>NC_063214.1:38129800-38432831 GCF_020740725.1 Corvus hawaiiensis
TTATCATTTAAAAACGAGGTCTTGGTGACACTTGCAGATACAGGAGTTGTTAGAATCCTAGCTCTATCCCCAGGGCTTATTCTCTCATTTTGGATGAGATTTTCATCATTTTCACTGTTCTTTCTGCTTTCAGGAGTAGGGTTCCTGCCAGTGTGCCCACAGGTGGATTGCAAGTCAGCAGCCCAGCTAACTGTTTTTAAATTTGAAGATGCAGTTGGTTTCAGCCTCTTCTTTGAAGATGGAGGGATCCACTCCTCAAAGCTGGCAGGCACGTGGCTGTTAAAGAACTGCTGTGAAACGGGGCTACCACTTTCTTTGTCTTCTCTGTTCCTTGGCCTCCCATGTTTCACTAACTTGCTGGTAAGCTGCTGCAGCAGAGTGTTCTGAAAGGAAGACCTAGATCGCTTGCATTTGGAATGGATTTTAGTAGGATTTTTAGGGGTGAAGATGGTGACAAAAGAACTTCTTTCCCTAAGAGGCCAGAGTTTCTGCAGAGGTTTTGTCATAGGGGTTGACTGTGAATAAGGAACAAAGTCCTGAGCACAAACTGAACTGCATTCTGAATCACAAAAGGAGTAAGCTACAGGTGTGCTGTGCTTGCTAAAAGCATGAGGGGATGTGTGTAGGGATGAGCTCAGTTTTGAACTGTTACAAGGAACACCTCCAGCAGAAAGTATCAATTCAGTTGTGACCTTCTCCATCAAAGTATCTTCCTGTATTAAAGAATTACATGATTTATTTAAGAATTCCACAGGTTTTGCTACCTCTCTTACACTTGCATCAAAGAGATCAGCAGAAGCATTGTAGCTGCCTTCAGCGGAGATGATGTTCCACTGCAGCTCTTTCCTCCTCCCAAAACTTTTGAAGGTATTATCTGACAGTTCTGTCAATGGTTTTAATTCTCTCTTATATATCCTTCTTGCCTTGTTGGGAGTTGGTGGATCAGAGACCCAGGCCCCTGTAAGATCTGTTTTTTGGCTTGTTACAGAATAATTTTCTTTATTTTCACAACCGGCTAAACAGCTTTCATGTGCAGAATGCACACAGGTGGCTGTCTTGCTCTTATTTAAACAGGAGGTTTCTCCATGCAGCCTAATAAAAGACCAAGAAGAATTTGCAGGGTCACTATTTGCTTCTTTGGACTGCACACATATGCTCTGAGAAACAGAAGGCTCTGGTGTAACTGGCAAGGATGCCCCACATTCCTTGAGCGTTGAAGATAAATCACTAGGGGAAGACTCACATTGTGACACATCACTCAGAGGGTCTGCATTTGACTGAAGACAAGCAAACACTGTGTTCTCTGAACTATTGTTCTCTGCTGGCAGCGAGAGCCTCCCTGAGACACTGGCTGCAGGCAAATCAGGCGGGGCTTGCCTGGGATGCGATTCGTTAGGATTTACACCCAACTTGCTGCTTTCAAGATGCACACATTTGCCTGCATCAAGGCCGGGTGATGCTACAACACTCCTGCCCTCCTCTATTCTGGCTAACAATTGATTCAGGCTTTCTGAGAATGGGAGCTCTTCCCAAAGCATAGAGTCCATCTGAGACACTCCAGCTACATTTACGTGATTAGGAGCTGAGGCATCTCTCTTGCAAACAAGGGAGTTGTGGGATTTTTCTGGGTAACAATAATTTATACTATTAATTTTTGGGTAAATGTTTTTTATCTCAGATTCCAAGGGATGTTGTAACAACTTAGAAGTGTTTCCACGTGAACATTCGCTGCTTGAAGAGGATGCTCTCTCCAATTTATCAGTTGCAGAGGTACCGTCAGTCTGACTAAGCTGTGAACTCAATTCATTACCCTTCTCTTTATCCCCTTCCTTCACAGATGAGATGAGAAACTGTGAGTCCCAAAGAGTTTGATTGTTGAGGCTTACACTACCCAGTTCTGCAGAGACAGGCCTCTCCTCTTGTTCATGCTGTTCACTCACCAGCTTTCCCACTTCCAGAGTGGGAAAGTCTTCCGCTGTTACCCAAGCAACAGATGAAGTCAGACTGAAGGACTGCTGCCAGCACCCTAAAAAACTTTCCCTGCCACTAGACTGAACAAAACAGGAGCTCCTGCTCAGGCTAGACAAGCTGCTGAGCTCACTGAGAGGTTCATCTATGGGAGTTGATGACGCATCAGGTAAATATGAGCTGTTATTACAGCTACTGAATTTTGCCGACTGCAGGAGACGATCTAAGTAGCTGATAACAGTAAAGCCAGTAACAGCAGCATTTGGCAGGAAGATCTGGCAAGCTACAAGGTTTTTCATACTTCTATTAATTCTGGAACGCTTCTGCAGGATGCTGCTGGCAGCAGAATGCCCTCCATCTTCCCTTGTACAACCCTGGGGGGGGGGGGGGGAAGAAAACAAAAAAACAACCAACTTAGAGAAAAAAAAAAAATTAACACGTCTTCTAAGTCAGGCGTAAATTTAGGACTCACTTTTTGTCAGGATCTGCAAGGAAGAGAATACAAAACAGTCTGTCACACAAGGCAGTCCCTGGGAAATAAGCCCTGGCAAGGGCTATAAAGGGCATCACAGTGAGAGGTTCTTTGCTTGTTGCAATTACAGAGTTTTGGAGCTGGAAAAACAACCAAGAACTCTGAGAAAGGACTTCACAGAAAATGTCTTCCTCCCTTTAGGGCACTGGATGCTTCCGGGCTTCCTCTGGAGCAGTTCAGTGTGAATGGCTGGCAGCCTAAGGCCAGTGCTTCTCTTTCATCCAGGAGGCACTGGGCAGCACTTGAAGCAAAGCACTCTGGTACCAGCTACTTGACTTGGCAGCTCAGCTACCAAAGCCAGCACAGTACTTTCTGTGCACTACATCTGTGAAAGGGAAATAAGCTACAACTGTTATCTGCTCAGATTTTTTTTAGAGAGCAGTGTTTCAAAGGAGCTTCAACTGCAATTCTTTATAAAACCTGCTTCTCTCTACATAGAAATTACAGGTGAAAAATGATGTTAAATGGAGAGGGAATTAGCTAATATTTTAAGAAGTGGATAAACTCTTTCTCACCTACCCCTTAAGGTCTGGCAAAGCCAGAGTGGCCAAAAAGCAGATATAGTTATCTCCAACAACCCTCCTCCTCCCTGAGTCTTTGCAAGGGTTGAGGCTGAAGGCTGTTAGCCAAGGACAACACCCTTCTAAGTAAGTCTTTAAAAAGTGTGTTATGCTGATTCTGAGGAGGGTACAACTGTATACACAGCTGAACACAACTATACAGAAATGTCTACAGCCAAGGGCTGAACAAAGAGTCTTTGAATGTGTGTTCAGCCCTTGTGTGTGCAGGAGCAGCCACAAGGCTGGTGATATCTAGGATTAGTTATCCTTGTCAAGGCATCAGGCCCACAGACCTGGTCAAAGGTTCCAGGTAAGTAAAGTTAATCCATTAAGTCCTCCACGTTCCATTACTTAAGATGCTGTACATCAGGAAAAATCTCAGTTCAGATACAAACCTCATCGTACCTATGGGAGAGGCAAAACACCTGCCAGGTAGGGTTTAGTTCACAGATTTCATAATATGAAAGGCTCACATAAGCACCACTTGAAGAGAACCTTGAAGACTGTTTGTATAGAAATATTGCTAAGAACTAATATTTAAAAGTGTGTTAAACACATAAAAGAGCCACCAATGCAGATATTGAACAGCTGTACTTAAACAACATTTAAGAGCATTTTGAAAATGCTCTTAAATCCAGAAATATTAAAATGCTACAAGGGTTATGTGCTTCTTGTTACATTTCAGACTGGAGAGGAGACTACACAGCATGGGAAAGGTAGGGCAGTGCTTGGAAAGAGAGTCTGTTTCTTGCTCCAACCGTACATGGTTTTTTTTACAGACTCCAAGCTGTTACTGACATGCACAGGAGCTGGCATTGCTCAGGCTCTCCAAAAAGCACCCTGACAATCTGTTAAGATGACTACTGCCATTCAAGATGATTTCTGGATGTGACTCATTTAAAAAAACCCACAGGAGTCTTGGGGGAAAGAAGCAGAATCCTTCTCAGGTCCCAGCCTTAAATTTTCTCAAATTTCCAAAAAATGTTGTACATGAAGCTTTGATAGCTCAGTCTATACCCCTAACTGGCTATAAAAACTCACTAAAAGGCCATGATGTGGATTAAAAGTTACCTTCACTCCAAATATGAACCTTCTTCCAATGAAACAGATTTCCACTGCTTGAACTAACGCTCTTGTAGATGACTCTGTGTTTGTTTCTCCTGACAGCTGATTGAAGTCTTGAATATACCTTGAATAAAAACATACAGAAGTATTGGACCAACAGAGGAAGCCTTACATAGCATTTTAGCTGTAGTACAGTGCTAATGAGGACACATGTTAAGGAAAAGATTTTGTGGTAGCTTCAACTAAACATAGAATGAAAGCAGTAAACCATGAACCTATAAATTCAATTCTTTAGTTCACCTAATTTGTTAGTGAGATAAAGTAAACAAAACAACCACTCTGAACAGGTTTAATACACACACAACTTTCAGGCGTTCCCCACGTGGTTGTGATTTTTCTGCCAAACCCAGTGACTGTACAATGATGTCAATATGCTCCTATTCCTTACACATCCTTCCTGCCCAGGCCTTTACAGCACAGTAGTATCCACGTGAGACATGGAAATAACTGCTTTTCATGGCTGACAGCAGTACAGCAATGTAGGGCAGAAGGCCTGTCATGACCAGGTTATTAATGCTGCTAATATGGCATTAAAAACGATTCATCTTTGAGCCAGTGATAACACAAGGCATTGGAAAATTATAGACTAGAGAAAGAAGCAGGGAATCTATCTGAATATCCCATCCTGGCAGTTTCACATTTCAGAAAATCTGAAGCCTATAATGTGGGTGGTCAGGCTCTGAGGACTGACAGAACTTTCTCAGAAATCCCTTCTTTCTTCAGGAAAATTTGGTCATATTGAAAAAAATCACAAGGTGCATTCAAACTGTTAAAAAAGAAAACTCAGAGGCTCTATCTGGAAAAGCCAACTTACTTACACAAAGGAAATTCAATCATCTCCAAAAAAAAAAGGAGAAAGGATATGAGGAAGAAGCCAAACCAACCAACCAGTGAAGCTCACTTAACAGGTAGTAGCTGCCTTCAATAGACAAGTGGAGCATTTCTTCTACTACCTAGAAGTAATCCATCTCAAAGCATCAAGATTTCAAGAAGAAACAAATTTTGGCATTTTCTCAAGGTGAGGGGTACCAAGGAAATGCTGGAAGGAAGCACTTTAGCAGTTACTTCCCACTCATCTTCCAACCATCTAGGCTCATTTCAGTTTTTTAGGCTGAATAAACAGCAGCAGCTATATGGTCAGACAATCTATTCCTTACCTCTGCAGATTTTCTGCAGTGACCCCAAAGAATGGATCTAAGCAACTTCCAAAAACAGTGATGTCAAACAAATCATTAGTGTCAGCAATCTTTAGGGACAATCTGTATCTGTAGCTTGCATCTTTAGCTTCACCTGTGCAGCCACATTTTAGACAGTTGAAGCTGAAAAAAGACAGAAAAAGGATAAAAAAGATTGAATACACAAGCTTCTGTTAATCACTGCTGAGGTAAGAACTTATCTGCAGTCATAAGTATTACTACCATAATGTATCAAATATTCCATAAAAAACTGTAAGATCTTTTTCTTATTCTTTATTCCTTGAGGCATTAATCTTACCAAAGGCTCAGAGCAAGATGTGTATATTATGACAATGCCTCTGGCTCCTTTTACTGATTTATTAAATGCTAGCCTGTTGTGAAATTGAAGGGACAGTGGGCTTTGAGAGATGGTTCAGGTGCAAGTTTGAATTCCCTGCACCCATTTTTTTCATGTTTCATTCTGGTTTGGGATTTTTCTTCCTGCAGCTTGAGTACAAATACCTAGGTTCAAAAAAATAATCAGGAAAAAGCACTGTTATCTTGTAGTTCAGCATTTGAAACAACAGATATCCTTGTTTTACAAAGTCAGCTCCTTCCATTTAGTGCTGACATTCATTGATTTACTGTTCTTCTGTGTGTCAGAGATTTCACCCACCACTGCAATTAAAAAGGAAAGCTCATGCATTTCTGGACATGCACTCACTGAAGAGTCATACAGGACTTCCAGGTGTGCCACACATGTAGAATGAGATGAAAAAAAATAAAATCAGGGTTTGATCTGGAGGGGCTTTCAGACAATGTCTTCCAACTTAGGAACAGCACTGAGGGACTGGGTGGACCGCAGGGGATGCACTTGGAAGCTCTAACACGCATCATTTGTTCTGCTAAACCATTTATTGCTATTGCATAACACTGAACACAAGAGAACTCTCGATGCATAATGACCTCCAAGCTGCTCCTGGAATACAGAGATCTAAACAGGCATAAGTAACATAAGATCTGAAATTAACACTTAGTTCTACAGTGGCTGGATTTTCACTGTTTTGTTTTGTGTTCAGCTAACAGAGATCCCAAGTGAATGGAAATCAGTAAATGATCCCCAAAACAGGACGTACCTCCTGGAATCCAGGATCAGCCTAGAAAAGCAGTTTTGACAGGCAGGATAGGTGAAGCAGGAATTCTGGATGGAAATCACAGAGGCAGCCAAGAGTCCCTGCACACTATTCATGTGCTCACCGCATCACCTGAAACGAGTAAGTCAAAATGGTTCAAAGAGTTCTCATTCCATGAGATGTTAATATTAACTGCTTTCAGTTGGGTTATTTTAACATTTTGAACAGCAGTCTTCAGGAAATGATGATCTCTGTTTGAAAATAGAAATTCTATTAATTAACTCTTTAAAAAGGAAAAAAAAAAGGATGAAGTTATACAATAAGAAGGAAGTGTTCCTGGCATTTGCACACCATTGCAGACAGATCATGCAAATTCTCACTTGCATTTACGGAATCTTTATTAGAATTATTCTTGGGTGCAGCACTACAGCAAATTGCTTTCTGATTCTTTTCCTTAATTTAGAGTGAAGTCAACACAGGGTTAAAAACTGAAATGATTCTGCACTTGTAATTCTGCAAATGCTTCAACATCAATGACTTGCAAAGGATACTCAGAAAATCTCGAAGAAGGCTCACAATAGCAACTATATTCCTCTTATATCATGCTCTTTGAGCTAAAGAGGCGGCTCCAGGTGTTTACTGCTGATTTCAACAGAGGCTGTATGGATTTGACAAATAAATGATGAACTAAACATTTAAATAAATAGGAATGAATTAATTTTTATTCAGTATTACTTTCCTGCATATTTATTTTGGCTTTATTATACTACACTGCCCAAAACATCAAGTTTTAGGAAACTTCCCCTATTTTAGATAGACAACTTTTTTCTCAGGAGATGTTAGAAACAAGTAGCCAACAATCATAGAATCCTAGAGTGGTCTGGGTTGGAAGGGACCTTAAATATCACCTAGTTCCAGCCCTCCTTCCATGGGCAGGGACACCTTCCCCTAGACCAAGTTGCTTGGAGCCTCAGCCAATACCTCAAATCACAGAGTTCCAACTTAAATGACCAAAATGTTCTCTACAGCTGAATTAAATGACTCCTTAAAAGTCCATACTTGCAAAAGCTCTTTTATCATGGTCATAGCTAAATATAAATCTCTCTTCACTATAAGCTGCAGAATAAATTCAGAATAGGAAGTGAATTCCATATCTTTATCCCAAAGCTCTCTCAAAGGGGCAAAAGACCAAACAGACAAAGGAGACTCAAGTCTCCTTTTTTTTTTTTTTCAGGTTTTATAGGTTAAAACCGCCCCACACTCAGTAATCAACAATTACGTTTTGTTACACTTACAGGCTACTATTCCTTTGCCCTTTGGGACACCTTTCTCAGCATTTTGGTAAAAACAAGATCGTAGCAGTGAGTACTAGAAAAATGTGAGTGACTAAATTCATTACTCTGAGTAGCTCATATGTTAAAAAAAAAATCCCAATATTTCCTACATCTGGAAAAGAGAGGTAGGGAAAGGGGAAAGCTTTTACAGAGGGCCAAACAAAATGAGAAAAAATCATGTCTTCAGAACACACATATTAACAGAGACTCATTTGACTCAGTAAATTGAATGGTGCATGCCTTCAACTCTTGCCAAAAGGGAACTATTTTGTTCTAGTACAGTACAAGATAACAGTAAAAAGTACATGGAAAACACATCAATATATAGAAAAGGAGTAATAAAGTTAAGTCTGATTTTTTTATTGCCCAGAAAGGTGGGTTTGGAGAAACTAGCAGGTGCTTCACATTCCCACCTGTTTTCAACTCAGAACTCTAGAAACAAAGCTTACATAGTTTGTGTTATCCGCACTTTTAAAAGACATTAACAAAACAAAAAAAACCCAAAAGCACACCCCAGAAAACACAGAACACTGCAAGTATTCAACTGAAATATGGAAGATAAAGCACAGCATCTAAGTGCTCACACAGGTTCTGGCAAGAGCAAACAGACTCAAGATCTACACCTCTGCTTCTCTTTGGAAGAAACACAGAACTCGCTATCCGGCCGCAGACTGAAAGAAGACAGCACGAACAGCTCTGTTTTACTTGAACTTTTTGTAATAAACAAAACAACCCAAACCTCAGCGCCCGGCCGGGGAATCGCACAGCCCTGGAGATGCGCTCGCTGCCTTTCAGCGGCCCGGCTGCCGGCGCCGTTCCTATCGGTGCCTGGTGCGCTCTGGTGATCCCGCTGCCTCGCTCTCCCTGACGAAAAGCAAAGCACGAGTCGTTAACACATCTCACACCCGAGTTTTCACCTCTGAGCCTCCCCGAGGCCGACAGCGAGCGGCCGGGCCGATCCGGTCCGACTCACCCGGGCGCGGGCTGCGCTCGGTGCCCTCAGGCCGGGCCGGGGCAGCAGCGGGGGCTCGGCCGGCGGCGGCTCTGGCAGCCCGAGGGCCGAGCGGAAGGGCGGAAGTGCGGCTGCTGAGGGCCGCCGCGGGGGCGGGACGAGGCGGCGCTCAGCCAATCGCCAGGCAGTCCGGGGGGGAGCGCCGCCCCGCTTGCCCAATCACAAAGCGAGCACGTCGGCCGCGCCCCGCACGGAGCGGAGAGGCGACGCGGGAGGGTCACGTGCTTCGAGCAGCCAATCGCTGCCTCCCCGCGGGAGGCCGAGCGGCCGAAGCACCTATGGAAGCCGCCTCAGCCAACGGCGAAGGCGCGCGCGAGCTGACCTCCGACCGGCAGCCAATCGGAAGGTGCCGCTGCTTAGGCCCCGCCCCTCCACGTGTGGGGCTGGCCCTGCCCCCAGGGTCCCGCCGCTGCCCGCGGGGCCGCGCGGGGCAGCCCCGGGCGGGGGAGCCGGGCTCGTATAAAGCGGCGGGGCCGGCGCCCCTCCTGCTCCTCCTCCTCCTGCTCCTCCTGCTCCTGCTGCCCGCGGCGATGCTGCGGCTCCTCCTGCTTCTGCCGCTCCTCGGCGCGGCCGGCGCCCTGCCCTCACCGCTCCTCCGCCGCCGCCGCAGCGCCTCGCTGCCCGTCGGTCCCTACCTGACACGCTACCTGAGCCAGCAGGTGGGAGCCGGTTGGGGAGGGAGGGAGCTTCCCTGGGGAGTTGGGGGGTATTTTCCGCTGTCATTAGCCTCACTCGAGCCACAGGCGGGACAGGACTACCCGCAGGTTTTTAGAAAGACACTCAGTTCGTTTGGTAAAACGTTCCAAGCCTTGAGTGTTCCGGTTATCTGCAGCTGTTTAACCTGTCAGGTCGTCGGCTCTCTTTGGTGTCCGTGCACTGAATCCTGGCCCTGGAGTCCGTATTCCCGCACACGCTGCACGGCGTGTCAGCAGCGAGGGGCCGCGCTCCGCGGCTGCACCCTGACCGTGTTTGCAAACAGCAGCTGCGGGACTTTTTTGTTCGTTTGTTTGATCACGGAGTGGTTTGGGCTGAGAGGGACCTTAAAGATCGTCTAGTTCCACCTTCCCCGCAGCCATGGGCAGGCACACCGTCCCCTGGATGGAACAGGGAACAGATTTCTGTTATACTAACTTGAGCTTTGTCATTCTGTCTTCTTCAACAATTCGTTGGTGAAATCCATGGCATGTGGATAGAATGGAGGGTTCTGCAGTGTTGTCTTTAAGTGTTGGTGTGGTTTCCTTGCATATGACTTGAAACTCCCCATGTTCATGGGTTTTCATAAAAACAGTCAGTAATTCCTTTGGTGTGTTGGGGAGTGTCTGCATCATCGCGGTTCTGTACCTGAGTTTCTCAGGGGAGGCAATGGCTCTTTTTACTGGGAGGCATAGTAAGGGAGGAGGACGTTTTTCTAGTGTTCTCTTGGTTTGTTTAGAATCAGGCTTTTAGCATGCATCTGAATTTAATGCCCTGGTCTACATAGGGAGTGATGGGAAGAAGGTGTTTAGTTTACAGGCATAGAATTGTTTAGGTTGGAAAAGACTCTTCAGATCATCGAGTTCAACCTTTAACCCAGTACTGCCAAGTGCACCACTAAACAATGTTCCCAAGTGCCACGTCTACACCTCTTTTAAACACCTCCAGGGCTGTTGATTCGACCACTTCCTGAGCAGCCTGTTCCAATGCTTGATAACTGTCAGTGAATATATTTTTTTTTGTTAATGTCCTATCTAAACGTCTCTTGGTGCAACTTGTGGTTGGGCATCTTGGATGATATGAGGATTTAATATCTCCTGTTTCAGCTTTGTACAAGGTGGAGTTATGAGGGAGTGAGCAAAATGGGAAGATTATGCTGACAGAGAGAATAGCTGTAAAGAAAACAGATTACCCTTGTAAGATTATCCTGAATAGCTATGGAATAATTTTAGGGTCAGGGTCCCTGTCATTTGAGGTGAGAGATTGGGAAGGATTTTAGTGAGAAATCCATCCACTGAGATTACAATCTTCTGCAGATAGTGTTACTGGTTTGGAAATGCTCCTGTTCCAGGGGTCTCCCTACATAAATAATGAAATTCCTGCGTCTTGAAAACATCTCTGCCTAATGTTCACTCGGGTAATGATTTGTGATTTGTGTCCCTGCGTCAACTCCTTTAACAGCTCTGGAGCTTGTTTTGTGAGCATAGTGCGGATACTTTCCACAGTGTGTGGCCAGCATTGGCCAGGATATCGCTCCTGCAGTAGTGGTGTAATTAACCCTAATTGTTGTGGTACACTGGTTGTTACACATTGTTATCATAGTATCAGTGATACTAATTCTGTGCTGTGGTCTGAACCACCCTTTGTCAACATCTGTTGCACCTCTGTCGTCATCTCCTCCCGGGGCTGTAGTGTCGCCTGGCTTTCCTCCTCAGCTCTGGCACAGACAGCCCAGGTGCCATCCAGCTGCCAGCAAAGCAGCAGAGCTGCTGTGTGGTTGAGATCTGTGGATTTTGGGATGTAGATAGGTGTTGAGAGAAGGAAGAGTCACAGTAACATCCTATTGTAAATACTGATGCCACATCTTGTTCTCTTCTGTCTCTTATATGTTCTCTTCCTCTCATACATACAAAGAAAAATCACATTGGCTGAGAGTGGCTGCTCCAGGAAAGAGGGAGCCCATTCACAGGCCTTGAAATCCTTGCTTTCCTTATCCAAAGACTTACTAATATTGTTGAAGAGAGTGTGAGAGGTGTGTTCATCAAAGATTTGAATGCTGCTGCCTGGCACTTGAAAGATAGAGGTAGCATGGGAGGTCTAATCACACAGAGAACATAGGACATGCTATCAGTAGCACAGTGTGTAGAACTGATAGCATTCAGCCCTCATGAAACATGCACTCAGTGCTGTTGTCTGGCAATTTGTAATTGCATTGTTATTCTGTAGTGCAACATAAAAACGATGATTAACATGTTAAATATGGGCAGCGATACTTTGCCACCTCTCAAGATTGTTGAAGTTTAATTACTTACATTATATTTACTTATGACATGGATTATCTGCTTGTGTTCCTTGCAGCCAAGACTTTCTTCTTAGCTAAGGTTCCTGTTTTCTTGTTTCTCTCTTATGGTTTTCATCATAAGCTGAAATAATTTATATAAAAGCATTCAATATAAAAAAATACTTTATAATATGGCAAAATATTATGCTGTCAGAAAGGAAACAGTTTTACACCTATTAATATTAAAAATCTCTTTAAATAGAGCCTTTAATATTTATTGGTTGTACAGAAGAAAACTTTGAAAGTGTAAATAGATTCCTTATGTGATTTGTTGCCTAAAAAGTTACTTCTTGATCACTGTGAATAATTTATTACTGCTGCACATTGGAACATCTAGGCATGACAATCTATAGATACGTAACATTGTTTGAGGGTTTTAGTGTCAGCTTTTACTGTGAATTAGCAACATTTAAGTCTGTTTTCATAAAAATGGAGAAATAACAGGGTCAGAGTTCAGTGCAATGCTCGTTTGCATTAAACTTCCTCCTGTTTACCATTTTAAGTGTCAGACATCCACGATGATGGGGCTAAAGTCTAGAATATTGAGAAATCAGTCAAGCAATGCCTGTGTCAGTGTGACTAGCATCTTAGCTTGTTTGCTGACCTGTCTGTGTATTTAATAACTATTATTTCGTCTTGGAGGTGTGATTTTTTTTTTCCCTCTCTCTTCAAAAGTAACTGATGTCTTTCAGCCCTCTACCTTTCCTATGTATGAGTGAAATTACCACAGTGAAAAGGTACCTCATTCAGACCGAGAAGAGTAGATGGCCCTTGAAGCAAAACTGTCATCAGCCACATCTTTACATCAACAAATTTTATCTATTTAGGGGATGATTTTAGGGGTCTCCTTTATAGTTTTTCTGATGTACTAATGTGACTTTTGTAGGCAAGTCCACAGTAATTTGCTTGCCTGCTAAGTGGTTTGTTGTGATTTGTGTGTTAAATTAATCCATCCAAAATGGAACTTTACAGAGAGAATGATGTGGAGAATGTATAGAGCTGTATCAGGATCACCACTGTTGGGATGGCTTCTTTGTAAGCAGCTGTGTCTGTGACCACAGTTCAAATTCATTGGAATGACTTGGTGAGGCATCCAAGATCCATCTAGTTCTCTTTATCCAAGTAGAAATAATCTTACAGCATACTGGGGAGAGTCTGGAGTCAGTCAGTTCTGACCTTTGGGGAGCCTTGTCTTGTACCTCTGTATCTCTGTCATTGGCACACGAACCAGTGTTACAAAAACCGTAGCCTGAGAACTTGTTGTGCTTTATGTGCAGTACTGCTGAGAGCATGATGTCTTAAAATTCCTGATATTTGAAAGCTTCTCAGTGATCAACTGTTGTCTTAGAGAGTGGGTGTGGTGTCTCTTCACTCAGTTTGATAATTGCTGGCTGTGTGAGGGTCAATGTGCTGGTGAACCCTTCACTTGTGAACTGCTATGAGTTTGTCTAAGAACCAATGTAACAAGTACAAATTAATTTTTGTTCGGCAACTTACTGAGCCTGGTCCTTCAATCAGCTTGTCTTTTGATTTAATACATGTCAATTGTGTCACCCCTTCCAAAAGAAGGATTCTGATTGCATTTAATAACTTTCTAGGTTTCACACCTCTGTAATTATTTCATAGTAAATTCACATGCAAGTGTTCATGCTCTGAAATGCATCCACACTTCGTATTGTGTGTACATAAAAGGAAGATATGTTGAAGCTTCAAAGTGATGAAGTTTAAAAAGTAACGCAATTTGATCATTTCTGGCTTTATCAGGATTCTTTAATACCCTATTTTGTATTACAGACTGAAATTCTGAAGTGTAGAAAATAAAAGCCCTGATTGAAAATGTAAAAATTAGAATGTAAGTTTCAAGCCAGAAAAGAATTTGAGAAGAACTGCAAAGAGGAAGTGAGAACATATATATTTTTTAGACATGATTCTCTCTGTTTTACAGAAAAGATCTATGAAAGAGGAAGCAAGCGAATACAAGAATGTAATGCTTTAATTGTAAATCAGTACTACATCAAAAACCTATCTGACTTCTGTCAGCTTACTTCATGAATGTGCAGAGTAGAGAAAAGTGTGGTGAAGAGCTTGGCTCACATTTTTATGACAATGTTGTCCTAATTTATCAAATTAGTCAAAACTAAGGGTGCAGTTTTGCTCTTAAATGCTGCATCTCTTGAACTCACAAGAAGGAAGTTTCGTTTGTGGAGCAAGGTATCTTTAATCCAATTCCGCATTTTTCAGTATTTTAAATTTTTACTGTTGTATGTAAATGAGTGTCACTAAAAACCTGTATACAACAGTCACATATGGAGGTCTTTTAAACCTAATGAAGTAGTTTTCAATCATGAGTCTAAAACTGGCTTAGGAAGACAGAGATGGATTGAGGTTATAATTTTTAATTGTGGTTAGCATCTCATTTAGCATCTTATTGTGACTCAAGTTGGTGTCTCAGAATAGTAACAGATGTTGGGAATGGTTAAGATGGGTTGTTTTTGATGCATAATATAATAGCACTCTTGGCTTCTGGTGAAGGAAAAAACAAAGTACTTTTTACAGAGCCCCTTGGTACCAATTAGAAGTTACCGGTGTTTAGAGAAGTGATGCTGATGTTTGTCTCTGAGGTGAATTACTTGGAATATGTTTTACTCATCAAGTAGTACAGGAATACTTGGCAGCTCTTACTCTGTGATTTCATAGCATGGTTTAAAATGGGAACTGTAAGCTATAAACCAGGTCCACACGCAGGAACAATAGCTCTTTTTCAGTGGACAGGAAAACGGGGAAGTACTTGTTAAAGCTTGTCAGTGAATTTTTATTTTTATGCACTACTTATCTGCGAGGTCACAATGCAGATATCAGCTTCTCAAATTAAGCAGGAAACAATTTCCTCACAACTTGCAACCTCTTCCTTCAAGTGAGCAGTTAATACTAGTGACTCAAAAAACATCAATGATCACTACTACTCCCTCACTGAAAGTGAGCATTTCATATCTCACTAGCTTTAATCATTAAAAGCTGTAATAGGCCACTGACAGATTTCTGATAGACTGTCTAGATTAATAAAAGTCTAAAGAACAAAACATTGAGCAGAACTGCATATGGTTGAAGTAGCAAGCTGATCACAAGCCAGATGTGCATGAGAACTCCATTAACTTCATTGAATTTGACTTGTACCATGAGCTTCTACAAGTTGAGGCAAAGTCTTAAAGCTGATTTTTTTTGTTTGGTTTTTTTTTTTTGTGGAGGGGATTGGGTGGGGAGATATGGAGGAAAATGAAGTTCAAAATGAAATTTTATGCTGATGAGTTCTGTATCTATTTCTTCATCTGACTTTGGGGCGATCAAGTGGTTTGAGTTGTTGTAGATTGTGCAGATAATTTGTGGCATTTTGCCAAGTTGGTGAGAGACCAGAAGTCAAACTTGATCATTTTATTTTAAGCTTTCAAAAACGGAATACCTTAATTTATTTCATCCATCCTGTCATATTTGGATTGTGTATCTAAAGCAGTGAAGATTATAAGAAATTTAGTGGGGTAAACCGGGCTGTACTGGGCCATCTTACTAATACTTGCAAAATGGTTAATTTCTTTGTTTGTTAATTCAGAGAATTAAACAAAGACAGAAGAATGGGAATTGTGTTTCTTTTAAGCACAGTGGTGTAATGGGATAATTTTCTTTTTTTTTATTTAAAATTTCTATTTGCTGTCTCCTATGCTTTAGTTCAGCTCTAGCACGCATGTAGTATGTTCTGACACTCAGAGCTGTTTTAGTGCTACTGTCAGCTGTGCTGTGTGTGGTTGTTGTTCTCTAAACACACAGAGCAAAGAACAAAACTTCTGATCCTCGTGGGTTGTTGTTTCTAACTTTAAATTGATGTAACAGCTTTTTCCATTATTTGTGCCCGCAGCCAAGACACAGTTTATATACAAGTTCACCTTTGTGTCAGGCTTAAAGCCAAAGTGATTATGTGAAGATTAGCTGGAAAAGGTGCTTGTAGAGTGAAATTTGAGATGTGTCTCTTTCCTGAAGAGGAGATGGCTCACTGAAAAGCCTACCTGCATGGGATAGCAGGGAGCTATGATACTGTGTGATGTCCTTTCCCTCTGATTACTGATATGGACACATTTGGTGGTACAGGGAGCCACAGATGATATTTCCCTGAATGCTGCTGATTTCCCCATCACCCTGTCTACCAATATCTTGCAGCCCTGCAAGCAGAAGTTGTTCCTTGGTGTTGCAAGCTTGCCAAAGTAGCAGTTGCTGTGGTATTTTTGCTATTGCATCAGGGCTGTAGAAGTAATTGCTGCTTTGATGCTTTGTGTTCTGAAGTTTTCTCTCCCGCCACCTCGATGCTCATCAAATTTGGTGGCTGTTAAATACATGATCCACAGTGGCACATGTAAAATACTTAGCCTTTCAATACTGATAAACTGCCATCCCTGCTCTGAGCTGTGTCATTTTGTCTGTGCTCTGCCTAATTAGAAGATTATCTGGATAGATGACAGGACAGCTTTCCTGTTTGCTGTCACTGTTCATCTCTACTTCCTTGGATCCTCTGTCTTTTGTAGGATTAGCAATAAAAAATAAAATACAAGTAATAGTGGTTGAACTAAGGCTGCGAGAATGATAAAGCAAATTTAATTGTAGTTCTGAAAACCTGGCAAATAAAACAATATGCAACCTGAATTAAACCTTTTAAAAATATTTAGCAAAGTAGACAGTTCTAGACCTTTTTGGGGTAGGGGTAGATCTGGTTTAAATATTTAATTTGACTAAATATTCTCTTGGATCTGAAATGCTTTTATTCCCCTTGTCTTTGTTTAAAAAGAAGAGTTGAAGTCTTTCAAATGAAAACTCTGTTCATCAGAGAAGATGAAACTTCGCAAATTCTTTTGCTTAAACAATTAGTCCTACACAGAACTTTAGTTCAGTCCTAAAACAGCCTGGCATGTTTTTATGCTGCTTAATCTGTGACATATTGATATTTCACATCCAATTTTTTCCTCTCCTCTGAAGTTAATCCTCTGAATGTGATGGATTTGTAATTCAATCTGGCAGGCACATGGAAAAAATTAGTGGCCTTTGCCTGTTAGGGGTCTGAGAGACCTTGCACAAGGGTAAGTTTGCTCTTGCTGATTTAGTGCATCTGTGTGCTTTTTTCAGCCTTGTGAAATCACACCTCATGAAGTACAGCTCTGAGCTGGTTGTTCCCTATGCTTCGCCCCATCCCTTGTCCTGAGGAAGAATTTCACCAGGAAAATAATGCCTTGGATGAAAACAGCAGTGGTGTGAACATTTGGGGTGTTTATTGCCGTATTGTTATGGAGTTATGTAGCTGGTGGAGTCTGAGCAGCACGAGCCTCTTCATTTCTCTGAGAGGAACTGGGTGGCAGGAGAATGGAGACTGTGGTTTAAGGAGTGTCAGCAGTAAAGCAGATTGAATAGATTCTTGCCTTGGTCAACCATTCTCCCCCTTGTGCTGGAGCTTTGTGGCTCTCAAGTCCGGGACAGAAAATGTTGAGAATGCCTGTGGTACTTCTCCTTCCAAATGGAGGAGTTTTAACGAGGAATAGCATCTTCACTGTGTCTGCTGGAGGGCTTTACACCTAAGTAGTTAAAGCCTAAATGTGTTTATGGAGTTCATTTTTACATGATAAGCAGAATCTGGAGATTCAATTGCAGCACAAAACTGTTAATGGTTTGTGGAAGTTGAAATCAATTTGTTTGTGTTCTTATTAGCCAGTTGGGCTTCCGACGTAAAAATAACCTTTCATCATGTACTGTTTGTGTCTAACAAGGTCTGACCTGAGTACCCTGGTGCTTTCCTACAGCATATCCTGTAGCTTTTTAAATGTTCTTTGGTCTTTTCAAGTGCCTGTCCAAACTGTGTGACTCAGGGCAGGGGTAGATTTCCTGTCTGAAGTTTTTCTTGTCCATGTCTTTTAATCAGTGAAGAGATAAATCAGTGATAAAAATCAGACTTCCTTAAACAGCATCACCAAGAGAAGGTGCTGTGATTTCTGCAGCCTAAGAGAAGCTTCAGAAAGATACATGAAGTGTAGAATCATAGACACAACTGGGGTGGAAAAGACCTTTAAGATCATCAAGTCCATCTGTAATGTAACACTGCCAGGTTTATCACTAACCCGTGTGCCTCGTCAAAGGCCAGTGTATTCTCAAGGACACAGTTGAAATGATAGATCCTTTCTATTACAAGGATCCTAAGCTTGCATTGGCTTTGGGGGCATATTTGGCTGGAAGCTCATTACAGTCAAGGAAAACTTGATAACAGGTGCTCTAGACTACATCAGTAGTTGAATAGAAGTTGGAAACAGTAAATGATCAAAAATCATGTGTGTTATTATCTGTATGGTTTGGTAAATGTGATGGATTAACAAATAAAATTAAATCTGGTGAACAAAACCTTGGAATTATGGAGCTTGTGGAAGATGACAATGACAGAGTCAGTCTTGGCTTGGATGCGCGTACTCTTTGCTGGGTAGAAAACTGGCTGGATAGCTAAGCCCAGAGAGTGGTGGTGAGTGGAGTTAAATCCAGCTGCTGGTCTTCTGGAGGGCAGGAAGGCTCTGCAGAGGGATCTGTACAGGCTGAATCAATGGGCTGAGGCCAACTGTGTGAGGTTCAACAAGACAAAGTGCTCAGTCCTGCCCTTGGGTCACAACAACCCCAGGCAGCACTTGGGGAAGAATGGCTGGAAAGCTGCCCAGGATAAAAGGATCTGGGAGTGCTGGTCAACAGCAGCTGAACATGAGCCAAGGTGTGCCCAGGTGGCCAAGAAGGCCAGTGGCACCTGGCCTGTATCAGCAATAGTGTGGCCAGCAGGACAAGGGAAGTGATTGTCCCCTATACTCAGCACTGGTGAGGCCACACCTCCAATCCTGTGTTCAGTTCTGGGCCCCTCACTACCAGAAGGACATTGAGGGGCTGGAGCATGTCCAGAGAAGGGCAACGGATCTGGGGAAGGGTCTGGAGCACAAATCTGATGAGGAGTGGCAGAGAGAACTGAGGTGTTTAGTCTGGAGAGGAGGAAGCTGAGGAGAGACCTTAATGTTCTCTACAGCTCCCTGAAAGGAGATTGTAGGGAGGTGGGTTTCTGTCTCTTAGGTAACAAGCAATGGAATGAGAAGAAATGGCCTCATTTTGCAGCAGGGGAGGTTTACATTGGATAGTAGGAAATCTTCCTTCACTGAAAGGCTTGTCAAGCACTGAAACATGATGCCCAGGGAAGTGGTGGCATTGCCATCTCTGGAAGTGTTCAAAAGGCGTGTGGATGAGGCACGTGGGGATGTGGTTTAGGGGTGGGCTTCTCAGTGCTGGATTAATGGTTGGACTCAGTCTTGAAGGTGGTGTTCCAGCCTAAGCAGTTCCATTATTCTAATCTGTGATTCTGTCTCTTTTAAATCTTTGGTATTACTTAAGTCTAAGACTTTCCAGTTAGTGGGTTACACAGCCTGATGCAAGAAGGTGCAGTTTACATCTCCCTGCTCTTCCGCAGAGCTCCAAATGATTATGCATTTCAACAGATGGGCACAAGTCTTCAATCTCTGCTGTCCCTTGCACAACTATCAGCCTTGAAAGCAAGGAAACACCTCATTACTTGCATTTAAAATGGAAAAGATGAAACAAAGCTAAGCTTGATTTTCTTGTCTTTTTTTTTTTCCCCTCCCTTTTCTGCACTAAGTGAGCAGGGACAAATAGAATCTCAGCAGGTACTGGTGGGATGAAACCTCAGTCCTGGCAGGCTCAACAAAATCTGCCCCCCAGCCTCTTCCCCTTTGAACATGGTGTTATACAAAGATGACAAGAAAGTCGCTGCCTTTGTGAACTTCAAATTTGAATAGAGGAAGCAAAGGTTATAAGAGGAAACAAAACTAATAGGGCCCACAGCCCATCAGGAGTAAAAGCAGGAATAGAAATACATCAGTGAAATCCCAAGGAGGCTAAGGTCCACACTGCCATTCACACAGGAGGATATCCTCAGGCTATCCTGTATCTTCCTGTCCTCAGGAAATAATTCAGACAGGATGAGCACTCAAAACAACTCCATGGACATGTGGAGAGTAAAGCATGACTTAAGGTCCCCTGGCTTCTCACCAGTAAAACAACTGGTTTGATTTCACATGGAATATCCAATTTGGGAAAATAAAGCTATCACGTAGTGGATTGAAATTCAAGGCATCACAGAAAGGCGTTCAGACGCTCACAGTCTTGCCAGAAACTTAAAAGCATAAAACCATCAGGTGCTGATTTATCACCTCAAATGGTATTAGATGCTTTTGGTTAGAAACTGCCCAGTGAATTACAGTTTTTTTGGAAAAGGCTTGGCTTTGCTGCCCAGTCCCTGTAGTCACTGATGACCTTACGGTGCTGCTGAGAAGGAAGTGGGTTTTAGCCCACATATCCTGTTTTGTATTTGTACTCTACTCATTGCCCAAGTTCCTGAAGTACATTAAGCAGACTAACATCTGTACAATAACTAACATCTCTTGTGCCTTTTTTGTCTCCTCCCCAGGGGAGATGTGTGGCAGAGTGGCTTGTTTTATTTTAAATGGACTTTTAAAATAACAAAAAAGCACATTACAAAAAAACTACCATGAGATAAGTAATCTTTGAGAGCTCAACAAAAGCACATGGTACATGTGCATAAATAAGATAAAGATACAGAAAGGTGCTGTATAGTTCAAACAGAAGGCACCAAGGTGGGGTTTGGCCCTTCTTCCCAGTGTGAGTTTGTTCAGTAAACCAGTCTGGGGAAGGTCCCTTGCACTGAGCTGATGAGCTGCACTTCCCTGTGGAAAGTTCCTCTGAGCTGAAGGATTAAAGCTGCTGACTTGAGCCTTCAGTCTGATGCTCTCATCAGCCTCGTGGGCTCATTGCCTTGTGCTGCCCACTGATGTTTGTCATCCAGCTCAGGGAGTTCAGTTCCCAGTAGCCATGCCATGGGTAGTGGTTACCGTCTTCCATCAGAGCTGCCTGCCTCTCAAGCCATCTGCTAAATGTATGGTTTTATTTTGCCCAAATGCTTTGTGAGTCTTTGGACTCAAAGATGTGCAGGAAAATACAAGGCTTTCTTAATTGAACAATGTTCACAAAGGTTTTCGTATGTGCAACTCAAATTTTGTTGCTCCTTTTGCCATCCTGCCTGCCTCAGCTGACAAGAGTTTCTCTTAAAAACTTACTCATAACTTATGACTTTCAGTGCTGCTTTTTCTAATTTTGTCCTTCCTCTTACTAGTATCAGAATGACTGTTCCTGTGTCAATAGATCATACTTTGATCTGTAAAACATTTCTGTTGCATTACTGATGATGACTGTGTTATTTTTTATCAAACCTGCTGCATAGTCCTCTTTGCAGAAGCTTAGAACTTTGGTAACTGGTTTGCATTAATTCTAGAATAGTTTTGTTTTAGAAGGGAACTTTGCCATCATCTCATCAAAACTCCCACTCAAAGCAGGGCCAATTTCAAAATTGTGTTGGACAGCTCAGGACCTTGTACTCACTGCTGACATCCTGGCCGCAGTTGTAATTATGAAAATTTTAATTGGAAAAACCACGTATCTGTTAGTATACCATTACCATTGTTTTAACCAGCAGTTAAGGTATTTTAAATGTGTAATAAACTGACTTTTTCTTTTTGTTGTTGTGGTCTGTTCTAATCAAGTCTGATTGTAAAAGTCATTGCTTTTACCTTACTCCTTTTGCATAAGCATGGGGAAAATCCCTTTCTGGTTCAACTTTTTAATGACATTAAGGGAAAAAAGCTGCAAAAATACCTGGTTAATTTGAGTTGTACAGTATGCTTCACACGGTTGCTGGGGTTTATTACTTGTTTGCATACCTGTTCTGTAAAGAATGGTGAAATAAAGCAATTGTTTGAATGAGACCCAGCAGCTCCTGTGCACAGACCTGCACACTCCTGCTGCACACTTTGGCTACACAACAGCTCCATCTGCTGTTCCTGAACTGCAGCTTTCCCTCTGTGTCCAAACCTTTCACTTCACGATTTTATGTTGATTCTTGGGCTTCTTCCCTCTGGCTTGACACATTTTCGCAGAGTTTTTACTGTTGTGAGAAGATACTCCTTGGGACACCTCCACACTGTGTTTTGATGTTCTGGTTTTAGAATGTCTTTGAATTTCTTTGAAATAACCAGCATTTGTGACACTTTCTTCTCTGACTGCTTTACAAACATTAGGTGTTGTTTTGGTTTGGATTTCTGTTTTTACTCCTCTTGTATGTCATACCCTTGCAAAGACAAGTTGCTACAAGGTATGAAGCCCCACCATCTAGTAATAAAGGAATTTCTGCTCTTCAGCTGAGTAATAGCTACTTGTGATTTTTTTTTTTTTTTCTGGAGAAGTCTGGACTTGTCCGTTCTTCCTGGGATCTTGCACTTGCCCATGGTTGGATGTGCTATGAATACGATGAACAGAGGTGATTAAGTTGTTGTGGGACTATCAAATTTCTACAGATTGAGGGAGGAATAGGAAAGAATAACATGGCTGATGGCAGTGAAGGGGGTGTACAGCATGTCAGAGTCAAGACAGAGAATCATGTCACTTTGATCAACATGGTTACTAAAACCACCAAAAGAGAACTTAAATGCCTGTATTTTTCTCCCTCTTGGTTTTGAGAGACAGACTCACTAGAGCATTGTGATGTTGTGGTTTGTTTTGGGGAAGTGGATTTGCAGATCAAATGAGGAAAACTGTGGTGAATCACGTCTCCAAAGAAAACTAGCCATAATTTGGGAAAATATATGCATGTTGGAGTATCAGTATCCTAATTTTCTAACTTCTGTGAAAGAGGAACAGTAAGATGGGCCTTAGAATCTGTTCTGCACAATACTCCATTGGATAAGCTCAGCCTGGTGTCAAAGTTTTTCTCTGGTTTTTTTTGTTTGCTTGGGATTTTGTTTTTGCTTAGTTTTCCCTCTGTGCTCTTTTTTGTCTGTTGCATGTTAAGCTGCCTGCACTGGTATATATCTTTGTAGTTAGGAAGGTTGAATACTTTTTGGGGTGTAGTCCTCTAGTTGTCACTCTGGCTTCAGGCAAGAAGGATGCAGAATCAAGCTCTAAATCTAAGTGTTTAATTTTAGGTGATTCCATAAAAGACAAACCAGACACATGGGCCTGTTTTTCCTGTCTGTGACAAGCAGCCTAACCAAAAATTTTAAAAAGAGAAAGAATTTCTCCCATTTACAAACAGACATGGAACAAAAGATGTATTAGTTGTATTTTTCAATAGTGTTGGAGTTTTTTAAACTATACTGTGACTTTTTAGATGTGCCTTAACTGATCCTTCTCTTTAATTGTCCCAAGATCATATGACCAAAGACTCTTTCAGTTGCTGAGCTTTTTCTGCCTTTCTACATTTAATCACTCTTAATAGGTGAAACTAAAATTAATAACTGCAGATGAAAAAAAAGCAGGTGAGTTATCAGTGTCAAACAAGCCCAGCATGTGCTGTCAGTACTGAAGTTCAGTGAAAGAGCCCTTAAATATGCACATGACATCACCATGTGCTTATGAGTAAGGAGCAAATGGCCTCCCTGAGGAAAACTGTGAAAGTACCTAGAATAGTTTTATTTGGGTCTGGAAGCAGTCACTGAAGTTACTTATTGAAGGCAAAGACCTTGTCTCTGCCCACACCATGCCCAGACCTCCTCCTGCTCCTGCTGTTGTAGCAGTGAGCTGCAGCACACACATTCTCCCACTAGAGTCCAAGAGGGAGTAACCTTTGAGAGAGTTCAGAAAAGACATTTTGCAGCAGATTGTATATCTGAAATAAGTTCCTGTGCTCTCTTTGACCCAAAGCAAATATGAGTAGCTGGATCCTGCAGGTCAAGAGTTAGGCTTTTCTGAGGTGCCTAAAGGAATCTGCCTAGCAGATGTTACTGTGATAACAGCAAGTGCTTGGATTTGTGTGTGATCTGATGTTTTTCAACAAACTTGCAGATGTTCCCAAAATAGGGAATGTGAAAGTTTGGTTCCTGTAGCATCTGAGAGGTGTGGCAGAGTTTTGGGTGTAGAGGCAGATGGATGGGTGAGCAGAGATCCTCAAGCCAGCAGATGTCAGGCTGTTACCACCAGCAGGAGCTATGAAAGGAAAGGTGAATTGATGCGCTGATGAAAGTCAAAATTGGGAAGCTACAGGTTGTCTTCAGCTGACGAATAGAAATAATGAAGAACTGTGAATACATGGTAATTAAGTAGGATAGGTCTTCTGGGGTAATTCTGTGGTTTGGTTTGATTTTTTATATTTCATAATAAAAGCCTGCATGGGTATTCAAAAATAAGATTATGTCTATGCAGGGAGATACTTGTAAAAGCAATTGATAAACTTTCCAGTGTGGATGAATTCTAGGGGAAGGGTTGAGGTGGATAGTGAATACAAAGCAGTGTGAGTAAAAGCTGGAAAAAAATGACCTTAGGAAGTGAATTTCTAGTGAGGGAATAAATCTAACACTGTGGAGTTTGGGTTAAGGGGTATGATGTATAGGCTGGCAATATTTGTAGAGCAGTAGAAAGCAATAAAAACCCACTTTCTAACAAGAATCTGTTTAAATTTAATTCTTATGCCAGAAGGAGGAGAGAAAGAAGAGGTGGGGGTTTTGTTGATTTTAGTTTTAGAGTTCTTTTTTGTTTAGTTTGCTGGTTTTTTCAGTTTTTTTAATAACAAGGCTAGTAAGGTTTTCCTAAGACTCAAAACATCTTGTAATGACTCTTTTTACTTGTTGATACAGTTTCATTGCATGAGATACTTTGTGGCCTCTCAGCAGGTTTGTCTGACTTCCTAAATATATTTAAAATATCTGATGTGAAGTAGGATGCTATAAAAAGGGCAGGGATGTTTTTTCTTAATGGCTGAAAATAGCATTTCTCCTTCAGTATATACACCTGTAATTTTGACTTTTTTTTTTTCCACAAAGCAGAAATAATGTGATGAATTAGGAAGGTAAATTAATGATTTTTTTTTTTTTTTATCTGCAAAGTAACTGTCAGCACTCCCAGTGGACTCCAGGATCAGTTCTAGCTTTCTGAACACGTTGCTGTTCCTTGTTCTTACAGATTGATCACTTTGGATTTGATGAAAATCGTACCTTCCAGCAGCGGTATCTGGTAGCAGATCAGAACTGGAAGAAGGACAATGGACCAATACTGTTTTATACAGGCAATGAGGGAGACATCACGTGGTTCTGCAACAACACGGTATGTGGGAAATAGGGGAATTACAATCCTACCTGCCAGGAATGACATACTGAACAAGTGAGGAGGAACAAGAAGACAGTCTCAGAAGGTTGTTGAAAGATAAGTTTGTAATGATGGTTATAGGAGGAAGAGGAAGATGAACAAAAGCGCAGAAAAAGTTTAAGGTGGTTCAGGGTCCTGTTTGAAGCCCAAACAAACCAAAGGGATATACTTGTATTAAGTTCCTGGAGCAGTGAAGAAAATTTCTAGAGGAAACACCATAAGGCGCCTTGAACTAACAATTCAGAATTTTGGACCAAATTAAACTTTTCCTGGTATGTTAGGTTCCTCGAGTAAAATGGGAGGTTTTCAGGTTTGGATTTTTGTTTCTCTGTTAAGAAAAATATGAAGGGAGCTGGAAATCAAAGCTAGATAATTCTTGTTCTATGCAATAGCTGTGGAAGTTTTTGCTTCCCTGACTGATAGAAATGCAGAATGGAGTGTGCTTATTTTTCAGCCATTTCAATACAAAGTCCAGTAACACACCAGGAGGTGGCTTGTGCTGAGCTCGAAGCCACCAAGGACTGCTTGTATGCTTTCTGCTGCCAGCAGATGATCTCTGTCTGCTTCATTCCACAGCTGGTGGTGTTGAGCTTTTGATGGGATACCCTTCCTTTTTGGACGAGGGTGAAAGAGCAGAGGAGGCTGCTGTCATTTCATAGTTCTTCATTTCATAGTCTCATAGCTTTCTGAAGGCAGAGTTTGAAGGGGTTACACGATAAGGCCAAGCAGTAGCAGCAGCAGGCAAACAGCAAGTAGTAAACAGCTTCTTCCATTATCTAAATTTACAGAAGTGTGGATTATATTTGTTAACTGACCAATAAGATTAACACATGATTCCAGTTTTCCTTTTCTTAACCTGTCCTGGTCTAATTCTAACAGTTGTAAGCCTTACACAAGTGTTACATAGGTATTACACAGATTTGCGTGCACAGTTTCTGTCAGCTCTTGTTGTTTATGTGAACACTCTATCTAAAAAAATGTGAACAGTGTAGTTCTATCCATATGTTTTGTCTAAAGAAATTCTGTGAAAAGGTAACACTGCTGCAGTAAGAACTGTGTTTAAGGTCCCTTTGCTGCAGCTTTTCAATGTTCAAAGCATATTTCTACTAAAAGTTAAAAATCTATATTTCTGTTTCACTTTAGTGTGACTTCATGTATCTCAGCTTGTCCAAAGGTTTTAATTCAACCCCTGTGATTTGGCTTCCCTCTGGGCCTGGGTCCAGAGGAGCTTTCACTCCAACATGGTGGTAACAAACTGTTATCAACAAGTAATAACAAGTTGTACTTACTTGTTAGTTGAAAATAACTGTATTGCAATGCTCTAGGTTATTGCTTATTGCCAAACAAGTTTTGTGTTTTCTGTTATGTAGTCCTAGCTCAAATGCATGCTTTTCACCTGTAGCCTTTTTTATTTCCTGTGGATTAAACTCCTTGTGCCATAGGAGTTCTCTTACAATTGCCTGTGTGTAGTCACAAAACAAGGATATTTTGCAGCGTTAAAATGCACATACTGTCTTTGTATGTATCACCTTCTCTGGGTCGATAGATGTTTCGTGTGTTTTCTTACTTCAGTGATACTTTAAAAGCAAATTGCATTCTGTCTTTCTAGTGGCATTTTGATAGTGATATCCTTCTAATCAAAGACTTGGAATACACTAGACTGAAAGTAGAGGCTTTTAAACAAGTTGAGTCAATTACTTTCAGTGTCTGTTTTCCTCCAACCAGGGTTTTATGTGGGATGTGGCTGAAGAACTTAATGCCATGTTGGTATTTGCTGAACATAGATATTATGGAGAATCTTTGCCCTTTGGGAATGAGTCTTTCAGTGTAAGTGTCATCTTTTGTCTTCCTAATAAATGTATTCCATGCAAACACAATTCTGTGTATTTTAATTCTTGCCAGGGCAATGAGTGTTGAGTAAGATGTAACCTTTTTGTAACTATCAATTCTAGGGTAAAAAAAAAAGCCTAGAGTTTTTTTAAGTGCTTCAAGGGACACCTGCAAAGAATGTTTCATTTGTTCTCAGGCACAGATTCAGACCTGTGATTTTAGCTGTAGACCTGGTTTTAGCTGTAGCTACTGTGGGGAATAGAAAGACCCCTGCTGGAAATCACTCATGCTGTCCATAACCTGCCTTCTTTCTCTCAGGATTCCAAGCATCTAAATTACCTGACATCAGAACAAGCTCTAGCAGACTTTGCAGTACTTGTTGAGTACTTGAAGATGACCATTGCAGGAGCCCAGCACAGTCCAGTCATAGCTATAGGAGGATCTTATGGAGGAATGCTTGCAGCCTGGTTTAGGATGAAGTATCCCCATGTGGTGGTTGGGTGAGTGTGCTCATCCTGCTTAAACAGAGCAGGCATTTGTTACTTCCCTGCTATAAATATTACAGCTCTGGGAGAAGTACCATAATTCAAGCTGGCTTGAATTTTTCGGTACTGGGAGAAGGAATCAAGTTACTTTGAATTTTGGAAGAAGCACCTAATAAAGGCAACTGTAGGTCAGCAGGTACTGGATGGTGTATTTTGTCAGAGTTACCTGTTAGATTTGTGAAAGCAGCATGTGAACACTGCCTTGGCACCTAATTTTTTTAGGGTCTCCAAACTTCCTGATGACTTTAGGCAGGTCTTTAATCTCTTCAATGCCCTAGTTACTCTCTTGGAAACAAGAATAGTAATTCCCCTGCCTTTGTCTGCTGGAGAGTATATTTCTGTGGACCAGGGCTCTCTTCATTAGATTTCACACAATGCCTAGTGAGAAAGACCTAATTGATAGACAAGAATGAAAAACAATTAAGTAATCGTCTGAATTTCTACTTCCTGTATTTGCTGATACTGTTTTACTAGTGTCCAAGACTTGTATCCTCAGCAGCGTCTGCCTGCAGCCTCGTGGAATAATTTTGCAACATTGTGGTTAGTTCACCTAGAGCTGTGTCCTAGAGCTTGTTCACGTAGAGCACAGTGTCCAAGCTGAATTATAAATGCTGCTTAGATAGTGGCTGTGGGGTGGAAGTTCACTTTGCAGGGGTTCAGGATCTCTTATGTCCCTTTGCAGAGCTCTGGCAGCCTCCGCCCCAATCTGGCAGTTTGGTGATTTGGTTCCATGTGGCACATTTTTCAGCATAGTGACCAATGATTTCAAAAAGAGTGGCACGGGCTGCTCAGAGAGCATTCGAAATTCCTGGGATGCTATTAACCACCTTTCCTCAACAGGTAAGACCTCACCAATGTGTTTTCAAAGAATAGTAATGATCAACACTGTGTTATGACTTCCACCTCTGTATGTATTGGGTTTTTTGAAACCCTACTCCTGATATTGAAAACTGCTAAGTGAACGTAGCACTATGTTTAAATGCCTGTTTGGTTGTATCACAAACTTCTTTCAGGCCTGGTGGGATGCAGAATCCAGGTCCAAACATCCCTAAGGTTAAATAAGAAGAGGCTTCAGATCAGAACCTCAAAGCTTATATTCCTTCTGACCAAATAGGCCAGATAGTCATTACTATAAAAAGAATACTTTGTTTGCCAACTGAGGCATTCAGGAAAAGAAAATTACTGTAATCATTATGAACTCAGTGATAGGAACTCAGTTGGCCTTGAGGAGCTTTTCTAATCTAAGTGATTCTGTGATTATACAACTACCTGAAAAAAAGGTTGTTGTGAGGTGCTGACTAAAATTTGATCTGCTGTGCTTATATGTATGTGGAATAGTTTCACTAAATTAGGCTAAGCAAAAGTATTTTTTAGTAGCAGCACAACTGACCTATGTGTTAATGGTACAATGCACTAAGTATTGTTTTATCCATTTATTTTTATTAAAGATACAGGTTTGCAGTGGCTTTCCAACACATTTCATTTGTGCAGCCCTTTAAAAAATCTTCAGGATGCTGCTGTATTGAAAAACTGGCTGAGTGAAACATGGGTAAATCTGGCTATGGTGAATTATCCCTATAAAGCTGACTTCTTGCAGCCTCTGCCAGCTTGGCCTATACAGGTAATTTAAAACTAATATCTTGTAATATCTTGACCATTTGGTTTAATAATTCCTCTCCTAGCTTGCACCTTTCCTTTTATTTTCTCGGTTCCGTTGAACCAATGTGACTGAGAAAAGACAATCAAGATAATATCGTGTGCATGAGCTGGTTTGTTGCCCCACTGCCACTTGTAGGTATAGTAGGTTATATCAAGAGCCCAGGAGAAGAAAAGTGCCAGGGATGACTGAGAAACCTCAGCTGTCCTGCAGAGCTGTTCTTGAGCAGTAGAAATACTGCACAAAATTTAGAGTTTCTGATGTGAGACTTAGCTGACAGAGCTTGCAACTGAAAAAGTTTTGAGCCTATGTCCTTTTTGATGTGGGAAAACTAGTGAGAGAGAAAATGTGGATTTTCACAAACATATTCCTTGCAGGGTCCCTTCTCAAAGCAGAACCTCTTTTTATGCTTGCAAGTCTTCCTTGTGCAGTTCTGTTTATCCACAGTGCTTTCTCCAAGGTTTCTATTTCCTTGGAGTGTTTTTATTCTTTTAAATACTCTGGCTGAATTTCCCTGCTGGACTTTGGGTTACTGTGTAAGGTAGGTGAGGCAGATAAAATATAAGTATTTTAGGCAGTAGTTAATTATAAACCAAAGTTTTTCCCTTGTGTAGAGCTGCCTGTTGGAGGAGAGAGGGAAATTCATTTGTCCTATGTGGCTGTCTGCAAAGAGCAGTATGAACACATTGAAAATTATTTCTGATTTTTTATCAGTCTGAAAGAACCCAAGAAACCCAAGCTCACCTCCACCACTGTCCATGTTACCTGTTTGACTGAGGTATAACCCTAACCTAGAAAAAGCCACTACCCATCTGGACAAAAGCCACTACCCATCTGATGTATGAAATCTGATTTATATAAGCTGTTAAGATACTTTCTTTTCTGAAACAGAAGCTCTAATACAGCTCTGAGGGTGAGAAAGGGAGGAAGATGTGGACTTGATGATCTTGGAGGTCTTTTTCCAACCTTAATGAGTAGCTGGATAGATATATATATGTATGTATGTAGTTTAATCTGTTCTCTGTTGTGAGTTGCCACATCAAACTGCAGGGAACCCCAGTCTATACGTGGAATGTCTCTGTTATATATCTGTATATGCTGTCTTCAATTACAGAGGTACTAAATACTATTTATTAAATATAATCTATTTTAAAGTATGGGAGATGGATTGAAAAATTTGGTGAATGAAACATTAAGGTGGCACTGTTGGGTTTGTTAAATTTTTTTTTGACCAGGAAATATAAAGTTTCAGGTTCATCATAGTAGCATGCACCACACACATGTAATACTACTTTTTGTGATAATCAGGATATATCATTTCATAGACACTTTCTGGAAGTGGTCCAACTGTACTTGGAAAAGAAATTAATATCTTACCAGGTATCATGTATTAATATTTAATTCCTATAGATTTAGACATCTCCTTCTCTTTTCATTGCAGGAAGTCTGCAAGTTCTTGAAGGATCCCAGTCTCTCTGAAAAATTGTTGCTGCAGAATGTTTTCCAGGCAGTAAATTTATATTACAATTATACAGGAGAAGCCCCATGCTTAGATGTGTCGCAGACTGCAACAAAGAGTCTGGGTGAAATGGGTTGGTACTACCAGGTATGCACACTAATCTTTATAAATTGCAAGTCAGTGAGGGTTTTTTGATCTAGAGCTGATGAGAACTGTCATTTATCTGTCAATATATTGTGTCAGATGTATTGCTGTACTGATGACAGATGTAGTCACAAACTAAGTATGATTGTAGTGCGGAAGGCAAGGAGAAAAGAGAAGCAGCTTTCCCAGGAGGTTTAGGTTGTATCTTCATTATCTAGCTAATTGTTGAGTTTTACCTCTTCATATAGACTGGAAAATGATGTACAGCAAGCAGTTGTAAATTATCTACAGCAGTCAATTGTATGAGGTTTAACAAGGCCAAGTGGTGTGCCCTGCACTTGGGTCACAACAACCCCATGCAGGGCTAGAGGCTGGGGGCAGAGTGGCTGGAAACCTGCCTGGTGGAAAAGGACCTGGGGTTGCTGGCTGACAGCAGCTGAACATGATCCAGCAGAGTGCCCAGGTGGCCAAGAAGGCCAATGGCACCTGGCCTGTATCAGCAATAGTGTGGCCAGCAGGATCAGGGCAGTGACTGTCCCCCTGTACTCAGCACTGGTGAGGCCACACCTCAACTCCTGTGTTCAGTTCTGGGCCCCTCACTGCAAGAAGGACATTGAGGGGCTGGAGCGTGTCCAGAGAAGGGTCTGGAGCACAAGTCTGGTGGGGAGTGGCTGAGAGAGCCTGGGGTGTTTAGTCTGGAGAGAAGGAGGAGGCTGAGGAAAGACCTTAATGTTCTCTACAGCTCCCTGAAAGGAGATTGTAGGGAGGTGGGTTTCTGTCTCTTAGGTAACAAGCAACAGAATAAGAAGAAATGGCCCCAGGCTGTACCGGGGAAGGTTTAGATTGAATATTAGGAAAAAGGTCAAGCACTGAAACAGGCTGCAAAGGGAAATGGTGGAGTCCCCATCCTTGGAGTATTTTAAAAGACACTATTCACTTTGGTGCACATTTAGCAGTGGACTTGGCAGTTTAGGTTTATGGTTGGGCTTGATCTTAAAAGATCTTTTCCAGACTGAATGATTCTTTAATAATTTGGTGGTAATTACTGATTAAATGCTGTTTGAACTTTCTTTTTAAAATACTGCAGTAACAGCTATTGGATGTTCTTCTGGGAATACTTCTTACTGACCTGCCCTTTCTTTCAGGCTTGCACTGAGATGGTGATGCCTTTATGCACAGATGGTGTCCATGACATGTTTGAGCCTCAGAAGTGGGACTTTGATGCACTTTCAGAAGAGTGTTACAGGATGTGGGGAGTGAGGCCTCGCCTCTCTTGGATTCTTTCTATGTACGGAGGAAAAAACATCAGTTCACACAGCAACATCATCTTCAGGTGAGCTTTGTTTCAGCTGATAGTGTAGAGGCTTCCACCAGTTTGGGTTGTCAGTGCAGAGAATCTGCCCCAAGTGGTAAAGGGATCTGTCTCCAGCATTCCAGCTGAATAAATGATGGGCATACTTTGTGTTGCTGTTGAGAGTAAAATGATCAGTCTGCAGTGGCCAACAATGCCAACTGTTCTGTTACTGCCTGTGTGACTGTAAAAGAAGAATCTGGGCTGGGATTCTGCCAAACATCTTTCCAAGTGGATTCCTTCTTATCTTGTGGCCAAAATCCAGGTTTCCCATGCTGGTAAATTCCTACTTTTATGAACCCAAAGCACTGTTCCTTACATGTAAAAGGAGAGTCTAAATGAGCTCTAGCTATGACACAGAATCTTGGTCACCAAAATTATTGCTCTGAGTGATAGCCTTGTGAAGGGGCTGGCATGGCATTCCTTTTTCCCTTTTGATACAGAAAAGAGAGGGAATTGACTTCGGGAGTTTTTCTATTACTGCCAACAGCCCTTTTTCTTTCAGTGGCATTTAGGCAAGTTTCAGCAAACTTGTATAAGATCCAAATACAAAGATGTTTCTATTTTGGTAAGGAATACTGGTATTAAAACAAAAGTTTGTCTGAAACACCTTTGTGTGTGGACAAAAAGTGAAAGAAATGCTTCAGTCTAACACAAGAAACTAGTGCATGCTGCTTGCTCTCTTTTCAGCCTGCCCTTACATTTAAGATTAAACTCTTTAAAGGGAGGTTCATGTAGTTGTACTTATGCTGGGAGGTGATCCAGGTGAGTACTCTGTCCACCAAGTTCTTATGTGGAAGGGAGGTGTTCCACACACCCATTGAGGCCTCAGGAGTCCTGACTTGCTGTACCTGTTGCCCACTGTGGGAAGCTCCTGGATATATATTCCTCTGTGTTCTGGTTTAAATTGTTCAAGGCCTTTTTATAAAACACCTTGCCACTTCTACAAACCAGCTCAGAATTAGTCTTTTAGATGTGGTAGATAGGTGTGCATTTCAAAAGTAGAAAGTTCTCACTTGATTTGGGGATTATTTTCTGGATTGCAGCTGTTAGTGTCGGTCTGGTTGGCTGCAAAGGCCTGTTGCTTTCCTCGTTTGCCTCTTGCTGTTTCTATCCCAGCAGGATATCTACTCTGAAGTGAGAAATCACACCCTTTTTTGGAAAACTTGTAAATAAAAAAAATTTGTTGGTTTCACTTAGTTTCTGCAGAGTGTTGCTTATTTCCAAGGCTGCACAGCTCTGTACAGTAGAAATCCGCTTTGTAAGCGATACAAAGCAAACAAATCTAAATAAGTGTTTAAGAATTTATGCCAGCTGAAGGAGCTGGAAATGAGAAAAGCCTGAAAGCAACCAAATGAATGTTAAAGTAGTGCTGTACACACAAAGCTTTTGGATCTCAAGCTGGGATGTTTCTCTTCAAACAAATACATTGTCAACACTGTACATTTTATATAAGAGCCTTTTATCCTCAAACACTGCAGAGTGCTTTACAAAAAACATCCCAATGTTTACCAGGGGATGCGGCTCCCTGTGGGGTGAAAAGGACTGTGTTTCAAGTGACAGGCAACTTGCACAACAGTGTAGTGCAGGAAGGGAAAAGTGCTCCATCTAAAGAGAACCACTGTAGGGTGGATTTTTCCAGACGCAGTAGGATTTGGCCCAGATGCTTAAACTGGTGCTGCTGCTTCTCCCTCTGCGAGCAGTGCATCACTCTGCACAGTCTCACTGTTGTTTGTACTGTGTGGCATTAATGCAGGGAATTCCATTGCCCCTCTGGTACCTTCCTGGAGTTGTGTAGTGTGTGAGTGGTTACTTAGGCTGTGAGCAGGTGGTAATTGCCTGTCCTGGGCAGTACGTCTTTATTAAAACTAGTTTGAGGAAATTAGGGATTTCAGACCACTGTTTCCCTTTTCTCTTCCAGCACTCCTCTTTTCACTCCTCTTACTGGAGCACTTGGTGTGGAAGTGCTGCACGGTGGTGGGAAGTGACATTTTAACACTGTTCATGCGTGTGGTAGCAGCTGTAGTGTCTCATCATCAGTGTGCTATGGTAGTCAAAACCAGCCCAGGTTATATCAGACAGTATGAAATTTGGTGTGCACAGTCCAAAAATGGGTATTTTTCATTCTCAATGAATCACATCTAGGTTGTAGGCTTCTGAGTCAGGGCAGCCACATATCCAGTTCTGCACTGGCAGGGGAAAGGCAGAAAGTGAAGGCTCTGTTTTAAGAGATTCTGGTGCTCTGTGCAGAAGGGGGAACTGTAAGCACTAAAGAAGGGAGTGGTGGCAAAGAAGAGAAGGCACAATGATGCCTGGCTGAAGAGAAAAGGTGAGAGAAAAAAGCTAATAACAGGAAACATGACGGTTGTGGAGAGTGGTCATGTTAAAAAGAGGATGCACAGACAGGGCTGCTAAGATTGTGTAAAACTTCTGGGCAGGGCAGGAGGGCTGAGGAGATTGAAGAGAATATAGGAGAGGGAACTCTGTGCTGTGGGGTGGGCAGAACCTTATGTATGCTGTCAAGGAAGTATATGAATTGAAAACAGGACTTGCATGCTGATTTTTGCATTGGTTTTTTTCTGAAGTCCTGCTTGCCTGGCCACTGCAAAAAAAGTCTGACTTTTATTCTTTCTCTTCTTCTGCTTCTTTGGTTTATGCTGGGAAATTCCTGTCCTGTGAGATGGGCAACTGAATACTTAAATGCATGCTTAGTTTTAACACATAAATAATTCATTCCAGTTGGAATGATCTTAAATCTGCAAAAACTGTCAAGATTCATGGTTTTGTGGTGAGCCCTCCATCCCCCCTACCTTCAAGTTTCACTTCCCAAACTGCGTCAGCACCTCTGGTGCCATCCTTTGGCAGGAGATACAGAGGATGCAGCCAGAAGCTCACAGAAAAGCCTGTGGCATGCTTAGTTTCCACATGGCTAGGACCAAAAGATCCAAATTCATGTGCATCATGGGTCTCTCAGCAACTCATCCCCCTGTTGCCAAGGTGCTCTGCTGATTCAGGTGACCTTTTAAATCCAATGCTTTTGGCTTATTGGGCAGCTCTCTATGCTTTTTGTTTTGTGGATACAAAATGTTTCTCTTGTTCTAAGTCATATTTAGAATCACTGAAAGTAAAGAACTACTAGTCGGATTTTTTTTTTCAGTGGTGAAACAAATGAAATATTAGTTCAGACCCCATCAGGTTTTTACTCTTGGTTATTTCTAAAAAAGCTCTTGTTTTTATTTGCTATTTTTCTGTTATTTCATGGTGCTGCCATTGTGGTATTTTTCTAGCTCCAAATCTGTGCCCAAGGATGTTTTAATTTCTTAGATCCCTCTAGAAATTTACCCTCTCATAGCATAGGTCATCTCTGACATTTCCTTTTGTGGGCAGGTCCAGTGTTTTAAGTGAGGAACAGATCTAGGTTTGTGTAGTTCCACAAGTATATGTTTGTTTTCTTTGTGCAGAAAGATGGGCCCTGTGTGGGAAGGGCATTGCAATAAAGGAAAATACGATGTTGTAGAGGTTATTGGGTCAAGTCCAAAGCTAGGAATGAGAGATGGAAAGCTCTCTCCCAGCTGAGCCATTGGCTTGCTCTATGGACTATTATTTGGAGCCATATCTATAGTGTAAGGAATTCTTTTAATTGATTTGGGGTGAGAGAGGAGGGGGAGTAAATGGCATTAAATTGTCCTTTCACAGTGGAAGAGTAATTTTAGACAGTTTTTTAAGGGGTAAAATCTTCATTTTCCTATGGTTGTTATTAAAGTCAGCAGGCTAATCCAAGCATTTCTTTGCAAAACCAGGTTGGCACTCAGCTGAGACAGCAAAAGGTAGAACTTCCTGAAAATTCAGCTCTAAAGGGTCCAGTGAGTGATTTTTTTATGGCAGGCTGCAAAGAACAAAAGTGAAGTGCTTTGATTTGGGAATTTGGACATGTTTTGGTAGAGGGAAACCTGAAACTTTTATGACAATTACAGGTAGCAGCAGATTTCTCTTCAGAGGCTTTTGCACTGTTACAGGTTATTATCTGAATTAGCAGATAACTAATGAGAAGTGTAGCCTTGCTTAAGCTGATGATAGCTCCATACCTCTGTCAAGATGACTCCTCTCAGCAGAGGGGTGGGCACAAGACATTAAGACAGGGCTGAGGTCTGTTTCTGTTGCTGGCATGTGCAAAACTAGTAGCAATGTTGATGTGAGCTACAGCCTCACTGCTGACTGCTGTGCACATGTACCCTAATGAAATAGTCTTTCCTTCCAGCAATGGTGGCCTGGATCCGTGGTCTGCAGGTGGGGTGACCCAGAACATCACCAACTCCCTCGTGGCAGTTGTGATCCCAGATGGAGCCCACCACCTGGACCTACGCAGCCGTAACCCTTTGGACCCCAAGTCTGTACAGCAAGCTCGAGCCTTGGAGATCTGCCTCATGAAGCAGTGGATTGAAAAGGCCAGGCACAGCCACTGAAGTGGCACTGCAGCAACTGTGGCCATTACACCTCTCTTGGCTTTGCTGGGAGTAGGGCCAGGCCTCGTGATATGGTCATTGGAGCATTTCCCTCCTGCTTCCTCACCTGCACTGCAGTGGTCATCATTGCTTGTGTCCACGAGAGAGGCAGGCAGCAGATGGATGGAGAGCATTCTCAGATGATGAACTCCAGTCAAAGTGCAAAGGATTGAGCTGCCTGCTCTGGTTTGCTTTCCTCTTCTGCTCTTCTCAAATGCTGTACTTTACCACATAGTAATGGGTTCCTGTTCTAGGATTGTTGCCCTTCTCCTTGCTGTGCTGAGTGATTGTCCCACGTGGGATGTGGCAGTACTGTTGATGGTGAAACTCCTGCTGCCTCCAATGTGATTGAATTTCAGACATCCTCTGCTGGTGGAGATAATGAGGGAACAGAAATCACATCTTACTGTGATGTTTGGTGGAGAGGTAGGGAAGGGCTGGGAAAGCTGGCTGTGCTGTTTGTAAGGAAACTAAACAGCCCTTACCCTTTGTAATGAGTATTGGAAAAGAAATAAATATACAACTTTTTTTCTACCTAGTTTTCCTGCAGCTTATTAATTGGTGGATTTTTGTATTCTGTGCTGTATTGAATGGTCAGGGCTGGGCCCAGACTCTATTGATAACTGGCTGAGCATGCACAATATGCATCAGGATTTTATTTCTTCTTTTGCTATGTCTCCTAATTCTGAGAGATGTCGCTATCTGTGATGATGGTTACCAAAGAAAATGGGTATATTTTGTGTGTGTATGTGTGTGTATCCCTCACAAACACTTAGCTTTTTAAAATCAGGAAGCTTTTGAAGCTATTCTCTTGAAGAGCAAGTGTGACACTTGTGGTGGCTGGATCTTATGAAGTGACAAATAATTGGGGCTGTGCCTTGTGTGGGTTCTTCCCTCCCCTCCATTCTGTGTATTGTTCAAATTCTGCATGATCTGTTTGCTGATGGCTCTTCAATAAAAGCCTTTTAAAAAAAATTGTTTGCTAGACAAACTATTGAAAACACAGAATGCAGCTATTCCCTTGGATCAGCCTAAAGCCTGATGCTGAGCTCACCAAGCCAGGTGCACTGGGCTTTCTGTAAGGCTTCCAAACCAGACAAACTGCCCTGATTCATGAGACAGCATATTTGACATTAATAAATGGCTGGGGCAGTCCCCTTGTTTTCCAGCTTTGGCTTCATTCACACTGCAGCCCTTCTTCAGAAAGGATTCTTTGCAGTTTAAAGGACAACTCCATTTTAGAATGACTCAGGCAAGTCTTCGTGTCCCCAGACTCTTTAAATTCCATCTATGTTGAAAAGTTTTCTCAGCTTTGATGATATGCCTGATAGTTGAGTATTTTCCTAAAATCCCAGGTGGCCTTTTCTGTTTCCAGTCTTGTCCTGTCCTCTGGGAACAAGGCGAGCCCAACACTGAATTTTTATCTTTTGAAACACTCTTACGTATCTTCTTTCCAATAGATTGTCTTTTTCCTCATCCAGTGTTAAACATGGCATTTATGTTCAGACTGCAATCGGAACCTCCCATGCTTTTGAGCAAGGTAATTTCTTACAGAGACTTCAGAGAACAAGACCAGAACTACAGGGCTAAAGGATAAGCTGTGTAGGATTTGCCTGAAACCTGTTGACTGAAAGCTGTTAGTGTTCCCCTTTTCCAATAGTTCCAGTTTTAGCTGTAAATATACTCCAGACTCTCACTTACAGACTTTATAATAACATGTCCTTGATTCTTTTGAAACAAATAAAATGTTATTTTTTCATCAGTTATGTTACAGCAGAGTTTTTAGAAATTCTGTTGTATCTTCTTACATGTTAATTGATGTGTGGTTATGTCCTGGTTTACTGCAGGGCAAAGAATGAAACCTATAAGAGTTAATATAAATTTGGGGATCAGAAATGGTTTAATTGAGCAAACAAGATCCTGGTCCCGTTGCTCCCACTCGCCCACTGATTGCTCAGGATGCTACTCAAAGTGAAAATTTTAGGATAAGCATTTCTGTGTTGTATGGATAAAGATATGAACAGCCCAAATTAACAGCTACTGTATATTATTAGTCAGCTTGTGTCTCCTCTCTCTCCCCTGCTAGTGAACTTGCTGTCTCAAGAAACAGCTGCTGCTTTGTTGTATGGAAAACACTTTTTAGTTTCAAGCAGCATAAGTAATTTAAAGTTTCATTTCTCTTTTTACTCCTTTCATAAGTAGAAAAAAATTACCTTCAATAACATTTAAAACAACATACAATTTTTAAACTTTAAGATTTGTAAAATGCCACTTAAAATTTTTTTTCAGAGGGGTTTTGTTTGTGCTTTTTGTTTATTCGTGGGGGGTTGTTTAATAATCTCACTATTCCATTCAGTTTCTGTCTGTGAGACTGATTCAAGTTGACTTTGGATCAGGTTCTTACTGGTTGGACCAGCTTATGAATTTATGTGACTTGTTTTTACGTGATTTTTAATTGATGTTACTTTTTACTGTTTTCCCATCAAGCTGAGTAGTTGAAACTTTAGGTCTTACTTATCTCAAACATTTAGACTTCATCTTAAAATCCATTTACACATCTCTGAATGCTACCCAAGGGAGTGTCTTGTGGTTTGGCTACCTCATCTAAATGTTGGCTCTCCTGTGTGTTTCATACAGGTGAGAATGAGTTGGGCCATAACAAATGGTTGATTTATCTTTCCAGGCATATGATGGTGGGCCATACTTCATCTCAGGCTTATGTAAGTCCTTGGCGTGTGTCAGAAATTACTGGAATTTAAAACTGTATGTTTCTTGCTCACTGGGAAAAATGCAGCTGGAAAAAGAATTAATGTTTTCCCCAAAGCATGAATCTTAGAGGTGAACCTGCAGTTTGTATCAATAAAAATGCATTAAAATAATGTTGAGTTTCTGGAACTGGATTTTGTTTTGGAGGGACATGAATCTTTATCCTTTGGCAGATTCCAAGTTCTGCAAGTGATACTGTCTTGTTTGTACTTGTCTCTTGAGGAGTGAGAGGAAAACTGGTTACAGGAATCCTCGAGTCACATGCACGGATGACAGATGGTGAGTCTGCACTCCTTTGGGAGTTTCTCTCTTCAGAGCTTTGGCTGTGGTGCAGAGCAGGTGTACGGGCTGGTTGTTCTCTGTAGGTGACCACACTGAATGCAGTCAAGCTACCTATAATGGGGAAAGTCCATTTTCCTTTTGAAAGCTTTCCCAGGCAAAAACACACTTCCCACACGTCAGTAATGAGGAAGGCTGTGAGGACAGATCTGTAAGTCCCCTGACCTGGCAAGGGGAGGTTTTTACCAAATAGTTAATACGGCAGAGCTAAGGCTGCAGAGTCTTGGGAAGGAGGTAAATAGGTTCTGCAACTCATTTTGTTTGTAAGGTAATTTTAATTTTGAAGATGATCAAATATTTAATCATCAAAGGAGTGTATAGAAAGGGAAGTCCCTCCTGGAGCATGGATTCTACATCACAGTAAAAGTGAGAATTTTTGTCTCCCATGCTGTCTGCCCACCAAGGATATTGCAAAAAATGTTATTATGCTTTAAATAAAGGGATTTGTTTTTCTATCTGTGCTCTTAAAAAGGGTATTTAGTTGTTGTGAATCGAATCTCTAAGGAATCATGAGTGACCTAAAGAGCTTTATGTAGATTAAAGACTGCACATAGACACTTGGGTATTTTAGCTCCTTGCCGGACTAAGGGTGGAATCGTTGTGTCTTTCTGGCAGTCAGGAGGACACTATAAAACCACTAAACATGGGATGAAAGAATACAGGGGATTGTGTACTTCAAACCTCCATTTTTAGTTCTCCCCCGTTGATTCAGAGCATCATTGTTATGCTGTAACTGGTGTCCTACTGGGTGTTACTACTGTAGCCTCTAGGATTTGGGGTTTTTTTTAATAGTCTAACCTCTCTGTGTGTTTTTAAAGTAAAGCCTTGGTCTTACAGAGATGACTTTGCAAATCGATGGTTTTTTAAGACTGTCCCTGTTAAAAAACCTGAAATGATTTGTTTTAGCAGTGCAGGTTAGCAGAAAATGTGCAGCGAAGCAGTGGCAAAAGATATGAATTGAAGATATTTGTGGTAAATTAACGGTGCTTAAGTACTTTTTAATTTTCTCCTTCTATTGTTAAAAAAAAGATGGCTTTTATCATTTAAAGATGCTGGGCATTGGAGCTTCCACTGGTGTGAGAAGACTCGTGCTCCTATATTATTTTGATTCCTTGATTTCCCAGCACTGCCTCCAGCTGCAGGAATATAAGCCTTTCTTTTTTTACTCCCCAGGCCAACTTCATCTTACCAGCAAATGTGAAACTATTTGATCCACATGCTTTGGGGCAGTGTCCTTCTCTGTGTCCTCTCAATAATACGAGCCCAATGAAGAAATTGCTTTACAGCAGAGTTAGATTGCTGACAGCTGATGGCATTGCTACCCTGAACCCTGCTGAGGTGGGGACCCGCTCCGTGCTCGCTGCAGCCCCAATGGGGATTCTGTCAGAGACAGCAATGCCCTCAACACCCACAACAGGGAGCAGTGAGGATATGCTCCTTCAACATGGAGCACTTCATAGCTGTGCTCTGTAAGGCAGTGATAAGCTCAACCTCAGCTGTTGCTAATCTTAAGTTGGGTTTTGGGTGCCAGATAATCAGCAGAGGAAAATCAGCTGTGGGGGTGCTTTGGGTGTAACCTGTGGGCATCTCCATGTGTAACAGTGTTCTCTCCAAAGTCCTCAGTGCTGTACCCAAGTGTTTCCTGGGTGGGGAGAGGGCTCCCCAGGGTGGGTGGGGGCTGCCCAGCTCTCAGGGACTTTTCCCTCCACTGGTGATTTGAAAGATCTTTTGGTTCCATCCCCCAGTTTAGAAAGTAGAGGCAGTGAAACACTGAAACCGGGAATAGCAAATCCCTTCCGTTTGTCTTGTTGTTTTCTAATGTATGCGACCTCTCTGGGTGGTTTAAGCGGTTTAGGTACTTTCTATAAAAGGGATCTTTTAACGACAAAACTAATGTGATTATCTTACCAAGTGTGAGAGGCGTATTCAAGGTTTAAAGAAAATCTGTTAGAATAGCTGAATGTATCTGCTTAATCCTTTCTCTAATGTGGGTGGACAATGCTCTGGGAAGCAATTGGTCTTTCTTTCTTAGAGTAAATGCCTGGTCTCCAGAGGTAGGAACTTGTTTGCAGCTTTTTATACCCTTACGCTTCACCTTCTAGAGAATACAAAGGCGCAGGAGAGAGGCAGAGAGCTTTGAGAGGCCAAGTTTTACCTCATATAGCTGGGGGTGTAACCAATACAGGGCCAATTCTGGCAGGCTGAGCACTCTCCACTTCTTTTGACTGCCACCTGAATAGAGGGTCCTCCTTTTTGCCCTCCTGCAAAACCACATTCCCTGCAACATGGAATATAGGAATGCTTTCTCCTTTCTGAGCATGCGGTGAAGTCATCTGCAGTTACTTGGATGACAAGACCCTGTCTGGTTTTGTGCCTTGGATGAGCAGCCCTACCCATGTGGGTCCATGGTTTTAGACCCAAAAGTCCAGTTTTCCATATCAACCCCTTGGAAAGGTTTGGACCTGCTGACAGGGTGATGCCTGATGGCTGGGAGGACAGCACCAAGGGGCAATGCTGCAGGATGCAGCCACAGCTAGACCTTGGCTGGCACCAGCCTGGTGGTGTTCAGCTTTTCTGCTGTTCATAGGCCTGTGCCTGTGATTCTTTGGTTTCCCCATGTCCATCTGAAGGCACAGGTCTTAGACACATTAGGAAATCTTATTGTCAGGAGCAGTTAGCAAGATAGGTAGAACCCTCCATGTTGCTGAAGCATTAAAAAGCAAGTAGTGGCTCTGGGACTCTTTAGCACTTGGATTTATAGTAGAAACAAACAGGTTGCATTTTCTAATTTGTTATCTGGGCATCCTCAAAACAGCACATCAAGAGGAAAAGGATATTGAACTATTGCCTCTCTCAGCTGGAATGAAACACAGTCTCCTCGTACCACCCAGCAGAGCAACACAGGAAAAAGAGGTACCTCAACATCAGTGTATCTTCCTCACAAAGACAGACACTCAGCTATAATTCTATGTCTCATCTACCTGCCTTGGCTATGGACTTGGTGCTGGGTTCTCTGCTCTGGAGAGAGAGTGTTCAAGAACTTAGTTCACCACCTAAAAACCAGTCCCAGATTGTATCAACCTGAATATTCTGAAGGAGGGAAAAACAATTTGCACAGGTGAGGCCTTGTTGTCTCTCCCATCTCTCCCTGCTGTACAACCAGTAATCGTGGTTCAGGTTGATGGGACCTCAGGGGGTCTCTTGTCCACCTCTCCTGCTCACAGCAGGGTCAGCAACAGGGTTAGACCAAGATGCTCAGTGATGTATCCAGTTGGGTCCTGAAAATCTTCAAGGATGGAGTCTGCACAGCCTCTGAGTGTTTTGCTCATCTGTCCACATGGTGGAAAGATATTGCAACTCGTCTGAACCCCTTATTAAGTTGACATGTGTTTTTATCCTCCCACCATGCACCATTATAAAGAACCCTATTCTGTCTTCTTGGTGAGCCCTGGAGGCTTCTGGTAGGTGCCACCAAAGCTATTCCTTTTCCAGGCTGAATGAGTCCAGGTCCCCTGTCCTCTTCTCACAGGTCAAGTGCTTCAGACTCAGCCATCTCAGTGGTCCTCCACTGAACTTGTTCCAGCTGATCACTGACTTCTACTGGGAGGCCCTGAATTGGCTGCGGTATATGATCTGTGGCCACCAAGCACCAGTTAGAGGGATCCCTTCACTGGATCTCCTGGCTCTGCTCCTATTCATATGGCCCAGGAGGATGTTGGTCTTGCTGCCAGGACACACTGCTTAGCTGGCTTTATGTCCAGTTTGATGTCCAGCAGGATCCCCAAGACCTCTTCCACAGAGCTGCTCCGCAGGCTGTCAGTGCCCAGCCTGCACCACTATAATGGGCCCTTCCTTCCCAAAGGGACAGGATTTTGTGCTTGCTCTCTTTGAATTCCATGAAATTCTTATCTCCTTCTTTCAGCACATGTATGAATGGTCACCCTTCCTTCAGTTCTTTCCTCCAACTTGGTGTCATCTGCAAGACTAAGACGTTCCAAAGAACTTGAAATTTGAGAACAACATAGCTACTTCATTGTCTTTCTTGTAGAAGATATCCTTGGACTAGTTTTGAAAGCACTTGTTCTCTAAAGTTTTTGCATCAGTGACTACCTTCTTGCTGTCTGCATCCCTACATCAATCCTGTCATGGATTCTGCAGCTGAGATCTGACCAGCTGCCAGGACAAGGGAGGAAAAGCTTTGGCTGCTCTGAGCTTTAGAAGTGATGTTCAGTCCTCACAGCCTCTGTGCTGCAATGAAAACAGAGCCCAGTCATTTTTAAGAGGGACTGTGGTACAGGTTTAACAGTTAGTCACTGTCCAAGCAACTGGGATGAGGAAGAGGAGCAGTCCGGGCTGCCTCCATACAAAGGGTAAGGGATTTCTTTTGGAGGGTGGTTCGTAGGGCCAAACGAGTCTGGGAGAACTATGCATCAGATCACCAGTGTTTTGTCACAGGTATTATATACCCATTTTGTAAGTAGGCAATTTGGACCAGAATAAGACAAGACAGGTCTTGACTGTTTTTCTTCAGAAGGAATTATAGACATTTTAATGTGGTATCTCTGTCCGAATCTTGACCGGTGCTCCAGGGCTGCTCAGCATTCCCAGGGAAGCTATCCAGTAGCTGAGTCATGAGGAGTGATGGCAGGCACAGCTCAATGTGTCACTATTTCCAAGACTGGCTTCCCAGAGCACCCAGAGCTTTGCTTCCACACCTGCACGTGCATCAGTTTGACACAAAGCAACCCAACTTTTTGCAGTGTCTAATGTCCCTTGGTGTTGCTCCAAGCATCTCACAGATCCACTGGCTGCCCCCAGCTCCTTGGCTGGGGCAGGCTCTGGTGATGTGAGCCTCATTCCTTTGCTCTAAGGGGAGAACAGTGGATTCCCCTCCATGGAACATGTATCTATGCGTGAGCACACAGATGAAGCCAGTGCTTGCTAGGCAAACGAGACTAATAAATGTTGGGGCAGCAGGAGGTGAGTGCAATCAACTGTGAGAGCCTGAGTTATAGCAGTAACCTGCTGAATTCCTGGGTCACAAAGTAATTTACAGAACAACCCCAATGTCATTCAATAATTACTCCGACAGCCCGGGCCCTGGGGGGCGCAGCCTCCTGCCGCGGGTGTTATTAATACCATCAACAAGCAGCAGGATGTTGGTGTGAAGAAAAGAGCCACAACACAGGCGTGTGAACCTAAGGAACAAATGGAAAATGGTATTAGGAGGATATTGTACCAGACTCTAAAAACTGATCTATCTTGTCCTAGCAAGTCATTCAGCGAAGTATGAATGTGTCCCCTGTGGCAGTGGAGATGGCTGACGGCGTTTGCAGCAGAAGGGGAGGAAGATCGGTGTGTCAGTGCTGCTCATTTCTATCTCCCGGCCTCTGCGATAGTCCCCATGGAGACTGACCGGGAACGGGGGGAGGAGGTGGTTTCCAAGCACCCCAGAATAATTTAAATTAATATCCAGTGAACAATGTAAACCTTCCCTTTGACGTGGCGTGGGAATAGGCAGTCACAGCACTCGGACTGGGTCAGCTGAAAGGGAAGGTAATGCCACAGCCCAGGATTTGATCAGCAGAGTAAGCCAGGGGCTCGACCTCTGCTACCTCAGTTCCTCCCTTCCCTTCTCTTCCCACCCCCCATCCTCCAGAACATCAAGAAATGGCAGCAAAAATATCTTTTGGTGAATGGAGAATTCCTGGACAGAAAGGATGTATAGGAAACCTGCGGGTGGGTGTAGAGGGCAGTGCCTTCTGCAATGTGTGTGGACCCTGGCCTGTGGTGCCAGGAGGTGCAAATGCCAACAGAGTAGCACTGGCACAGCTGCACTTGTAAATCATTTCACACCACCACTTGGGGTTTTCTGAACCTTCTGTTCTCAGCTGAAGCTCTGTGTGCTCTAAAGGTGACTGCAAATACACACTAAGGAATTATGTGGGCACAGCCTGAAGGGAATCAAGCCTGAAGTAGCCCTGAGTTCTTTCTCAGCCGGGAAATGACAGCAGAGGGCTACTTGCTACCTTGCTTTGATGGCTAACAAAGAGCCAAGCAGAGCCCTCCTGGTTCTGATCCTTCCTTGTGCAGAGGAACATACAGTTCATTTAAACATGAGGGTAAGCGATTCTCCAGGGCCTTTAGAGCATCAGAGCCATTCCTGGCTGTTATGTCAGGGATAAATAGCAGAGGATCCTTAGCCCTGTTCCTGTAACACAGTGATGGAGCTGGTAACAACCTCAAGCATTCCCTGAGGTGGTAGGCCCATGTCCTTGCTTGATCCACCCACCACATGTGTGGGGGATAGGTCACCACCACTGACCGGGAAGTGACTATCATGCCTGAGGTGCCCAGCTCTGCACAGAGCCCTCCTGGATCATCTCTCTGGCCACAGGGTCAGGGTGTTACAGGAGCAGTAGCATCAACACTTTGATTTGGGGTATGAGATGAACTCAGTGGTCCTTTTTGTCACTTAAAAGTGCAAAATTGAGTAAATCTCCACAAAACTGTGTAGCAAACAGAAGCTGACCATGGGGAGCTGCCCAGTAGTAGGCAATACCCTGGACTGGTGCACTGGTGGGCAAGTTCATCCTCCACTGGGCTTGCCTGGCATGTGAGGAGTGAACACGGCCAGTTCACTGCTTTTTCAGAGGTTGGATAGAATCCAGATGTCTGTGTAACTAAATCAGGATGAAGCAGAGTTCCAGCAGCTGATAAATTTCATCTGCCAAGGAGAGGTGCCCAGGAACCTGCAAAACCACCAGGCTGGAGAGAAGCCCAGGAGGGCAGTGCAGGGAGGGACAACCCTATAACTGCGGCGATGCCTCATCCCTACAAGTGTTCAAAGTCGGGTTGGGTGGGGCTTTGAGCAAGCTAGAGAAAGATGCCCCTGTCCATGGCAAGGGGCATGGACTAGATGGTCTTTAAATGTCTCTTCCAACCCAACTCATTTGATTTAAGGAAACATGTGCAGATGGGATTTCTGGCTGGGAACCAGAGGGAACTAGGATAGATAAGTGTGTCCTACACCCATGGTGAGCAGCCACAGCCTGGGTTTAAGAAGCAGCTCAGCCATACATCTTATTTCACCGGCCACAAATGACTTCTTTCTTGACCTTTTTGAATGTTTAACAATTGCTCTTCTTCAGTTTTCAGTTCTGCTTTGCTTTTATGCTGCCAGTGCCCATCAGGCAGACACAGAGCACTGCAGGCATTGATGACAGGAGGTGCGGGGGCATTCTGATATTAGTTTTAGACTCTGGGCCCTTCCTTTTGTTACAGTTTAGCAATACATTGCTGGTGACCTCCCCCCCCATGTAACCTCTCTCCCTGACTTCTCCTACACAGCCAGTGCCAGAAGTGACTGTAATTTTGTGCCTGTGCTGCTTTTCTTCATGAGACTCAGGAAAAAAGGGGTGAGAGATATGTTATTCTGATGTTATCACTGTTGCTGCCTAAGAATAGGATTACCAAAATACTTCTATTTCCTCTGTTTCCCCTTTTGTGCTCGTGCACGGATGTTGCTACTGATATTCCCTGAATTCCCCTGAAAAATAAAGAGTGTTTTATCCGTATTCCCCAAGTGCCCAATACAAATGCAAATCAGCTCTGGGCCGTTGGTTTGTTGTTTTTGGTTGTTTTGTATTTTTTCCTGTCTGGCCAGCATTGCTTGGCAGGTCTTTTCTCACTTATTTCTCTTCCTCCTTTCCTTTAGCTGGTGTGTCTGAAGCAAGGTCCCCAGGAGGGCCAGAGACCTGCTCCATTCCCACACCTTTGCCCTCTTCCTCCTCTTCCTGTTGCCCAACTTGTGCCCAACTTTATTAACCCTTTGTGCAGAAAGATCTGAAGGGCTAAAAATAAACCAGGGCTCACCCAAATTCCCTAAAATACTGGTCAGGTGGGTGACACTGGTTCCAGATGAGAACATTTGAGCCATAAAGGCTGCTTTGTTGCTGCTCTGTACAGTTCATCTCTTGGACAAAACTGAGTAGAAAATCACAGCTATGGGGACCCAAGACCAGAGGGAGGAAAGACTCGGAACGTCCCCATCACTTTAAATAAGTCAGTGATTTTTAGATAATAAACTACCTAAATGAGTGACTCCTAAATCCCACAAGTGGGATTTGAAAAAAGGGGATTTAAACTAGCAAGGCTGGTGAAACTAACCAGTGCTCTAAACCCTTAGGCCAAAACAGGTGCCTACTCACTTAGAACATTCATGTACCAATTTTTAAAAGGGACAAATAGTCACTAGACTAGGCTGGCAGGTTAAAGCCATGCCCTTTCTTCTTCTGCAGTTGGCATATTTCATTATGTGCCCAAATTTCAGTCTGATGCCAACTCTCTGTGTCCTCAGCGTCTCTTGCCTAATTTAAAATAAATTACTTTTAATTGTATTTAAAGCTACAGCTAAAGTATTTACAGGTTGTGTTTGATATGTACAGGATTACTACAGGGAGAAGTTAAAAATGAGACACCAGCATCAAAATTCAGCTCCAGCAATCCAGAAAAGGCAGCCTGCAGGTCCTGTGGTCCTGAGCTGAACACCACTGCCAGGGGCACCCACGAACTCAGTCAGGATCCTTGCCTTCCTCTCATGGGTTTCAGATCAACCAAGCACTTAAATACACACTGACTGTGGTGCATGAGCAGCACCAGCAAAGGGCTGGTGAAGACCAGGTGGGGCTCAGGGATGCAGTTTCCTTCCCTGCTTGGGTCCAGCAATGGGCTCAAGATCCCACAAATCTGTTGAGGCTGTGGGCCTGGCTCTGTGTTGTGGTGTTGGGGCCCATAGAGACCAGGAGCTGCCTGCTGGGGGTGAATGAATTTAGGTGGGAAACAGGTGGGACCCAATATGCCTCCCTGCATCCCTTTGTTGCCATTTTGCAGGTGCTGATACCGAGCAGTTTGTTTCGCCCTCAATACTGCAGCTGAGCTTGTCCTAAAAAACAAAACCTCAAAGGGAAAAAAAAAATTTGTGTGGGTTTCCTTCTTCCCTTTTCACCTTCTTTCCTGCTGCTATTCATTTAGCATGAAATAACCTTCCAAATCGATCCGGAAGAGATCATTTGAAACTGTTGCTGGTTTCCCATTGCTAATTGCTGGTTTGAAATCCCATTTGAATCGCCCTGAATACACAGTCCAATGCTCCTAAGCTAAGTGCCTACCAGGTATTTTTCCTGATGGGCTTTTATTTCCCTGCAAAAAAACCTCCACAAACAACCAGTCCTGGATCGCTGGTTGGATTTAATGGGACAATAGCATCTCCATAGTACATCTTGTTTCTGAAGCAGAGCAGTGTTTTGGCAGGAACCGACCTCTGCTGAGTTTCACAGGCCTGGCGGCATGTTTTGGTACTGGCAGAGCCAGAAATGAAGCAGTTAATTGCCCTACTGGGAAGGAGGAAATTTCTTGTAAAAATCCAGAATCTGGTTGAACAATGTGGCCTTTTATTTTTCAGCCTTGGAATCAAGCCTGGCTGCCCTTGTAAACAAAGAAAGGAAAGAATCACTGAACCAACCCAACACATAAAAACTGACCACGTCTGTCTTTGAAGTTCCCTTTATGTTGTTTGGAAAACTTGGGATTATGGAGGTTTTTTCTTTCCTTTTTTTTTTTTTCTCCTTTTTTCTTTTCCTTCTTCTCTTTTTTTTTCCCCAAGAAAAAGAGGGATGGAAGTTAAGGGAAACTTTTTCTTACACAGAGCAGAAGTCATTAATTAAGTATCCCATTCATCCCCGAGGCACCGGCTCATCAATCAGATTTCTTATTAGCATTCTGATGACCCGCCTGACCCCCTGTCTCTGCACTGTCTGCATGACGACACCGAAAAGCAGACCACACACCGAACGGAGGAGGATTATTCGACACTTTTCCTTGCTCCAGGGCGGGGGACGGAGCTGGGAAGAGGAACGATGACGGACGTTGTTGTTTTGGGTTGAGGCGAGTCAATAAGTGACTCCTGGGCAAACAGCCCTGAGGGCCTGGGAGGATGACTTAAGAGGTGGCTGCTGCATGCACAGGGCTGCTTTGGGGCTGGGACCTATGGCTTGGTGCTACCACAGGCTGTCTCTGCTCCCGCTGTGGTCACAGGGGGCTTAAATCCAGAGGGAAGAACAGGATTTTAGCACAGTGACCACTGTGCTCTTACTCTCGGGTAACCCCTGTCAGGAAATGATTGGGTCCTGAAAATGTGCTGGTGGCTTTGGGCTCCCTAAGTAGGCTCTGTCCTCAAGACAGGTAGGGGTCCCACATTACCAGTCCTCCAGCCTTTCTCCTTCCAGGATATCCCAATTACAAGCACTTAGCTGATTAAATCTTTACACAAGTGCTTTTGGGCAAGGTTTTATGTTAAAAAAAAAGAGGACAGTGACAGCAGCAAGTTGTGAGGTGTGCACATCTTGAGAGAAAATCCAACTGCAGCAGTCCCTTGCTCAGAATGGGAATTTACACATGCACACACATGCTCAGAGCATGCAGCCAAGGGTTGAAGGAGTGTTGATTTAGATGAGATATAAGAAAGAAGTTCTTTACAATGAGGGTATAGAGACACAGGTTGCCCAGAGAGGCGGTGGATGCTCCATCCCTGGAAGCATTCAAGGCCAGGTTGGGTGAGGCTCTGAGCAAGCTGATCTAGTTGAAGGTGGCCCTGCTCATTGTAAGGGGTTGGACTAGATCGTCTTAAATGGTCTCTTCCAACCCAAAGTATTCCATGATTCTATGATTCTGTGATTCCATGATGGCCCTGACCAGGGAAAGCCGTGGCCAGTGGAGGAAGGCAGCAGTGTGAATGATGTGCCCATGTGACTGGCACAGGAATGGAACCAGAATATGGCACTACTCTTAGGGCTACTTGCTACCAAGAGTTGGCTGAGATTTCTAAATGAGATTCTTTTTACCAAGTGTTCTCAAAGTAAAACATTTTGACTGTTTCTTTTTAAGCTGGGGATGCTGTTTTCCTATTTCTTCATTCTTTTCTGTTTTTCTTTCTCCTTTTCAAAAGCAAAAATACAGTAATGTGCTTGTGATGTGTGGTGGATGGAAGAAAGGAAAACTGGAAAATGTGAATAAAATTCCAGAGTTTCTAAAGTATAATTGGCTTGAACCTGACCAAGTGTCACATATTCTCCTTTAAGTCTCACAGCCGAGGAGAGTTACCACCACAGATCATTTCTGGCTTTAGGCAGTATTCCCTGAGTCATGCTAAAACTGGTAAGGGATTAGGCACCTTTAGGAGTCTGAGCCTCAAGGTTTAGCCTAACAAGAGAAGTCCCTCTGGGCAGCAAATTGCATCTTCTCTCCAGCTAAAAACCCAATGTATGAAACATCCTTGTCTTTGGGGCTCATCCTCAAGGCAGAGGGTTGCTGTCACAACTAAAGGGAACACAAAGGTCCTTCCTGGAGATGCAAAGATGTACATCAGTCTTTGCTGATGGAGGAGGAGATGATGAAAGTGGAAGTTGGTAGAAGTTTCATCTGTCATGTTAAATACCAAAGCAGCAGATATTCAAACCCAGGGCTTCACAACCCATGCAGGTGCCTTTGTCACAAAGCTACAGGAACTCTTCAGCTTTCTGTCCCAATGGATCCTCAATTATTGGACAGCAGTGTGAGGGGTTGTTGGGGTTTTAGTTTAGTCTTAGGTTTTCCTGTTAAAGGAATTTTCTCCCATATGCATGTTGCTAGGGGACAAATAGCTGTACTTAAGAAAGACAAAAAGGGGAGTGGGGCAGGCCTGGCTACTCTTTTGTCTACACCTGGGTGTGGGGACAGTTCGCTCTGAGCGTCCGGAGAGAGAAGCTGCAGAGAAAGGAGCTGCTGCTTCTTTCTTTTTGGCCGTTCTTTCTTCCTGCTGGAAACAACGCCGGGACCCCAAAAGCCGCTTTTCCCTGCCCTGCTGGAGACCGAGCTGTGGCTGCCCTGCTCCGCTGCTGCTTCGAGTTTTCGCTACGCTGTAGCCCTGCTCGCCCTGCCTGCCTGGGCCTCCGTGGTTTTTTTTCCCATCTGGATACATCTCGTCTGCCACCCGGGATTTGCCGTTCGTCCCTGCCATTCCAGCCTGCTGTTCCTGAGAGCCCGGGATCGGCTGCCCAGCGGTTTGTGAAGCCTTTGTTCCATCCTTCCCGGGATCCCAGGGCACCAGAGCCGCGGGTTTCCCGAGCTCGCTCCGGAGCGCCCCCTGCAGCCGCGGGGGAACCATCGCACCTGCCCTGCTCACCGGGAGCCGCCAGCGCCCCTGCCGGCTGCGAGCGGAACTGCACCCGAGGGGAAAGGGCCTGACAGCCGAGAAGGCTGGCACTGGGTTTGTGTTTGCTGTTACTGCCAGAGTTGTTGTTGTTTTGTTTGACTGGTTATATACATATATATATATAGTAAAGAACTGTTATTCCTATTTCCCACATCTTCGCCTAAAGGCTCTTGATTTCAAAATACAATAACTTGGAGGGAAAAGGGGTTATATCTGCCACTTCAAGGGGGGCCTCTGCCTTCCTTAGCAGACACCTGTCTTTCAAAACCGAGACAGATCTTGGCGCCCAACGTGGGGCCTGAGGGCATTAAGAGATAGAGGTGAAAAAGGAATAACAGTTCCTCGATAACTTTATTTTGTGTGCTGGATATTGGAACCTTGTTAGGCAGCACTATGTGGTCTAGTTTACCCTGGTTTGGGTGGCATGTAGCTGTGGCTATATTCTTCCCCTTTGCAGCTCCTTATTTGAATATGGGTCCTCTGACTAAGGCTACCATTGCTGTTATCCAGCTTGCGTTATGGGTCGAGAAGGTGAGGAATTCATGGGTTTTTAACTTCCTCCGGAATGTGGGCTCATGGATAAACAGCTATCACACACTGAGCACATGTTTTTGGGGTTATGTTAACAATGGTACCTTCTGTGAGGAAATGACACCAGGGGAAGTTTTCTCCCAACCCCTCAACCAGTTCTTTGGGCCCACCCCATCAATTTTCGAAGGGTTTAAATTCCCTCTGAATACTAACCATCTGCTGCTGATAGGCCTACTCTATTTAGCATTCAAGGATAAGTTGAGATTGGCTTGGATATCTACCCGGACACCAGCCCCAGAGACTAGAGATCCTGCCCCAGAACCTGACATGGCCCCAGAGAGTAGAATTCCTACCCCAGAGCCTGATCCTGCCCCAGAGCCTGACACGGCCCCAGACACTAGAGATCCTACCCCAGAACCTGACACGGCCCCAGACACTAGAGATCCTACCCCAGAGCCAGAGCCTGCCACAGCCCCAGACACTAGAGATCCCGCCCCACAGACTGATACTGCCCAACAGTCCACCTCAGAAATGGACTACCCAAACTGGGTGGGGGTACTGGCAAAAGGGATGCAGGAGATGTGCCAAGAGATGGGTCAGGTGCGCCAGGAGATATGCCAGGAGATGGGCCAGGTGCGCAAGGAGATGTGCCAGGAGATGGGCCAGGTGCGCCAGGAGATATGCCAATTGCTAAGGGAATACACCTCCTCAGCTAGTGAAAAACCCTCTCCCTGCCCCAAAGAGGGTGAGTCCGATGGTGCAGCAGTGGAACCCACGGATGTTACAACCGTCCAGGCTTCAGCTGAACCACAAGGACAACCACAGCCAGCAGCAGTCGCCCCTGTGCAAAGGAGGAAGTATAAGACCAAATCAGTACGACCAGTTAATGATGATGGGCAACCAGGGCCCTCACAACCAGCAGGAGAGCCAGAGCCAGAAGTCATCACTGAGTCCCTGTCGCACGACAGTCTCCGTGCTATGCGAAACGACATTGTGCGAAGGGGGCGTGAGCCTTATACCACCTGGCTGCTTCGGGTTTGGGACCTTATGGGCACAAGTGTGCAACTGGATAGTGGTGAGGCAAGGTATCTGGGATCGTTGACCCAGGACCCAGGTGTGGACCAGATATTTGTGAGGGAGCCAGGGCCTCTCTCTCTTTGGGAGCGGCTCTTAATGAGTGTGAGAGAAAGGTTCATTCACAAAGAAAGAATGCAGGAGTATCATCATAGAATGCAGTGGAAGACACTCGAGCAAGGGATCCAACAGCTAAGAGAGGTGGCAATATTAGAGGTACTCTTTGGGAAGGATGGACAGCATGATAATGACCCCGATAAGGTCAGGTGCACAGGACAGATGATGTGGAACCTGGCAAGGCTAGGGCCATCACAATACACCACCTTCATTGCAACGATTGATGCTGACAATACCCGAGAAACAGTGGGCTCTGTTGCCAACAGGCTCAGGCATTATGACAGCATGATCAATGGCCCGCTGAAAGCTCATGTCTCTGCTGTGGTCCAGGACCTCAAAGAGGAGATGAAGGAGATGAGGAAGGAAATGAGGGAGGAGATGAGGGAGGAGATGAGGGAGGAGATGAGGAGGGTCAGTGTGGCACCAGTGCGAGTCACAGGCCCCCAAGTCAGAGCCCGTCGTCCCCCTGCTAGAGAGAGAGGGTACACCCCACGAGCTGAGCTGTGGTTTTTCCTGTGTGAGCATGGGGAAGACATGAGAAGGTGGGATGGGAAACCCACCTCTGCCCTGGCAGCGCGGGTGCATGAACTCAAGGAGGGAGGCACTAACCGAGGGGGTTCCGCTAAGGTGAAGGTAGCCTCAGCCTCCCGTGACCGAGCTGCCAGGCATTACAGAAGGGAGGATGATATGTCGGATCCCCTTGAAGGTACCTCGAGCATGTACGCCCAGGGAAAGAATGATAACCAGGGCTAGAGGGGCCCTGCCTCTAGCCAGGAAGAGGCACGGGAGAACCGAGTTTTCTGGACGGTGTGGATCCGATGGCCTGGCACATCAGAGCCACAAAAATATGATGCGTTGGTTGATACTGGGGCACAGTGTACTTTAATGCCATCGGGACATGTGGGGGCAGAACCTGTATCCATCGCTGGGGTGACCGGGGGATCACAGCAGTTGACCCTTTTGGAAGCTGAGGTGAGCCTGACTGGGAAGGAGTGGCAAAAGCATCCGATTGTGACCGGCCCAGAGGCCCCGTGTATTCTGGGCATAGACTTCCTCCGGAATGGCTACTACAAAGACCCAAAAGGACTCAGGTGGGCATTTGGGATTGCTGCTGTGGAGGCAGAGGGCATTAGGCAATTGAACACCCTGCCTGGACTATCTGAGAATCCTTCTGCAGTTGGGCTCCTGAAAGTGGAAGAGCAACGAGTGCCAATTGCCACCTCGACAGTGCACCGCCGGCAGTATCGGACAAATCGAGATGCTGTGATCCCCATCCACAAGATGATCCGCGAGCTGGAGAGTCAAGGGGTGGTCAGCAAGACCCACTCACCCTTCAACAGCCCCATCTGGCCTGTGCGCAAGTCTGACGGGGAATGGAGATTGACTGTGGACTATCGTGCCCTGAATGAAGTGACTCCACCGCTGAGCGCTGCCGTGCCAGACATGTTGGAGCTCCAGTACGAGCTGGAGTCCAAAGCAGCGAAGTGGTACGCCACTATTGACATTGCCAATGCATTCTTCTCCATTCCTCTGGCAGCAGAGTGCAGGCCTCAGTTTGCCTTCACCTGGAGGGGCGTGCAGTACACCTGGAACCGACTGCCCCAGGGGTGGAAGCACAGTCCCACCATCTGTCATGGACTGATCCAGACTGCACTAGAAAAGAGTGAGGCTCCAGAACATCTGCAGTACATTGATGACATCATTGTGTGGGGGAACACCGCAACCGAAGTGTTTGAGAAAGGAGAGAGAATAATTCAAATTCTCCTGCAAGCTGGTTTTGCCATCAAGAAGAGCAAGGTCAAGGGACCTGCCCGAGAGATCCAGTTCCTGGGAGTAAAGTGGCAAGATGGACGACGTCAGATTCCCACTGAGGTCATCAATAAGATCACAGCAATGTCTCCACCGACCAACAAGAAGGAAACACAAGCTTTCCTAGGCGCTATAGGTTTCTGGAGGATGCACATTCCCGAGTACAGCCAGATCGTGAGTCCTCTCTACCTGGTTACCCGCAAGAAGAATGATTTCCACTGGGGCCCTGAACAGCAGCAAGCCTTCGCCCAGATCAAACAGGAAATTGCTCACGCCGTAGCCCTTGGCCCAGTCAGGACAGGACCAGAGGTGAAGAACGTGCTCTACTCTGCAGCCGGGAACAATGGTCTGTCCTGGAGCCTCTGGCAGAAGGTGCCTGGTGAGACTCGGGGCCGACCACTGGGATTCTGGAGCCGAAGCTACAGAGGGTCTGAAGCCAACTACACTCCCACAGAGAAGGAAATCCTGGCAGCTTATGAAGGAGTCCAGGCTGCCTCAGAAATAATCGGCACAGAGGCACAACTCCTCCTGGCACCCCGACTACCGGTGCTGGGGTGGATGTTCAGAGGAAAGGTTCCCTCCACGCATCACGCCACCGACGCTACTTGGAGCAAATGGATTGCCCTCATCACGCAGCGCGCCCGAATTGGAAACCCAAGTCGCCCTGGGATCTTGGAAATAATTACAAACTGGCCGGAAGGTGAGACTTTTGGGTTATCTTCTGAAGAAGAAGAGGAGCAGGTGACACGTGCCGAAGAAGCCCCACCATATAACGAGCTACCAGAGAGTGAAAGACAATACGCCCTCTTCACTGATGGTTCCTGCCGAATTGTAGGCGCTAGCCGGAAATGGAAAGCCGCTGTATGGAGCCCCACACGACAAGTTGCACAGGCTACTGAAGGAGAAGGTGGATCGAGCCAATTTGCTGAGCTCAAAGCTGTCCAATTAGCTCTGGACATAGCTGAAAGAGAGAAGTGGCCAAAGCTCTACCTCTACACCGATTCATGGATGGTAGCCAATGCTCTGTGGGGTTGGCTGGAAAGGTGGAATAAGGCAAACTGGCAGCGCAGAGGAAAACCAATCTGGGCTGCTGAAGAGTGGAAAGACATTGCCACTCGGGTAGAGAAGCTATCCGTGAAGGTCCGTCATGTAGATGCTCACATCCCCAAGAGCCGGGCTAATGAAGAACATCGTAACAACAAACAGGTAGATCAAGCTGCGAAAATAGAGGTGTCCCAGATAGACTTGGATTGGCAACATAAAGGAGAACTGTTCCTAGCTCGATGGGCCCATGATGCCTCAGGTCATCAGGGCAGAGATGCCACCTATAAGTGGGCACGAGACCGAGGGGTGGATCTAACCATGGACAGTATCTCCCAGGTTATCCATGACTGTGAGACATGCGCTGCGATCAAGCAGGCCAAGCGGGTGAAGCCTCTGTGGTATGGCGGGCGATGGTCCAAATACAAGTATGGGGAGGCCTGGCAGATTGATTACATCACACTGCCTCAAACCCGCCAAGGCAAGCGCTATGTGCTCACAATGGTAGAAGCCACCACTGGGTGGCTGGAGACCTACCCTGTGCCTCATGCTACTGCCCGGAGCACCATCCTGGGCCTGGAAAAGCAAGTCCTTTGGAGGCATGGCACCTCTGAGAGAATCGAGTCTGACAATGGGACTCATTTCAAGAACAGCCTTATAAACACCTGGGCTAGAGAACATGGCATTGAGTGGGTGTACCACATCCCTTACCATGCACCAGCAGCTGGGAAGGTTGAGCGGTGTAATGGACTGCTTAAAACCACCTTGAAGGCACTGGGTGGGGGGACTTTCAAAAACTGGGAGATGCATTTAGCAAGAGCCACCTGGTTAGTTAACACTCGAGGTTCCACCAGCCGAGCAGGCCCTGCCCAATCCGAACCCCTACAAACAACAGACGGGGATAAGGTTCCAGTGGTGCACATGAGAGGTATGCTTGGAAAAACTGTTTGGGTAAAGTCTGCCTTGAGCAAAGACAAACCCATCCGTGGGGTTGTTTTTGCTCAGGGACCAGGTTGCACCTGGTGGGTGATGCAAAAGGATGGAGAGACCCGATGCTTACCTCAAGAGGACCTTGTTTTAGGGTGAACTACCCATGGCTCTGTATTTGTATCAGTATCAGCATGTATATTTGTATATAATTTGGGTAATGCATAGATTTATATGGTTAAAAAAGTTAAGTTTCATGTAACATGTTAGTATGGGAAAAAATTCGGGGTGGATAATGTTGGGGTTTTAGTTTAGTCTTAGGTTTTCCTGTTAAAGGAATTTTCTCCCATATGCATGTTGCTAGGGGACAAATAGCTGTACTTAAGAAAGACAAAAAGGGGAGTGGGGCGGGCCTGGCTACTCTTTTGTCTACACCTGGGTGTGGGGACAGTTCGCTCTGAGCGTCCGGAGAGAGAAGCTGCAGAGAAAGGAGCTGCTGCTGCTTTCTTTTTGGCCGTTCTTTCTTCCTGCTGGAAACAACGCCGGGACCCCAAAAGCCGCTTTTCCCTGCCCTGCTGGAGACCGAGCTGTGGCTGCCCTGCTCCGCTGCTGCTTCGAGTTTTCGCTACGCTGTAGCCCTGCTCACCCTGCCTGCCTGGGCCTCCGTGGTTTTTTTTTCCCATCTGGATACATCTCGTCTGCCACCCGGGATTTGCCGTTCGTCCCTGCCATTCCAGCCTGCTGTTCCTGAGAGCCCGGGATCGGCTGCCCAGGGGTTTGTGAAGCCTTTGTTCCATCCTTCCCGGGATCCCAGGGCACCAGAGCCGCGTGTGTCCCGAGCTCGCTCCGGAGCGCCCCCTGCAGCCGCGGGGGAACCATCGCACCTGCCCTGCTCACCGGGAGCCGCCAGCGCCCCTGCCGGCTGCGAGCGGAACTGCACCCGAGGGGAAAGGGCCTGACAGCCGAGAAGGCTGGGACTGGGTTTGTGATTGCTGTTACTGCCATAGTTGTTGTTGTTTTGTTTGACTGGTTATATACATATATATATATAGTAAAGAACTGTTATTCCTATTTCCCACATCTTCGCCTAAAGGCTCTTGATTTCAAAATACAATAACTTGGAGGGAAAAGGGGTTATATCTGCCACTTCAAGGGGGGCCTCTGCCTTCCTTAGCAGACACCTGTCTTTCAAAACCGAGACAGGGGTGCAAGTCAACTTCTTCTGCACTGTGTTCTGAAATGGGCATTTTGTTGTGGTTTAACCCCAGCCAGCAGCTCAGCCCCACACAGCCATGCACTCATTCCGCCTGCCCCCACAGCAGCACGAGGAGGAGAATGGGAAGGGTAGAAGTGAGAAATAATGACAGTTTACTAGGTGAAGGAAAAGCTGCACACAAAAGTGGAGCAAAACAAGGAATTAATTCCCCACTTCCTATGGGCAGGCAAGTGTTCAGCCATCCCCAGGGGAAAGCAAGTAATGGTGACTTGGAAACTTTCTTAAACATCACCCTGAACATCCCAGGCAGCCTCTGTGGCCACAAGTGCCTAACTTTGACTGATATTAGAGATGTATAACTATCCCCTCCATGGCAAGTAACTGTGGACCAGGGCCAGCAGGATCAACTGGGGCAAGGAAAAGGGCAAAAGAGATATCAGACTATCAGTCAAAGTGGCTGGAAACCAGTTCCCCGGGCTACCGACACAGACATATCTTCCATGTGCTCAGAAAGGGGTCTGTGTATCCCAGATACTTTAAAAAAGGCCATGTTGTTTTCTTGGTGCTGGGAAGAGTGCCTTGACAGACAGCTCTTAATGATGGTGCCTGACCCAGGCAATCCTCCCAAAGCTGCTTGTGGTCTCAGAGCCCTAAAAAATGATACCCTGTTGGGTTATGGCTGGACCTCTCTACACAGCCCTTCCTGTCATGTAGCAAATCACGGATGGTGGGCATCAGACTGTGAGGCTCATCTCCACACCTCCATCAAGCTGATTACTGGTGTGCATTCTGCAGCTGGGAAACACAGAAAGGAATTAAACCCATCACTTCCTGAAATGTTAAGGGGGTGGTTTAGATATTGACAATGAAGTCTAGTTTCCATGGCCCTTGTTAACCAAAGCAAACCAAATCTAGTTCCTCCCTGAAGTATCAGGTGGGGAGAGACTTCTATGTGGAAGATCAAAAAATGCACAGAATTGTGAGGAAGAAGGCTCAAACCCCCTCCATCTCCCTCTGGTGCAGCAAACAAAGAGGTGAGTTCAGCTGGGTACCAGTTTGGCAGCTGCCATTCTGGTGCTGGACCATCTCACACGGCAATCAGGTATTGTTTGCAAAGATGGCATAAATTAAATTCCATGGAAAAAAATTAAACTGGATCTCTGGTGCCAGCAGCTCCTCTTATCACTTTGTAGCCTGTTCGTGTTCCCTGGCAGATAATCACCATGACTAACATTTATCTTACACAGCCAATTTTGCCACCAAAATCTGTTTTCTGACCCCAGCTGACTATTCACAGACATGACAGCTCCCCCGACCATAGCATAAAGGCTAACAAGGCTCTCCTAGAAAATAGATGGGTTTTGTGGACACTACAAAATCAAAATAAGATGTAATGGGTGCCCCAGAGAGCTGGATGGAGGGGCTGAGTGCCTTTAATTTCTCTGTCTTAGTGGTAGTTTCCTTCATCTGGTTTGTTTATTCTGCTGTTTTCTGTTGTATCTTCAGATACAGATAGACTTTGTACAGTTTGATGGCCATGCTGGAGAATGAGCTCCCTACCATACTCTTCATGCCAACTTGACTTCTGGGCTTCCTTCCTCTGTGATTTTCTCTATTTCCAAGAGGTCTGTAAGGTAGAAGAAGCTGGTACAAGAGTTTGGGAACGCATTGAAGGGCCCTGGGGATTTGATCAGGGTTCGAGTGAACCTGTCAAGATGGAAAAAGGACAGGTTTATCTTTTAGCAGCAATTTGGGCTGTTCACCATGGGGCTGTCCGTGATGCTGGCTACAGACACTGGTGGGAACTGGGTGAAAAAGGAAGGACCACCACAGCTGCACACAGGTCTGTGACTCATTAGCAGGTTTCTAATCTAAGAAGATTCTGCTGCCCTGACCAATTTCCTTTGAAACTGACCCAAGTTTCCATAGATCTCCACTCAAGTCAGCTCACTATGAACCCCCAGTTTGTCCTCTGGGACACAGACTGGGCAGGATCACAAGGAGCCCCTGCTGGACAGATATGGGAACATTTTACCCACAATGATTTTTTAAGCACCTGATAGTTAAGTTGTCTTTCTCAAGAACCAAATTCTTCAAACAAATCTGCCCACCCCTTCCAAAATTCTGTTAACAGTTTTTTTCTTTGAGTCTTTCTGCCCTCTTTCTCCTTCTGATTCTTCTTCCATGAAGCCCATACCATCTCATGAACCAAAATCACACTTCTAAGGAAAACCACCTTTAAATAGTGCACTGAGACCATGTGTAAACTCTGCACTGGTACAGACCTAGTGGTCCCCACCTGAAGATCAGAGATGAAGGCTCTAGACTGCACAGATGGCTCAAAGATGGTATCTTGCACAAAAATATCACTAGATGTACTCCAAACAGGTCTAAATAACTTCCTCTGGGCAAAATTGAGTGCACAGTGTTTATATTTCCATACTTTCATGTCTGGCTGTTTGTGAGGGTGTCGGGCTCAGAACTGGCTTGAGTCATTGGCAAAAGTGCCCACCTTGTCTGTGTCTGAGGATGTAGTCTGAATCCTCTCATCCCTCAGGGTTTTCCAGTGGATTCTATTCTTCCTCCTTGTGGTGCCACCAGAAGGTTGAATTTTGTCACTATTGGTGAGTCTCCCCATCCAAGCTGAATGACTGCTTCATATTCCCATTCAGATCTTTCTTAAAAATCCCGTTCATAGGCCCACAAAAAATGATTAAAAGTTGTTTAGAAGATAAGGCTTTTCCTCACTTTCATTTTCCTGAGCATCCAGCCATATGAACAAGGCTTACTACATCTGGCAACTATTTGTTGTAGTGTCTGTACATTCTTGGCATGAGGCTAGTTATGGATATTTTGGTGTATTAATAGACAAGCTAAGCCTAAAAATGGGAGTAGGAGGGATTAGATGACTTGGAGATTTTGGGGAGAGAGATGGTCTGTGCTTTTTCCCTTTCCAGCTTTGGTCCCAGGCCAGTTTAAACCTGCAATGAATAATAGCAGTTACTGGATGCGAGTTTCCCCCCTCAAAAAGGAGTGTGGTGAACTCTGAGTTTCTAAAAACCATTTTCAGGACATTTTGGGCAACTTCCTGCACTGGTTTGACACTTGTAGCTCCAATGGATGCTGGGACAAGTTGGGAGGTGCCCTGAGCTCTTCAGATCTGGTTGAGACTAGTTTGATTAGATTGATTATAGGGCCCTTTTCAAGGTCAGCAGGAAAACAAGGTCAGCAGCATCACTGAAACAGGGCAGGGAAATTACTCTCAAGCTACCTGTTTCTCCCCATGAATAAGAGATTAGGGCTGAGATCATGTAGGGTCCTCTTTGATAGCCACAATCAATGGCTTTTTGGGTGTTTCTTGTTTGGTTGTCAGTGTCTGTATTTGGCAATCTGGTGCGCAGTGCCTCGCGGTCCTTATCGAGGTCCTTGCTGAGCTGGATCACGGCTGTGGCGATGGCCGTGCCCATTCAGGCTGGCACAGCCAGGCTCCTCCTGTGGCTCCACACTGAGGGAACACCAAGATCCTTGCCCAGGTCATCCAAGGGAGGGTGGGCAGCAAACAAACCCTCCATCCTCCAGCTGGGAACCCCTGAGAGCACGGGAAGGAAGAGGAGAGCATTAACACACGAAGAGGGCAAAGCTTGAATCTGGTGATGGTGGCTCAAGCCCTGGAGAATGGTGCTGCCAGGCCCCATCTCACATGGACCCCGCAGCCCCCAGCACGCCTGGCAGTCCGGACACGCTAAGCGGGAGCCGCACGTTCCCACCGCCGGGCGCGCCGCGATATGACGGCGTGCCAAAGGATCTTTGGGAGCTCAGGGGGGGAATATCCTGGCATAGAATTTAAAATGTGCTCTAACCTTTTCTGCAAACTGAAAGCAAGAAAAATGCTCATAAAACTAGTCTTTGTGCACAGAAAGAAGTCCGTTTTTATACTGTTGCTAAGTTCCTTATTGTTTTCTGGCTGTTTTTTGTGTTTCTGTGGCAGCCTTTTCTGTGGGCCTCTTTCAGTGACTTAGCTATATTGGCCTGCAGATAATTAGATCAGTGCTATCATTTTCACTGTCCTTTTTCCTCTGGAGCTATTTGCATGATAATGGCAGTTTGTTCGACTCTCTCCCTCCGTCTCCCTCGCTCTTTTAACCAGACACCATTTCTAAACATGAAATAATTCAGGGAACAATCTGTGAATGGTTCTGTTAAGAAAAGACTGAAAACATCTGGTTAAGAAAACATTTCTGGTAACCAAGAATCCAGTATTTATGTCAACTATAGCTTTAAAAAAGAGGTCTTTTCTTAACAGCATTTTTAGTCTGTATTTTAGTCTATATACAGTATTGGCTGTATGCAAAGCTCCTAACCACAATATACTCCCACTCTGGGTATATATGTCTTTATTATATGTTTGTCTAGACAATTTATAGACAAATGAAATATTAGGATCTGAACTCTCAATGAAACTTGTGACAGGTGTCATTTAAAAGGCAGCTATGCCCCACAAACTGTTTTTGAACCCCTCTTGCTGTGAACAAAGTATTTCGTTCTGCAAGATATGCCCAAATCTAAGCAGGAGAGCAAACACATTGAAACCCAGTGCTTGGCCTGGGTGACTGACACTGGTGTTGTGGTGATTTAGGGTCTGGGGCTTCCCATCAGAGAATGTATCATGGCCAAGGGTGGGCCAAGGAAGGTCTTTGTGCAGGAGCAGAGACTCCTGCCATGCCCAGGTCCTGCAGACCAGTGGCCATCTCAGCCTCCAGGCTGTGCCACACCACTGAGAAGATTATTTTTGCTGTAAGAAAAGGGTCTTGGGACCAATTCCTGCTCCTGACGAGATTAAACTCCCTGCAGACATACCTCAGCAAGGGAGAAAATAAATAGTGAAAAAACCCCAGAGAGTTAATAAAATTGGTCCTAGTGTCTGAAGACCATGCAATTCATTTGGGATTTTGATTTCCCTATGGCAGCTCAGACAAAGAACATCAGCTGTCCTACACCCGATAATTTTTCATATGGATCTTCATGTCACCCTGGCAAAAACATACTCCTGGTCTGGCTCCACATCTTGGAGGGCTCCTCAGAGCAGCCCAGTACTGCAGTGGATGGGTGGCAAGGCTGGGAGTAGAAAATCATATTTGCCTGTTGAGTTAAAGCTTATTAAAGCTTATTAAGGATGATTTGAAATTTCCTAATAGGCAATTTTTGATAGACAAAACTGGACACAGTTTTGATAGCTTTCTAAATCAAAAATAAAGCAATTAAAATTTCCACTATTGTCTTTCTTTTTATGAGAAAAAGATTCTTGTAAAGAAACGGGGTTTAACCAGTTTTACTTTATTTTTATTAGTTAATTAATTCATTTTATTTAAATACTGGTACATGTTGCTGAACAATATTTTTACAAATGAATTTGTGCTGCAAATATAACAATTGTAACACACAGAAAAAAATTCCCTTTAGGTAAATATCTCTGAGGATTGGGCTCTGTTGTTGTCTGCTGTGGAGTCACACAGAATCACAGAATGGTTTGGGTTGGAAGGGACCTTAAAGGTCTAATTCCAAACCCCTGCCATGGGCAGGGACACCTTCCACTAGACCAGACTGCTCAGAGCCTCATACAACCTGGCTTTGAACACTTCCAGGGTTGGGATAGCCACAGCCTCTCTGAGCAATCTATTCCAGAGCCTCACCACCTTCACAGTAAAGAATTTCTTTCTTGTATCTAACCTAAACCTACCCTCTTTCAGTTTAAAGCCATTCCCTCTTGTCCTGTCACTCCATGCACTTGTGAAAAGTCCCTCTCCACCTCTCTAGTAGCCCCTCTAGGTACGGGAAGGTACTTTAAGATTTCCCCAGAGCCTTTTCCTCTCCAGGCTGATCCATCAGTTGAGCTGCACCAGGTTTGTTTGAGAGACATAAAGGAGTAAGAAAAGTTATGATGGCACTGCCATGGTCAGAGGTACCTGAAAATCACCTCCAAGTCAACGAGGAGTCACCTCCGAGTCAGCATGGCTGAAGCATCATGTGAGAGCTGCCCAGAGTAGGAGAGAGTGCTGATCCCAGGCCATGGGAGAGCTGGAAGGACAAACAGAGTTCAGTTCATAGCTACATGGAGGGAAGATGCCACAAATCAGATGAAGATTTTGGCATGAGGTTTCCTGCCTCAAGAAAATTGATTATTCACAGATGAGGGCAGAAACAGGGACTGGCTCACCAGACTCACAGGAATTGTTGATGCTCAGCAATTCTGAAAATTAGATCCATCAACCAGTGTTATTCATCAGTTAATGAAATTCAGTGGAAATGGCTTCACTGGGAATTGGACCAGGTCCTTACTTCAGAGTGTAAGTAGTGAAAGAGAAGGCTTCTTTCTGAACACTGTTGCCAAGCTGTGCATGACCGTGAGCACACCACAGACAGCACCCGGCCCTCCTGTGCTCCCCCCCGTGTTGTGGATGGTGCATGGCCAGACATCTGAGAAACACCGAACACCTTTGGTTTCAGTGGCCATTTTGAGATACATGAGGGCTGTTTCCCAGCGTTTTTAAATCCTCGCTATTTGCATCAGGTAAGGTTTGAGGAGCTCTTGTCCTCCCCAAAGCCGTGTAGCCCCGTCTCAAAGCCATGTAGCATCTCAAAGCCTGTCAGGAACCAGGAGATCAAACAAACTGGTTCCTGCCAAGCAAAAAAACATTAGAGGGAAGGTAGTTTGCAGCAAACAAGGCAGGGCTTTACATTACTTGCTGTCTGATGGCATTTCACATTTCTTCCAAGCAGCACCCTCCACTACTAGAGAAATAAAGGCAGGAGTTCAATGCCTACCCCCACACATTTACCTTCAAAAATGTCTCTGAGTGAAGACAAAACCCTGAAAATTTCAAGGAATACACAAGAACTGAGGGGGAAAAAAAAAAAAATTTCTCAATAGTATGAAAAGTGGTTTATTTTCTTATTATTTTTATGTATTTTTAAATGTTTCCTCATTGTATATTTCTACCAGTAGCCAAGTGCCGGATTATGAGCAGGACTTAATGAAACAAAATTACAATTTCAACCCCCAGTGCTCTTTCCTGAAGATGCAAGTGGTGTTTTTCACACAGCTCTTGCAGTGGTGAGTCACCAGCACAAGAGGTGGCTTATCAACTTCTCAAATGCACTATTTTTTGGACAGACAAGTTCACGATTTTGCAATTCTTGTGGGATTTTGATCTACTCCAGGTAATTTATAATCAAACTTTAAATAATTATGGACAATTTAGGTGGAAGACTAACATATTTCAGTTAATTTCAGCATTCTTCCTGAATGCTCCATGTTTTCAGAGTATGAAAAAATACTAAACCCACTGAAGGTAGCTTCAGCAAAGAGCTGAAAACCTGCTGCCATCACTTTATATATTATATACAAGATTTGAAAAAAAATCACAATAGTATGAAGAAGATGAGGGTTTCTCCAATCAGGAAGTTTATGTAAGGAAAAAATAGCTACAATGTGAAATGTGAAAGCAACAGAAGTGTTTTTAAGCTGGTGCTGAAGTTTCTTTGTTCAGATCAGCTGCCCCAGGAATTAGATTTGGACATGGTCCCTTCCCCATTGCATGCTTCTTCTGATCTTCTTGTCCTTAAGCTTCCAGTCTACCTTCACACAGATGGATTCTCTTCACAATATTTCATATATAAAGTACAGAACACAGCTGAGGAACAGTATTTAAGACTGTCCAGATGAAAGAGAGTGAGATGGCTGTGATGGAAGAGCTGATTCACTGCTCCAGGTTTACACTGTAGTAACCTCACTGAAATAAGGAATTCCACTCTTCTAAAACCAAGAGTTGGGTCAGGCTCAGCTGAATGATGGACTTTTGTATTCATTCAGAAGATTAAATGTCATCCCTCATGTGTGCCTGTTTTTCAGCTGAGTCCTGCACACCTCACATGGGCAAAACAACCACTGCCTTATGAGCAACATGATCCCAGAACTGAGCACTGAAGGACTGGACTGCATAGCACCCCAGAATTTCAGAAAATATTGGCAAACTGGAAATAAAGTATCTCCCTAATGACTTTAAGAACTCAGCTCCAGTGGGAACTTTGCCTATATAAAGTTGATGGGAGGAGGGATCTACATACAAATACGAAATTTGTGTTAAGGAGACTAAATTTGGCTTAAGTAGAATATGCCTTTCATCTATCCTGATTTTATTGAGTATTTTATTGCAATTCTTCTTTCTTTATTAGTGGGGAAGCAAACTGGTATGTTTTAAAATTGTTCCCACTGTTGTGAGTATAAACTTCCTGAAGATTTTAGCCTGTTTGCAAGAGATTGAGTAAAATAAAGATTTTTTTTTTTTTTAGGTCAACATTTTCTTCTGGCAGACTGAGCTTGAAGTGCACTTTATTTCCCTTTAATTTAACAGCTCCAGCAGCTTTTCCAGTTAAATCGACTGTTCATTATTGAGCCCATTTATGAAGGGCTGTGCAGTGCAGTTTAATGAATCCCTGGCACAAAGCTCCCTTTCAGTGTAGGGAAAGAATAGCAGCCTATTTAGGTCCTGTAGGGCTGTATGTCAAAGGCTGCCTATAATACTTGTCAGGGAAGGGCAGAAATTCCCACTGATATAAGAATGTGCAAGAAATCAACTTTCACAACCAACTTGCCGATTAAGACGCGATCAGGAAATGAGTCTGTGGGTTGGGAGCGGTGACACCTGTTTGGGCAGCCAGATTTTCCCATAACTCGATAACCATATGGGCCATACAACCAGGAAGGGAAAAAACAAGCCCTCCCTCCCCTGTCGCAGAGATTTTCTTACTTTCACGCTGCCTTCCTGATGCCACGATGAAAGGGAAATGGGTGCTGTGAGTTGTGAGGGCTGGGCTCAGTGCTGGATTTGGTTTGCTTTCCAAACCAAAGAAGGTTTTGCTAGTGATCATAAAATCATGGAACAGATTGGGTTGGAAGGGACTGTAAAGATCATCTGGTTCCAACCTCTCTGCAGTCAGCAGGGACATCTTCAATGAGACCAGCTTGCTCAAAGCCTCATCTAACCTGGCCTTGAACAGTTCCAGGGATGGGGAATCAACCACCTCTCCAGGTAGTTTGTGCCAGTGTTTCACCACTCTCATCATAAAACATTTCTTCCTTATATCAGCCCAAATCTACTTCCTTTTAGTGATGAGGCGCAGCACGTGAGATGTTTCCTTCAGGCTGAATCCCAGGGGGATCCTGCCCCTGCGTGGCAGAGGATTTACCCTGGGGTTGGACACTGAGATGGGTGGCCCCATGAACATCAGGAGGGTACACAGAGCTTCTGCAACTGGCTCCAGTGAGGAGCTGCTCCACAAAGTGCTGGCACTGTGATGTGGCCCTCGACCGTGCAAGGCTTCCTTTCTCGAGGAAACTGCTCTCTCCTTTCTGTCCAGCTTGGTCTGCAAGGATAACAAATTGTTCTTCTTATGAAGGGCATGATTGTGTGGGCATGAGCTCGATCTATGGCCAGAGCGAAGCATTAGTGATCAGGGCATGCCCTTACTCCATCTGATTCTCAGGGTGACTGTGCCCTGGTTCTCTAAAAGCCAAGCTTGATGCCAAGGGCATGGCTCTCAGAAGCCTTGGTTTAACCCCCAGAGCTGGTTGAGATGCTGCTCCCTATAACAAGCAAGAAAATGAACAAAACCAGATAAATTTCCTACACAAAAGGGGCAAGAAAATAGCAGTAGCACCCCTGGAGCCTCTTAGCGAGCACCGAGTGCTCTCCTGTGGAATGAAGGTTTGGGGTGGTGGAAGGAATTCTGCAGCCACTTCACTCACCTCAGCCTGTTGGGGGTAAAGTGGAGGGAAAAGGACATCTGGTTCAAAATTTTGCCTAGAGTTGGGGCTATTTTGTGGGTCTAATCCCAGCATTTCCTGGACATTAGACCCTGCTAGTGAGATGAGGTGGATAGCTGGGCCTAGGAGTCATCACGAGTGGGCTGAGCATCAGCATCCTGGAAGAGCACAGGCAGAAGACAAGCAGGCTCATACAGCTGCTGGAAAAGAGAGATGTTTTGCAGGAATAACCAAACTGCTATTTCCTTGAAGAAAAATTAAGTTTCTTTACAAGTTGTTGACATGTGGCTTAGCAAATTTCCCTCCAGGCATTGCCCAACTTGGGGTAATCAGCTCTGCCTGAGAGAACACGGAGAATAAGCATGTTTAATGCAATTATGAAGGCTTTCTAAATCTCCAGATCTGGTTGAGAATATGTAAATTCGGCTGCTTAGCACAACTGAATGCAAACTTTCCTTTGCATGCCTGACAATTGTTTTAATACTCTCCAAGTTTTAGGAGGTAATAAAGTCTCCCACTAAACCGTAGCTGAGCTCTCAAAGCTGTTTAATTGAATGAATTCAGCCTTACAGAAGAGAAGCTGGGCCTTTCAGCTCCTTTTTATCTGAGCCACCGGATATTTAGCCACTCTGCATATAATACCACCCAGACTCATTAACAAACCCTTTAGACAGGCTACAGAATATTGCTGCTATGATGCTGAAGCAGATACTAATTTGAGGACAACTTCGTTGCCGCTCTGTTTGAATAATTTCATGTTGCTCACATAAGAAACAGTCCCGGACTGTCTGCACATTCCATGAAGGATAGTGACCCCCGTTTTCGGGACCCATGTGCAGTTTGAAGTGGCCTCATAGGGTATGCAAAACTATCTAGTGGAGCACACAGGGGATATATATGTTGTTCTTTACATTTCCCCATCAATAAGGGAGCTTGGAGCAGGCTGCGAAGCTTGACAGGGCTTGACAGGGCCTGAGGGTAACAGCTCAGGTCGCTAATCCCTGTCAGTTGTATTTGAGCTAAGTAGTTTAAATCCACCTTCTACGTAGACATACTCATTCTGACACGCAGAGAAATATAAACTTCCCATAGCCCTCTGCCTACCAGGGTTTTTTTGCTTCAATTACACAGTTGCACTCAGAGCAAGTCCCCAAATAAGAGACTGGGCTCCAGCTGAGCAAGTTTTGCAAAGGAGACCCGGTCCAGATGTGCTGCCACCAGAGCAAAGGCTGTGCCTGGGACTGTGAGGTTCTGCCTGCCGCTGGGACCCTGCTGAGACCTGCTCAGGTGCTGATGAGAGATCAAGAAAATCAGCATTCTTGTTTTGCAGAGGATATTGAGCCTTATTTTCCTCTCATGAAATATGTGCTTTCTCCGCTTTTCTCCTTGCAATACTTGCTTTGCATTCAACAAGTGTTTCAAACCACAGTGAGGTGAATTTGGCTGGTTTTTCCATTCTACCACTATTTACAGTCCTAGGAGCTTGTCTCGCTTTGCTTCTGCAGAGTTTTGCTTTCTGTTTTTTCCTTCCAATACAAAACTGCTGCATTTCTAGTGAATTGATGCAGACCATGAAAACCCACCTTATTTCATCCCAAATCAGATATGGATCTTCATTCAAATTTGGACCTATAAAACCCCTGAACATAAGTAACCCATCTGGAGCTGGGTTAAGGGTTGTTCTGCATCAACGTAAGACCTTTCTGAAGGCAAATTAAAATTCCTTTTCCCCATAAAAAAGACAAGACAGTTCCTTCAGGAGCTGTTACCAGTACTTTAAGTAGCTACTTCACTAATTTTTCTACCTTCCATATGGAAGATTTATACTGCTGCTTCAGTAAATCCATGCAACACCATAGGCAAGGTGGTCTAGTGGAAGGTGTCCCTGGCCACTGTAGGGGAGCTGGAATAGATGATCTTTAAAGTCCTTTCCAACCCAAACCATTCCAGGATTCTGTGACTTTAACTCAGTGCACCCCAGTCATTTGAAATCTCTACTGGATCACAGCTCTGGATTTTCTTAGGACATGACTAGACAGAGAATATGCTGTGTAATGTGCATAGCAATGAGCTTGGAAAAAAGCACCCTTTACAAATCAGTTTAAGTGTGTGTATCCTGGCGGCTGTCAGAGCAAGAGCATGTCCCCGTGCCCTTGCACCCAGAGCCGTGCAAGCGCCGGGGCTGGCCCCAGACAGAGGAATATGTTTTCTGCCAGCTGAGCAACTGCAGGAGGAGGGGACAAGACTGATGGGGTCTGGAGGATGCTGTGCACCTGCTCCGGGACGACTGTATGTGTTTGGTATGGGGATGCCTGTCCACCTGTCCCGGGGCGCGTGTGCACACCTGTCCCGCGGGGCTGCGTATCTGTCCCAGGGGTGTGCGTCCAAGTCCCGGGAGCGATGCTCGTCCCGTCCCGCCGCTGCCCATGTTCCCGCCTGGGTCGGTGGGTGGGTGGGTGCAGCCAGCCCGGCCCCCGGGCTCCCGGCAGGGAGGCGGGGAGGGTCGGGGCAAGCCCCGCTCTGATCCCTCCTCCTCCTCCTTCCCCGCCCGCCGCCTTTTCCCCGCTGCCGCCGCCGCTGCCGCCGCCCGCGCGGCGCATCCCAGCAGAGCCCCTCGGAACGCGGGGCGGCGGCGTTCGCCGCCGGCCATGGCCGTGCCCGCCGCGCTGCTCAGCCCCCACCACCTCCTCTCCTTCTGCTTCCCCGCCGCCGGCGGGCTCCTGGGCTATGCTGACCTGGAGAAGGGCTACGAGGGCGGCGGCGGTGACGCAGGGGACTTTAGAGAAGCCACCCGGGACCTGCTGAGCTTCATCGACTCGGCTTCCAGCAACATCAAGCTGGCGCTGGACCGGCCGGTGAAGTCCCGGCGGAAGGTGAACCATAGGAAGTACCTGCAGAAGCAGATCAAGCGCTGCACCGGCATCATCGCCGCCGCCGCCGCCCCGCCGCCCGCGCCGCCGCCGCCGCCCGCCGCCTGCCCCGCCCGGCCCCCGCCGCGCCGGGAGCCCGCGCAGGCGGCCGGCAGCAGCCTCCAGAGCAAGAGCCTGGCCGCCCTCTTCGGCTCCCTGCAGCGGGGCCGGGGCGCGGCGGGCGGCGCCGAGGCGAAGGCGGGCGGCGGGGAGAAGGCGGCGGGCGGCCCGCGGAAGGTGCCGCTGCGGGACCGCAACCTGCCGCCCTCCTTCTTCACGGAGCCGGCGCTGCCCGGCCCCGCCGCCCGCGGGCCGCCCGCCAAGGAGCCGGAGAAGGGCGGCGGGGGCGGGGCCGCGGAGGCGACCGAATTCTTCGAGCTGCTGTGCCCCGAGTACGGCGCGCTGCTGCCCGAGCACGCCGCCCCGACCGACGCCTTCGGCGGCCGCCTGCCCGCCGAGCTGGGGCTGGAGCACGGGCTGTACGAGCTGCCGCTGCCCGCCGGCCCGCACCCGCTGCTGGGCGGGCTGCTGTACCCCGAGCCGCCCTGGAGCCCGGCCGCGCCCTGCAGCCCGCCCAGGAAGGCGCCGGCCGAGCCGCTGCGCCCGCTCTATCCCGGCGGCGCGGAGCCCGTGCCCGCCGGCGGCGGCAGCGAGGAGCCCGGCGGGCACATGCCAGCGGGCTTCGCCCCCTTCTTCCCCGAGTGCCCGCTACCCCCGCCGCAGCCGCCCTACGACTATGGCGGCGGGTACCACCGCGGGGGCTACCCCGGGCTGTAGGGCGGCCGGGGCTCGGGGTCCGCCGGGACTGCGAGGCGGGCAGCGGAGCCCGGAGCCCCCCGCCGGGGCGGGCGAACGCTGGGGCGGCGCGGAGGCCGCACGGGGCTCCACACACCCCGCTGCATGTGAGAGCCCCGCACCCGAAACCGCGACCACGGCCCCCGCAGGATTCACCCTTGTGCACTGCCAGTCTCCTCCTCCTGCGGTTTGGGCGACGCTGCAAATAAAATGTGAAACTTTGGGTTTCTTCAGGTGTTTTTGTAGCGGCCGGTGCCCCCCTTTCATCCTCCTTCCTCTGGGGCCAGGGCTTGGCTGGCGGTAGGCAGACGCGTTGCTGTACCTGTAGGCGACGTGGGAACAGGGGCTGCGTTCCTCAGAGGCCGCGGGGACCAGTCGTCAATGATTTCAGTCTAAATCTAAAGCTCATGTCAACACTTGAGGTGCGTTTAACATTTTTCCCAGGCTCACGTTTGTCACAAGTGCTGGCAGGTGTTCAGCTGAGGACACAAAGGCAAGAAAGTGAAGCAAAATTAAAAATGCTGCTACCAAAACTCAGTGTCCTGAAATTTTAACAACAGCTTGCAGGATCTTGCAAACGGCAATTTACAGCGATTCGTAAGTTAATTGATGGTGTACGTTCGGGACAAAAATGTACTGTAGCCACTGCGGCCATGTGATTCCTACAGACTGTTGGATTTCTTCCAGGAATGTGTCAAAGCTCAGAAAGCAATGCGGCTCTGTCTCATTGTGTACAGGAGATTATTTGATAATCACTTAAGTTATGTAAAAGAGTTTATGATAGGTCCTATAAAAATAAAGGTACACAATAGATCCGAGATCTGTGGTTGTTACTGCTGTTGAGACGCGGCGTCTAGGGGGCTTTCACTGTGCCTCCATCCTCTGACATGGTTTCTTGGCAGGAGTTAAGATGGGCAGCGGGTTTTTTCTTTTCTAAATCTTTTGAAATGCTGTATTTTATCCACAGCGACCCGTGCTTGTTTTGCCTTCATTTGTACCGTCTGTTTCTGTAACTTAGTGGAAAGAAAGGAGCGATAATATGCTACAAAGTCAAGGGATGAAAATTGTTACAGTTATAAAAACAGATCAAAATACTCGGAGGTTTCCTATTGAGATGCAAGTTTTCAAAGGCAATCCCGCAGTCTGGCTCCCTGCCAGCCCCAAGTGAATTGTTTGTTTTTGAAACGGGATCCACATACGGATCAGCTGGGGGTTTTACCCTCGGTTGCGACAAATCCTTCTGCCTTCTGTCTTTTAAAAGATAATGTGAGAGGTAAACCAATTTTTTTTCATTCTTCAACTCAGATTTAACTTTTCAGAGATTTGGGGTCAGCATGCTGGGAACTGTGTAGAGGTGAAGCAAAATCTTTTGGAAATAAAATGAGATAATTTGTTTTGGCAAATTTTAATTTTACTTTTAAAAGCAAGAGCTATAGCTGCTGCTGCCTCTTTCCTCCCCAAAAGCCACCCAAGGTCTCCACAAGCTGTATGGAAAGGAACCACGATGGATGAATGTCTGCAACACTCCAGCATCTGACAGCTGAGTGCTGTTGAGGAAATGCATTTTTCAAGAGCAATTTTGCAGCAGTTTATACAGTAGAGCGTGTATGAGGCTCAATGGGCAGCCTGTCCAGCCAAGGTAGCTACAAATTAGGTTAATCCTGCCCTGGTGCTGGTTTTGATGATGGGACAATGTCCTGCTCTGTAAGCTCTGTCCTGCCTTCTTCACTTTGGCAAACGTCCCAGTTTGCATTTGTGAGCTGCATGCTGCTAGCTCCCAGCAGAGCTTGTGTCTAACTGCATCTGAGACTACCTGGGCAAGACCAGCTGGGTCTTCAGATGGAGATGCATTGTATTATTTTTTTGTTTGTTTAGCTTCTACTTCAAGCATGTGAATTCGCAGCATGTCTTGGCAGCTGCTCAGAATATTTCAGTTTGACAATGCTGTGCTAATAATCTCAGTGCCCACTTTTCTCACCTGAGCTGTGCACCTGAGATTTGTGCTTTCAGCAGGCCAGGCAAATGATGGGGAGCTGATAACGCAGGGGTCTCTGCCAAGGAACAAACCCACCTTTTTAAGGATTTATTTATCTCATAAGCTCAGTAGGCAAATGTGCATTAACTGGCGATCTAATCCTGAAGACCTTATAGCCTATCCTGTCAGCTGTCTCACAGGTGTCAGTGAGATTTGCTCAGAAAACGTCAGAAGGAGGTTTTCAGGAATTGATTCTGGGATAGACATTGCAAACCTGAGTGGTCTGATTGCCCACTGACCTCACCTTCTTATTCCAAGTAGCCATGAAGGGCCACAAATCTGACCTGCTGGTGGTTTTTGCTCATTTGGTGCTCTACTGCCTTGCAGATGGTGTCCTGTGGTGCTCAGAAGCTAAGCATCATTTGCCTTCTTGGGTTAGACCTTGTCTAAAACCAGTGGGAAAAGCAGCTCTGTGGGTGCCAGCAGGGCTGGGCTGGTCCAAGGCTGGGGTGGCAGCCCATTCCCAATGCTGCCAGGTTGGGAGGGCTTGCAAGAAGTTGGGGGCAGGTTCCAGGAATCATCCTGACTGAGCAGCAGCTGCAGATGTCTCTTCAGCATAGCCTCTATCCTACAATAGTTCCTTAAGGGGGATGTTCAGATTACAGGAGCTTGCACTGAAAGAAAAAAAAGAGATCTAGAAATCAGTGTTCTTCGAAGTATGGCTACACTGCTGCCAGAGGATGTATTCGTATTTGAGGAGTACCTGGCATGGGAAGTCTGATAAGCCTGGAAAGGAGCTAACAACAGCTTTTCCCACAACACAGACCAAACAGAGGACTTCTGTGTAACTCCTGAGGAGTGCTGGAGAACCTCTCCACACTGTGGAGGCAGTGAGGGCACCCGAGCAGCCCAGGGGTTGCCATCTAGTGAGGCTGCATCTTTGATCTCCTTTGTGCATGTGTGGGCTCTTTTTGTTGGGTTGTTTCCCCCAGCTTGAATAGCGCAGGCACTGAAAACATCACCTAACAGTCTCACTCAGAAACACCCTTGGGATATTGTTTTCTCCTCTGAAACACTGAAGATCATAATCTTAACCATCTGCAAGAATAAAAGCTTTTCTAATTGAGCAAGATATTTTGGTTTTTTTGATGCACTTTTATAAGGAGTCTGTCCCTAAGGACTAAAGCTGATTCTTTTTAGCTTTTCTGTCTTAAAAGAAGTGTGTCCCTTTGAAAGGAAATGGGTTCTGTTTGGTTGGATCGAGGTCAGACTACCAAACTATTTCATTTTACAAAGCCTGCACTGAGTTCCTCAGAAACACTAAACTCCATTCTGTTGCTGGTGTATTTTACACATACTGCCTAATGTTACTGGAGATTTTGATGGGAAAGCATACACGTGTTAATAATTTTTCATATACAGTCAAAGATGATAACGGGGGATGACGAGAACCCTTGCTTCTCATTTTAAATGAAGGAATCTTAACCTTTCCTTAATGGTGGCTTACTGACAAATAAGTAAGGGTTCACCATGAATAATTACTACTGTGCCTCGGTATTTTGTGACTTAAATGGTCTGGGTCTATTCCAACGCCACTTTCAGAAAGCAGAAAGATTGCTTTTTTTGAAGTGTTTTGAAACAGTCTCATTAACTATTTCATGGCCTGATCTTGGGAAAGCTCTAGTACAGCCTGGCCATCGATGATGAGTCATCTTCATTGAGCTTACATAGTTGATCAAACAGCGTTAGTGAAAAAGATACATCAGTTTATTGTAAACTCTTTTTGTTTTCTGACTTTTTAAATAAACTGCTTTTGGCAACAGTGCAAAAACTGAAGGTCATTCTGCAACAGGAGGAAAAAGGTGGTGGAGCAATTCTGTAGAGACATCCGAGAAATTCAGATGAGAATGTGAGAGCTCAAGCTTACAGACCTGACTATATGAAGTGAGAGATGGAAATGCTTTTAGGATAGCTTTGTATCAGCCAAAGAGGCTGGTGAACACTTGCTTAAAATCCAGTAGTATTTGTAACACATCTACATAAACAACTAAAAATAGTGTATTATAATGAATGCCCTCTCCCCAGTTCTGTGTGGGTGAAGATTGGCAGGGGACTGCTGAAAGGTGATGCTGTGAAAGATGAAGATGTTTTAAAATAATTTTCAATACCTCACTGTAACCCTGATTATCCCCTCCCTCACTGGCAGAGAACTACTTCACCAGCCTGCAGGTTTTCAGCCTTTTATGCTTTTTGGACCCCCTCCATATGAAATGTAAATGTACTGTCAAAGCCTTATTTTTTAGGGTTGTTATGGTTGTAGTCCACAGACCTATGGTTGTCCAGAGATCACAGACTCAATGTCACTTCATTGCTGTCAGTGGAAAGTATTTTTAATTGCTTGAATTGGCCAGTGTGGGATTTGAGGAATAGGCAGCATTTCCCAAATGATCCGTCATCTCTCCTTCTTTGAAATGGGGGAATCACATCTCATTTATACAATCTGTATCACCCTCCCAGAGGCAGCTAAAACTGCAGGATTTACCCTGTGCTCCCTCCAGGTATTCCCCACCAATGTTTGGCATATAAGAAAAGGTAGACTGGTCTGTACTGAGGGAGGGAGGAGAGGATTCAGGATTTGTAGTAAAGGGTTCTGGTGCTCCTGTTAGTGCATGTTTTGTGTATTAGGATGTCTCCTGGTGGGCATTTTAGACTGCTTCAGCCTTAGCAGCTAATTGTAATTCAGTCTGTGGGCTCTGCTGAACAAATTCTGGCAAATCCTGCTGTGCCAGATCAAGAGGTGACTGTCTCCATTTTCTACGCGGTCTCTTTGCTGTAGGTGCCATCCCTTAGTTATATGCTGAAGGGAACTGTACCTGTGCCTCCTTCACTACAACCTGTAATCAGTGCCCAAGTGCATCTTCAGAGAGGGTTTGGAGTGAAGTGGGGGCTGTTTGGCTTAGCCCAAGAATGGCTGGAAGTCAGCTCAGCCGTTTCAGCCACAGCTAAGTGAAGCAAATCTGCTGTCAGACTGGGAGCGAGTTAAACCTGAGAGACTGGGTGACAAATCACTTTGCTGGTAGCTGTAGATGGGGAATACAGACTGCTCTCTCTTGGAGAAGCTGGGCATAATTGTTACTAATTTTATTTTTGTTCAGCTTCATAAAAGATAGAGGCCCACTGCTTCAACCCTGTGTACCTCCACAATGGTGAAAGCTCAGTGAATGACTTTTAATTTGATGTTGCCACAATACTCTTCAAACAGAAGAATCCTGCCTGAGAAGCTGCTGCACCAAGGATGGTGGCACAGGAGAGGTGGTGGCCTGGATTTTTTTCCTTTATTCTTAATTGCAGAATGTGATACAGGCTCTTCTGTACCACAGGGTAAAGGAGAAATTTATAGGGACTGATCCCCATGACTGATTTCAATGATGTAGCAGACATGACCCTTTCTGTCTTCCAAACCTCATAGTGAGGAGCTTGAGCTTGTGCTGAGTGTGCTCAGGACTCTGCTCTGGGTTCAGGCGGACACAACACTCCAAGGTGGCATTGAGAGCTGTTCTGGACCCCCCCTTAGCATGACATTCTTATTTCCTTCTCTTCCCACCTCTCTTTGATGTGCTCAGGTCCCAAGTTAGCCAGAATGTTTATTTGGGTATTAAGGCTGAGCACCCTGAAACATGATGGAGGTTCATAGCCAGTCTGTGAGATCTCTGGACATCTCAGTGATTTTCCAGACCAATCTGCAGGAGTTACAGATTAAAATAACATTTAGTGCTCTGACTGCTGACTGTATGAATACAGCCTGGGTGACTATGAGTTGGCCTGGACTCTGGCAGATCTCGTTTAAATAATACCAGCCAGTGTTACAGTTCTGTGATCAAATCCCCTCCCATTCCAGCAATCTCTTCCCTGTCAGTGGTTTGTCCTGGAGTAAACAGCCCTGTTATTCTCAAGATACAGAAAGCAGAGATCAGAGGGGTAAAATTGGGTATGAAGTTTAAATGAAGAGAAATTCCATCCTTCTACCACCATTTTTCATCATGTGTGGGTAACTAATAAGGAATTTTTTGCATAGTAACGCCTCACAGTAGAACTGGGCTTCAAAGAACAGCTATAATTGCTTCTATGCACTCCAATAATTGCATATAAATCAATTACCAGCATTTTAGGTATTTGAACAGCTCGCTCTATGAAGAAAAAACCTTTCTTTCCTGTTTAATAGCCAGACCTTTAGCTTCTTTGTTTACCCACATATCTGGGACAAATGATTCAAACTCAGTCATTAATTAGTGATTTTATCAAGATTTTCCTTTCAGGATGGAAAGGTCAGCACACCCTTGAAGTGCCAGCAAAACAAATGTCTCCCATTTGCACATGAAGTCAGGGCTTGGGAGGAAGAAGCCTCAGAACATGACTTAAAGGGTAGAGGCTTAATTTGGGGTGGCTGCTTGTAAGAACATGCCTGGTGTGCCTAATACAAATGTGATGTCCAGACATCCTGACTTTCTTCCAGAAGTCTGTGGTTAATACTTTTTTATGGCTTAGATGACCCTTCACGCCTAGAGCCAGCTGACAGAACACCAGGCACAGGGGCTGAAGTAAAAAGTCAGGCCAGAGGAGGATGGCCCTGACTTCAATATAATTTATTTTTATTGTATTGTCCAGAGCCCCTCGGGTTGTCAGAGCCACACGCTGGTTTCTGGATGCTCCTGGAGATGAGCCAGTGCTACAGCCTGTGGCAACTCCAAGCAATGTGCTGTCTTGGCCAATGGATGGGCCCTGCCAGGGAAGGAAGAATGAATTTTACTACAGGACAAATGCTACCTGGCTAATCCAGATCGATTGGAATTATAAATAAGATAAAATTTTGGTTAATAAGAGGAGAGACATGAGTGATGAGGCAAAGAGAAATGAAGGGTTTTTTTCCTGGCAGAGGTAATTCAGATATCAGGCAATTGCCAGGCTTAGCATCATGTTTGGATGACAAATTAATCCCTTCTGAGCTTGAAATAGGTATTAATATTGCCACATTATTACATCTCTTGACACATTTTTCTTGTGTTTATGCTACTTTTATCACTGGTTTCAAATCACCTCATTTTTTAAAGGAAGGACAAAAGAATAATTTAAGAATAGAGAATTTTCCTGCTGCTGAGAGAATAACTGGGAGCAAAGAAATCCCAAACGAGTTGCTAGAAATATCCTTGCTTTAAATTAGAAAACAAAACACAGACAGTAGCTAAAGTCCCACAATATTCAACTCGAGTTTTTCCTACACCAATTTAGTCTCTTTTACTAGCTGATGTTCCTTGTAGGGCCGGCGCCCAGCAACTCCAGTTCCAGTAAGTATTCCCTCTGCGGGAGATTTTTCTTGTACGAAACTGGACAAGAAAAGAATTTTCACTGCCACTGCTCAAGTCCCTGGCGAAATTTGAGGTACGGCCGACAGAACCTTCTCCGCTGGGAAAAGCCGCGCATCGAAGTCCTCTACAGTCCCCAAGTGGTTCCCTTCGGCTCCTACACGGTGCGCACACAGGGCGCGGCCTGTGGCCGGGAAGTCGCAGGGCGGGCACAGCCTCGCTGCCAGGAGAGGCTCCCGCCCCCCTTGCTGCGCTCCCGGGCCCCCTTCCCTTCCGCCCCGGCGCCGCAGGGAGCGTGGGCTGGCTTCGGCAGCTTCTTCGCCTGCGGGGCAAGCGAAAGCACAGCCCGTGTTTTACATGGAGGGGCAAAGGAGATCCTCACCCTTTGGAGAAGCCAGTGACAAGTGACTTTGCTGTGACGAGTCGCTGCCCGCGGCAGCGTGTGCCTGCTCCCGCACAGGTCTGTGCAGGGTGACAGGGTGACAAGGCAGCAGTGCCCCTGAGGGACCGAGCGTGCAGGCTGTCCCACGGCGGGCTTTGGCTCTCCATGGCTGGCTGCTGTGGGAAGGAATGATGGGGAAGAGCCCCTGGCTCCAGCTGGCCCCCTGCAGCCCAGGGGCCGTGGGCTAAAACTGCCCCACAGCTGCTGGCCATGGATACCAGGTGGAAGGGGGCTGTGCTGCCTGCCCCGGGGGCCGAGGGCAGGCAGAGGCAGGAAGGGTGACAGCTCAAGTGGCAGTGCTGCCTCGCGTCCCCGTGTGGGGCACCCGGGTGAGGAGACAGCTGGGAAGAAGAAAGGAAGCCCTGTAGGAACTGAGACACGAGAGCAAAGCTGTGGAAATCTCGATGGAGGCCGGAGAGGAGCTGCTGTCCTGAAAGTCTCTCCCCAGTACCAAGGAGTCGACGCTGCCCTCTAGCAGCCGACCGGCTGTGAGCAGAGGAGGGCACAGTGAGTGTTTCCTGCGGTGAAACCACACGGCCTCGTAAACAACAGAATTGCTTCCAGATGGAGAGTTTTGCAAGGTATTTGTTTGCAGGAGCTGGAAAAGGAAGATGGATTGAAGATGAACAATCTCACACTCCATGCCACAGGTTTTTCGATAGAATGAAACCAATGTGTGCACTATCACAGTAAAATAGTTGCCTGAATGACCTCTCCTATTTGCAAGGAAGCCCAGGTGGAGCCTCCATCCTGCTCCAAGCAGCTTTTTGTTTTGGTTCAGCAGGCTCTCTTCTTCTTGAGCTGCGCACTGCCCTGCCTCTGTAGCCTGGTATCATTCCCTGTTTGTTCTCTTGGCCAAGGACAGAGAGGTCTTGGGGCTTTTGGGAAAAGATAAGGCTCTTTTTTTTGAGGAAAACCCATCTTTGTGGCAGGCAGAAGAGGAGCACCAATGGCAGAACCACTTCCCACACAAGATCACTTTCTGTCTTGCACTGTCACCCAACAAGAATTTCCCTAAGGAGCCTACCCCAGCATTTTGGACCACACATTGGTGTATCACGGAAGTGGCAGGAGAAGATGCCCACTCTGGGTGCTTGTTTCGTGAACCCCCAGGATTGACCCCTCTGTCCTGAGGGGAACACCTGCACCTGAGCAGCCCAGGTGTCAGTCCCCAGCTGAGCAGCACAGCTCAGGGCTAATGTCTGTGCCAGGCACTGTCCCCCAGCAGCTGTGCCCTCTGCTGCACAGCGTGTGACCTGGTGGGGAGCACAAACTGAGGAGAGGACTCCTCCAGCTGTGTGTCTGCAGACTGCTGCCAGCATGGGAAAGCAGCTCCTGCAGGACACCAGGGGGGCAGCAAGGGACAGAGCCTGGAGGGAGAAGTCTGTCTCAGAAGGACCACTGGTTGGAAAGGAGCTGGAGGGAGACCTTTTCCAAGGACTAGGTTCTGTTGTCTTCTTGTTTCCAGGACTGGGCTCTATGTAGCACCTGAAAGAGCTGCTAGGAAAGGGCCTTTTCAGACTCCCAAGGGGCAGGTGGAAGGAAAAGAAGGGAGCAGCAAGGATGGAGGAAGAACCTAAGAGAACAAGTAATATGAGTGCTGGCTTCTGGAGATGCCTGGTGTGTGCAGGTTTTGCTTTACCTATCAATCTGCCTTTCATTTCAGCCCAGAGATTTTCTTACTTTTACCCTCTGGTTCTCTTTCCCTGCCACTGCCAGGAGTGAGCGAGCTTTTTTACAGTTGTTAACCAAACAGAGATGGTAACAGCGGTCTGGGCTGAGCTCATGGTATGGGGAGAGGCCACAGGCTCTGGGGATCACTCCACGTGTGTCTCAGCTTGTTCAACATCCTGGGCTGTTCCTGCATTCCAATGAGAAATGGCTCAGACACTTACAGGAAGAAGGGTCCAGGTATGGAAAGCACCTTCAGACTTCCCTCCCAGAAGCCATTTGCTTCTGCAGAGAAACTGTGGGGTGAAGGTAACCATGTCCCTGGAGTATCACTGCCTCTAAAGAGCAAGCAGGGGCTGCTGGCTCTGTCTGTCCTCATCCCTCCAAGGCATAACAGATATCAGGCAAGTCCAGAGGATAAAAGGAGGCTCCTGCTGTGGCAAGAGCATGGCTTGTTTGGTCCTTTTTTTGGAGTCACCATTTGTCTGGTCAAGATGAGTTGGACCAGAACTAGTATTCTGAAGAAAAAACTGTGCTTCTGCAAGTCTGATTTCTAGAATAGTGGCAGAATTATGACTTTCAAGCCATCTGTCCTAAAGCGTTTTGTCTTTGGCTTCATAGGTGGAGGCGTAAAGCCTTGTTGGCTGTGTTTGAAGAGGAAGACTGTCAGGTGACTTGTCATGAGACCCCTGTGCACTCCCTGATGCTCCCAGGCTGTTCAGGAAAATGTCTTCTCTTCTGAGCTTCACCTAGAAAAGACATTCCCTCTTTTTTTTTTTTTCCTTTTTTTTTTTCATTCTTTCCAAACACTTGGGATGTCAAGCCCAGAACCTTAACACACAGAAAGGTGAAGCCTTTACCTAAGCAATGGGGAGGTGCATGGGAAGGAGAAGAAGGAAGAAACTAAAAGTTGTATAGACACCTTTCTGAAATAAAGAAAAAGGAATTTCTGCCCTGCTACCTCCCTTCTCAAAAGCAGAGTTCTTTCCAGAAACCATGAAAAAGGCAAGGAAGCCTCAGTTTCAAAGTCTCTTGCCCAGGAAATGAGTATTTGTTAGTGTCTCTCCCTGAACCTGAAATGTATGTGGTTTTGGGGGTGTCCTGCTCTCCAGCTCAGCTGTCCCCCATGTGTCCCTTCACTCTTGTTCCCTTGAAGGGCCACCTGAATTGAGGAGGGGAGGGGGTCTGTTGTCCCCATGGGGTTGAGGGAGGTTTTGGGGTTTGTTTCCATGGGGTGTGGCAGATGCCAGTGCCAGGCTGTGTGACCCATGCACCAGTTGAGACTCCCCAAACATCAGGGACTTTGGAAGCAGAAAAGAGCAGTGCTTCCCAAGTGTGCAGCCCTCCCAGGGCAATGCACACACTTCCCATTACATCCAGAGAGCCACAGGCAAAGTGTGGCTGTCATGTGTGAGGGATGGCCACGTAGATTCGAGCTTCCTATGGGCACTCCCAGTAGCAATGGGATTCTGTGCTTCTCAGGTGGCCCAGGTAGCTTATCCCAGGGCAGCTGAGAGCAGGCAGTATGTTAAGCAATCAACAATCAGCAGTGCTGACTGACTGGGATGGGCTGCAGCCAGTCTGTCTCTCTCACTGGAGTACCCACTGCCCACCCTGAACTCCATTTTATTCCCTACTGACATGCTCCCCCAGACAAAAATCAGTGGCAAGTAAAAAACGACTTGGATTCATTTACTTTTATCATTCTGCAAGCCTGGAGTTGCATTATATCAGCAATGACATGGGCCACAGGAACTGATGGCAAAAAGGAGAGAACAGTTCTCACAGAACATTATATATTTTGTGTTTGCATGGCTGTGGGGGGCCACCTGTAATCGTCAAGAACAAACGAATCGTAGTCAGGGCTGTACATGAGCTGTTTCACAAAGGTTTCCTTGTCTGCTGGCTCGGGGTACCAAGAAGCGAGGCCGTGCTTGTAGGCCCAGTCAACAATCTGCAAAAAGATAAGCAAAATGAGCTGCTGAAACAATGCTGGCATGTCATGAAGTTGAAACCAACTGCAGTTTGGCCCCGTCTGTGTTTTCTCTCTTCCCTCCTCTCAGAGTTGTGCAGTTTTTGCTTTCTTCTCTTTGTGAGTCAGCTGCACTTCACCCTCAGTTGGGTGAGGAAATGCAAGCTGCCTGCAACCAGTGGCTGGTAAGAAATGCAGACCCCTGCCCTGGCAGAATGGTCGGGGTGTGCAGGTGAAGAAGGAGAGCAGCCCTTTGGCCAGCTCTGCTCACACCCATGGGTGCCTCGGCTACACTCTGCATCCATCAGTAGCTCTGAGCAGGCCGAGGAGATCCTCAGTGGGTGTCTCTGAATTACAGATCTGATATATACAGGGCAGTAAACCCATAATTAGACAAGCCCAGATCTGGAATAGTATTTATGTACTTAGGTCCTTACTAAATACAGGAGGAAAGGTTCCAAAATAGCAATTTGGAAGCGAAAATCTTTTGGCAACTTGAGTCATGTTTGAATTTGACTCTAAACCTCATTTTTTGAAGTCCTGAGGACTCACAGCTTCAAGCAATAAAGCAGAGCTTTGTGAGCTGTGAAGCACCCCGAGTCAGAATGTATTTTTCACATTTGGGTTTTAATGATGGAAGAAATCAAAGCAGCAATTATGGCCGGAAGAATTCCTGAGAATGGTTGCTTTAGACTTAAGAATAAATTGAATTAAAAAAACACAAAGGAAAAAGGATGCCAGGGCAATTCCTGTCCTCCCTACCATGAAAAGTGGAAATAAGAGTGGAAATACTCACTTTCACAGCAATTTTGAGAGACACTTCTCTGATGCTGTCCAAAGGGGGATAGAGTCTTCCTTCTGCAAGATTCTGCTCGGTCACCTCAGCAGCAATAACCTAGAAACAAGAGAATGGTAGTTTTTAGGGATGGTCTCAAGTACATACCACATTCCCTAGCATTACATGGTAAGTGGCTGAAACCACAGCAGCACTGGGGCTGGGACTAGTCCTGAGTGGGAACTCGTGACCTGTTCAAACACATGTGTACACATTTCATTACAGACTTCAGACTGGAGCCGGAGTGGGGAACTGCTGTGTCAGGGCAGCAGTTGTGGAGGAGAACCCTGTCATGGCTCCTGCACCTCTGTAGGTGTAATGGAAGTGTGAGCTTTCCCCGAGCCAGGAGAAGGCTGCAGCTTTTTGCTGAGGCTGAGCCATTTCCCCTCCACGCATTGTCCTGAGTCAGGTTCTTTAAAACATCTGAAGTAGATACATGTGCCTCTTATCACCTTTTTTACAATATCAGTTAAATGTCAGTTGGAAACCTCTGCTGTGATGAGGAAGATTTCATCAGAGATGTGCCGGACTCCGCAGGCAATGACTCCCAGTGCCACTCCTGGGAAGACATAGGCGTTGTTTCCTTGGCCGGGGAAGAAGGTCTGTCCGTTGGGTAGGGTTACTTTTGGGAATGGACTCCCACTTGCAAATATTCCCCGGCCCTGATCAAAGAGAGAAAGAAGCATTCAGATTCAGAAGAGAAGACTTAGATTTCTGCTGCTCATCATGATCTGTGCTCAGGGTTGCCAAATCTCAGTCAGCAGAGGCATCTCCGCCAGAGCCACCTCCAGCTGACACTTTGGGAGGACCCACCCCCCAGAGCCATGATCAGGGCCGTAGAAAGGGCCACTGAGCACTATGTGTGTGTGTACTGCAAGTGCTCTGATCTTGCTGAGGAGTCTTCCTACCTCTCTATCAACCATTTATGGAGTGTGAAGAGACACTGATGTGAGATAAAGGTCTGGGGCTGTGTGATTGCTCTGGCCATAGGCAGGTGGTGGGGACGGCAAAGGAAAGAGTGAGACAAGGGCTCCTTTCTCATGCCAAGTCAATCCACATGATTGTAATTCTTCAGTGACATTGGGTCTAAGATGGGTGATGAAATAGTTACATAAACAACTAGGTTGGCAAAACACAGGAGACAGAAACTGGGGAGGATGGGACATCTCAGACAGCTGTGAGTGAAAGAGGCAAGCACTTTCTTTAGAGGATCACCAAGTAATTCAGTCTGGTAGGGACACAAATTCTTGCTCACAGCAGGGTCAGCTATGAAATCGGACCAGGCTGATCAGGGCTTTACCCAGTCTCATCTTGAAAACTTGCAAGGACAGAGACTACATGAGCAATCTTGGCCTCGCCCCCTGCTCCACCTCCTGACCCTCCTCACAGCGTGAAAGTCTGTCTTGACGACCCCCTCGAATGTGTCTTACTGTAACTTATGCAGGCTGTCAGCTGTTTGGCCAGCCCCATGGTGGTGTCCTGGGTACAGCCACGGCCCTGTGCACCCCGGGCTGAGCTGCGGTACCTGGGTGAGGCGGTAGCACTGCTCCGCTGTGCACTCCGCTTTGCTCGTGGGGTTGCTCAGGGCGAACACGATGGGCCTCTCATTGAAGGCTGCCATGTCCTTCAGCAGCTTCTCAGTGAAAGCGCCTGCGACAGCTGCGACACCTGCAACAGCAACAGCAGTGAGGTGGTGCTTTCCCACTGTCTGACTTCAGTGCATCGGGCTGGTCCCTCTGGGATTGGGATATGAACTGTGGGAGGGAATGGGCTTCATCTCTGGAGATGCAGGTGGCAATGTTACTTTCTCATCTGACGGTGAGATTAAAAGCCTGTCTCAAAATAAAGCCCTCTGCTCCTCCAGGCAGAGTGGACACCAGTGTTTTGGCCAGTCTGACTCCCAAAGACCTGCCTGAGGTGCCTGTTGTCATTCTTGTCCTGCCCAGCCTGGTGGGGCAACGTTTGTTGCTTGAGAGTCCCAGATCCTGCCTCCCCCAGCACCTCCCTCTACAGCCCTGTCTGGAAGGGCTCCTACAGCTCCAAAAGTGAGGAAGCCTGTGCCCCATGGTTAACGTGAAAAGGATATGGAGAACTCAACTGACAAAATGAGGATGAAAAAAGCTCATTTTGTTTTGACTAGGAGAACAAAAGGAGACTCTGGAAGAAAGACACAAACTCTCCTAAGAACTGAATTGACAGGAAAAGGTTATATTAAGTGAACTCCACCTATAACTGCTGTAGGCTTCACTTTCTGCACAACTTCTTCCAGTGTGTCCACACTGGGGTGGTCCTGGGCAAACATTTCTTTCTCGTGGTTCAGGTGGCTCCTGCCCTGTGAGAAAAAGGGAGGAGTCAAACTTTGGTCTGTTGGCAAAAGGTGGACACATAACATAGTAACTCATCTTCAGTTCATTTCATCTCTCAGCCCTCTACCTAAAGCAGATTCCACATAGCAGGACCTCAGCATCAGCCAGTCAGGCATCGAGCTGCTGGTGTAATGTCACACTGGGCCGGCCTCTGCTCCTCTCACCCACTGAAGTACATTGACTGTGTGGAGGAAGGACCTGGCTGCCATTCACTTGTACATAAAGCACAAGTCTCCTCAAGTCTGAGGAGAGACAAGGGCAGAGGCCCTGGGGACACAGGGAGTGCAGAATGGAGCTGAGCGAGGTTGGGTCACTGAGCAGGGCACAATGTTGCTGTGATAATGCCCCATATGATGTGCAAGACTTCCAGCACTGCTTGAGGCCATGACCAGCAGGGTACCCTTCCACTTTAGAGGCCCAGCCCAAAGCGTTGCCTTTAGGGCAGCCAGTGCTGCTGGCACATTCTTGTCACCATGAGACCTAGTCTTCTGAAAGCAGGAGCAGCAATGCTGACACCAATAAAACTGCAGTCTTTACTTAGGGCTGAGCAGGGGTCCAAGGTATCTGCCTGCTCTGGCCTCTCTAGCTGGCAGTGGATGGCAGGGGAGTAGGGTTCAGCTCTGGAGACAAATTCACCTTCACAATCAGTCCTTTGGAGTCCACCATCCAAATTTTTTTGATGGCATCCTCTCGTGAAACTCCTTCCTTTTCCATGGCCATGAGGATGAGATGAGCTATTCCCATTGCAGCCTGGAACACAGAATGTAACTGCTTCATTGGGATATCATTATCTTTTGGGGGAAGGTTTTAAATGAGATGTGGGTTGGGTCATACCCCAGCACTGCACAAAGCAGGGAGACTGTCTGCTCCAAGGTTGTACAGTGCCAAGGCTGATTTTAGCATTGTAGGTGCTGCCATAAATAAAAACCCTCACAATTATTCAGCAGAGCAGGTTGCAGGTCAGGCTGAAGAAGCAGAGGTGGTACCTTGACAAGCAGGGGCTGTCTCCATAATTTAAACCAGCTGCTGCAGGGGAGGAAAAGAGGCAGACACTTAAAAAATGCTGGTGGCAATGCCAGTACAGAGGAACTCAAAGCCAAGCGGGACTGCTGCATCTGAAACATGGCCACGGGGAAAATCTTCTCCCATTCCTGCCTGGGAAAGCAGCCCTGGACATGCTGTGTGTTTGTGGTCCTACAGCTGTGCCTGGCCCTCCTGCCCAGATGGGGACTAACAAGGCAGGAGGGGCTCTGTGCCAGAGATGGTGACCAGCACAGATGTGTCTGCCAGCAGGTGGAGAGAGAGTGAGAGCAATCTTTGTCTCAGTGAGGGATAGACAAATAGTAACAGATCTTCCCAAAGTCTCACAGGTGGGTGAGAACTGAGACAGGTCCTGGACCAACACCTTTAGTCCACAGACCAGGCTTTGGAGGCTTCTTCTTCCTGCTCTCTCTTTGAGCAAAGCACCATACAGGTGACCTGGCTTCTGCCATGGGGCACTGACTCCAGAAAGCAAGGTTGTGTTCTTACAGTTTTCTGAGTCCTTTAGACTCTGCTGCTAAAGAAGTTCTGGTTTACCCTAGACACCAACCCTGAGAACTCAAACCAGCCTCCTTAATATTCCTGCAGCACCCTGCCTCATAAGAGACTTCCCTAAAGGTACTTAAAACCCCACTGACACATGGGCATCCTTGTAGTATCCACAAAGTCTGCCCAGGACTCGTGGGCCAAGAGGTCACTGAAAGACTGTTGGTAACTTCCACACAGCAGCAAGATCCACCTGTGGGGCCCAATCCTGCCCAGTGACAAGGAACCTGCTTCTGTGCTTCATCCTCATGAAGCCAAGCCTTGCAGGAAGTTTCACAGTTGACTTTTCTCTCGCTAAATTTGAAGATGGAGCTTATTAAGGTACAAACTCAGGAACATTCCTACCTCTCCAGCTCCCTGGAAAACAAACTTCTGGTCAGAGAGCTTGTTCTCTGTGATCCTTAAGGCTGCAAAGATGCCAGCAACTGCCACAGACGCTGTGCCTAAAAGAGAGAAACACCATGAGATGGACATCCTGGCGAATGCATTATCTACCCTGCAGATATACTGTCAGAAACCTTGTAGGAACCATTCTCTTAGATTCTGTCACTGAAGGATCAGAGTGCCTTCCCTATGCTGAACTATTAACATTCAAATTCTCCTGCAAGGCTGGAGAACACAAATATTCCTCCATGTAGAGTCAAAGGGACATTGAATTCTAGAAGCTAGAAGAAGTTAATACCTAAACAATACCTAACAATACCTAAACTCACAAGGGTTTAAGATGCAGGTGACTTCTCTAAGGTCATATAAGACCTCTGTAGCAGAGCAATGGTCTGACCTTGGGTGCCCTTGTTACAAAATACTCTGGGATCACAGAATTACCATCCTCTTCTCCTATTTACCTTCACAGCCCAGCATCACCATTTTTAAACTCCCCCAACACCCTGATACCCTGACTCACAGCCATCACACCTTTCTGCTAAACATTAAGGAGTCACTGGGAACAGGAATCGGTCCCAGATTAGTGAGAAACAATGCAGTAAATGGAACAGAGTCGTGATGTTGCAGCCACTGTGATATCTACAGCTTTCCATCCATTAAGGGGGGAAAATGTCCAGACCGAATAACCTGCCTCTACCCCACATAACTCACACATAAATCACATGCAGCATTCATCTAATGTCCTGTCCCAGGTGGAGGAATATGGTGGAAATAAATTAAATAAGGCACAAGCTAATAAGGATTCAGGCACTGGCAGTATCTCAGCTCACCTGGGCAAGCTGGATGCAAGTGTTAAAGGGGTCCTGGGAGTGAGGGAGGAAGTTTGATCACAGAATATGTTAAGTTGGAAGGGACCCATAAAGATCATAAAGTCCATTAGTTTTATTCCTTAGCATTTGAAAGAATATCAGTTTGGATATGCCCCAGTTTTGATCTGTTCCCAGCTCTAATGCTGGTCTCTCCATTCTCACCTTTAGAAGCTTTGTGAGAAATCAGGGAGTCCACAAGTCACGAGTCTTGTGGGGGTGGACATGCCTGGGGCAGACAATGACAACTTTTAGGCTAATACACCTGATTTCACCAAATTCCAGCATTTCCTATTTTCTTGCCCGTGTAATCAGCCAGTGCACCAGGGTTTCAAGTACCCAGTGCTTCAGTGAGGTCCCCTGCAGGGTCCTTAGGGCCTGCGGTGCTGCAAGGCATCAGGAACAGCCAGGCTGAGAAACAGCAGCTCCTGAGCAGACATGACCACGAGCAGTGACACCAGCAGATGGAGCTGCCTCATCTCGCAAGGACCCAGAAAACAAATTCAGCTTTACCCGCTCCTTTTCTTTTGTGCAAAAGCCACAGGCAAGCTAGGCATCTGCTGGTATATCACTGGGGAATGATTCACTCTATTTCCTAGCAAGTAGAAAATCTAGTGAGGGCACAAGTACTCTGCCAAAGAAGTTATTTTATTGATGGGACTTATCTTGTTTAGGAAACCTATATAAGCTACTCTGACAAAGAAAATCTTTGTAGGTCAGACAGAAGTATCTGTCAGTACAATCTGCTCACCAACATTTTGTGATTATAATTCAGATGAGTTTAGTTCTCCAAAAACTAATAATTAGCCTCTCTTAAGAGTGATTCTGGTTTAGCAGAGGTGACAGCGGCCACACTCCTGCAGCAGATGTGGTGTTCACACTGGCACACCACTACAGAATGGCAGCATCACTTCACAGAGCCAACCTACCTTTGGGTTGGAAGGGACCTCAAAGATCATCTGGTTCCAACTCCCCTGACATGAGCAGGGACACCTTCCACTAGATCAGGTTGTTCCAAGCCCCATCCAGCCTGGCCTTGAACACTTCCAGGGATGAGGCATCCACGACTTCATGAGGGCACTGCAAGCATTCATGTCTTAAATACCAGACTAGATTGATGGTTGATGGCTTTGTAAGCTTCTCTCTTGCAATGAATCACTTGAGACACTTGCTTCAGCACCAAGGATGAATTCCCTTCATCAGCTCAGAACAGTTTGTACCATTACATTTCCAGAGCCAGACCATCTGAGTTCAGCCAGTTTAAAAGGGAGTTGATGGGGAGGGAACCAGCCACTGAGTGCCCTGTTGTTTCAGTATTAACGTCAGACAACTGAAGGAAGTGTACAAAGGATTTCCTCTTGTTCCTCCTGCACTAAATCTCTACCTTTTAGCTCTATTTAGGGTAGTGTATTTGCATGGTGAAACGTCAGGAAAATTACAGAGGAAGAAAATGAACATCCAAGGAATTTAAAAGAACACCAGATAATTGCCTAGTTTTTAGATTTTGTGTTTACGGGTGTCACATAACCAGTCCATGCTCATTGTCTCTGTTTTGGTAAGTCTATAATCAGCAGGACTGCTTGGCGTGCTGCCATGACAGCTGCTAAGGATGGGAGCTCTCTAAACAAACGTGTATGATCCTGCTCAGGCTCATGGTAAAGCGTCCACCTGAACTGGGTCAAGTGAAATGCACCCTAGAAGAGTCACTACCACCACATTTTTTAAAGAGAGACAAGGTAACTGGAATACATGTAGACACTTCTGTTGCAGACATCTCTTCTGTGCAGGAAGGAATTCCACCCTGTAAGTCTGAACTGAGAAGAAATGGAAGAGACCAGGGTCCCCCAGTTGTCAGCAATGCCAACTGGGCATTGACACGCAGTAGAGTAAGAACATCTATGTGTACACTTACTCATGTTCACACACTATCTCCCAGGCTTACTTTGCACAGATCACCAAATCCCTGTGTGGGTGGGAGTGGGGAACTGATCAGAGTTGAAAAATCAGAAGTGAAACCATTACAGTGTGACAGTGTGGCAGGTCACTGCATTAGCAGTGATAGATGCCTGGAAAGTATTGAAAAGAGAGAAGTGTAACTGCAGAAATATCTTGTTTCTCTTGGTCCTGACCCAGGCGAAACTGCTTTATACCCTGTGATTGTTAAGAAGTCTGATGGGACAAATGCTGGTATTTGCAAACCCATTTAAGTGGGAAATGCTCTTTAGAGATTCAACAGAGGGACTTGAGGTACTTTTCAAAGGTGTCACTAGCAGGAATTTGACAAGTGGTGTGCATGGAAAGAAAGGGGGCAGGGACTCAGTCTGCAGAGCAGAGACCTGTGGGACTGGGTGTGCCATTACTCATCCCCTGCACTTGTACTGCAGCTCTGACTAACAGCAGAGCTCTGTTCAGCTCTGCCACTCCTAATCCTCCTCTCTCGTTCCAATGTGTTTCTAATCCCTCCACGTCTCCCAAATTGCATCTCACCCCCATTATTCAAGTAATAAAGTTACTGTACCTTGGCCTTAGCTCAATATTTTTCTTTGATAATTACAATTTCTGAGCATGGAACAACAGAGCATCTCTGTGGAGAAGAGTTCACAGCTGGTTCATGTAAGGAATTGGCCAATCATTGTCCTTCAGTTCTAAAAGAATCACAAAGTCAGACTGGGGCGGGAAACTCCTCACCATGGCAAGAAAAAACCAGCCATCCTTCAACACGTTGGTCTATCTGTTTTCCAAACAGACTGAGTGCTGCTATTGTGGATAACAGCTTCCCTAAGTAATTAGCAAGAGCCAGCTTGGCTGGTCTGTATCTGAGGTGAGATATGGAAGGGTACGGAGAGAAGAAAGGAAAGTGCTTGCAAATCATCCTGTCTATCCAAGATTCAAAGTGAGTGCTAAACATGATACCACAAAATAGCAAGCAGGCCTCGGGACCTCACTGGGAAGTCCACAGCAACAGAAACAATACAAAAAAGAGGCATTTAAAACTAAGGCACACTCAGGAACATGGCCATTTCTGCAGGAATCAATCTCTGTCACTCAGGCACATTCAGAATATTGTAAAACATTAAGGAAAATGATGTTCCCCTTGTACTACTGCAAATGAGAACAAGCCCCAGTAGATGTCAGTGGAGGTACACTGGAGCATAACCTGAGGAAAGGATCTGCTCCACAGCATCAGATGGGAAAGGCTGCAGCAGAGAGGCTCCCATTCCCGGGGACCTGACCCTTCCTCAGAGCAGGGAGAGCAGGCAGAGGGGCGAGCAGCTCTGCTCATGGAGTTATGGGCAGCGTTGCACGAGTCACCAGGGAAAGCGCTGCCCAGTGCCGATGTCAAGGCTGTGCCGTGGGTGACAGCAGCCAGTGCTAAGCAGGGGACACGGGGCAAAGTGTGGGCTGTGTGGGTGCTTGGAGGCAGGAGTCTGCTCATGCTGATGGCTGCTGCTGCCCTATCACCTGTCCTGGAGGGCTGACTGAGGTGAGCTGAGCATCACCACCATGCTGAAGCCTTCCAATAGCAGCAGCAATGGGAACATGCAGCATACCACTGCCTGTTTCTTCACCCAGCCTGGGTGGGTGATTTCCACTTCTCCACAGTACATTGGTGGAAAAGATGACCAAATTCAGCCTGATCTTTTATTTTTTACTCTTGACCTGCCTGCTTATACTTCACCCTGTCAAAACTATGCCAATATGAGGGCCCGGGGAACAGCAGACTCTAGTTTAACAGCTCCAGCAAAGGGCAGCCAAGGAAATATATCTAAATTTATGGATGAGGAGGAAGCCTAAGGCTTTTCCAAATTCTGGTTCACATTAACTCCCTGCAGCAGTTCCGCCCATTACTGGAAAGCAGAGTGGAGCTTGTCCAGATCCACTCCAAATGCATAATCAAAAGTCAAACACAACAAAGCTAAAGCAAAAAACTGCCAAAGTGTTTGCAGCTCAAGGTCTTCCCCTCCATGGCTGTGGGCTAGTGTTACCCTTACCCCAGAGGGCTTCTGTAAGACATTAAGAAAATAAACCTAGAAATGGTGCAGAGTTAGTCAACGAGAAGAGCACTAAAATGCAAAGCACTGATGCACAAGGAAGGAACTCACTCTCTTCAGGGTGACCCAGAAGAGGTGGTGGCATGGAGAAGAGCTGCCTGACAATGGAGAAGCCTAATGAGGCCATCTCTAGGTTCCTTCCACTGTAAAGTGCTTGGACTATACTGTGCATAACCTTAATGATGGGATCTAACCACAGCAGCAGTTCCCTCCCTCCTGCCTGTACAGTGCCAGCCTGCAGCCACTGTGCCAATGCAGGCCGAGCCCCCTCGTGCACCCACACAGGCAGAGGCTGTCAGGCAGCTGCCAGCACTCTGCAAGAAAGCATCCCCATCCCCACAGCAGCACTGGGGGCTCTGTGGGTGCTGTTCCATACCAACAAGCTAAACCAGGTCAGAGCACACCCTTTCTTCTTTTCATTTTGCCTCCTTAGCCTGGACTTAAAAGATCACAGACAGCTTAACAGAGAGGTGACCTGTGCTGTTCTTCACTACAAAGGAGGAGTTGGCAGTGGCATCCAGTGAACAAGAAAAACAGCAAACAAGAAAAGCAGGAGAGGAAAGGGAAACAAATGTCACAATTCCCAAAAATGACAGAAGATGTGGGCCTGATCTTTAGAGTTCTGCACTGTTAAGCCCAAGAAATGGAGGCCCATTTACAGCCTGAAGTCCACACTGTTCTGACCTGGCTTGTGTAGCAGTCAGTGTGTGAATTCAACACAAACCCAGGAGCTGGCCCTTACACAGTTAATGCAGCAGCACCAAGGGGAAATGCAGCAGCCTCTTCTGCTGTGGGGCACAGCAGGTCCAGAGGGACTGTTAATAGTGAACCTCTACAGGACTGAGAACACCTCCCCATCTCCAGGCTGGGTAAATCCCCAGGGAAAGCAGGCTGCTCAGGAGCTGCCTGGCAAGACATTGCCTGCTTTGTTCCACAGCACGGTATAGTCCCGCGCTCCCTTCCTATTGTGCTTCCCCCTCCTTAGCTTCCTGTGATAATTATCGATGCATTTGCCACGCCAGCTGAAACAACAAAGTAAGATACTGTACCATTTTAATCCACTGAAATTAGTTACTGCTGAGCCAAGAACTCACTTCTCCTGCTTCTCACAGCACACGGAAACGTGCCTGTGAAACAGGCCTCGTTTGCACATGATTGATTTCCAGTTTGCCCAAGTGTTTGAAGCTGCTCAGATTTGTGGCACTGGAGTCAGCCTGTTCCCAGCCTCAGCTGAGATCTGGAGCACTGTTGCTTCAGGCCAGGCACTGCTTCCTGAAGTGTCTTGGGAAGGTTATGGAAAGGTTATCTGCTAGGATAATGAGAAAAGGTGATTGGTGGGTCAAGAGATATTTTGAGGCTCATCAGCAGTCACACATCCTACAACCAAGGAATCATTGCTCTAATGACTTGGAAAAGGCTCAGACATGTTCTGTGAAAGGGGGGATCCTGAGCATTGCCTGCAGACTACTTTAGATAACAGGGTTTATGCTTTTGTGCACTGTTCTCTTTGCCCCGCCTGTATGTGTAAAAAACTTTTGAATGACACAATCCAACACAATTAATTAAGTAACACTTCAAAGATTTCTTCATTTTTCTGCAATTCTGACTTAACTTGCAGAACTACTTGTGCTGTTCAGTACTGAGTAAGCATCACAAGAAGCAGCTAAATTGGTCAGGTATGATTTGTCTTGGGAGATCCATACTGTTCTCATTCATCTTCATGTTCCTAGGTGCACTTCCAGAAGATTTGCTTTGTAATCCCCAGATACTGAGGTTAGGCTAGCTGGGTTAAAATTCCCTGGATCTTTCTTTTTTGCATTTCTTGAAGATAGGTGTGACATTAGTCTTTTTTTCAGGAATGAAGAATCTCCTCAGTTACCATAACATTTCAAAGAGTAACTTTGTAATGCCATTGGCCACATACCTCAGATGAATCTTTAGATGCATCTTATCAGGTCTCACAGACTTTGTCTTTTCAATAATCCCTGCTAAATAGGCAAAAGTCCATAGAGATCCTGTAATTTTGCATGTCTAAAGTTCTCATCATGGAACTAGAGCTCTGTGTGCTTTCCTTGATCTGCATGAGGCCTTTGAAATAATCTCCCAAAACGTCCTTGTAGCCAAACTGGAGAGGTACAGACTGAACAAGTGGGTGGGCTGGTAGGCTCAAGGGTTTTGGTCAGTGGTACAAAGAGGCCTGTTTAAGTTTACACTATGGAAGTTCTCATAACAATCTACATTATAAATCAGAGTGCACTCCCATAAAGTTCATGGCTGATTACAAATTTGGGACAGTGATTGATACAGTGGTGGTATGACAGTCATTCATAGGGATCTCAGCAGACTGGAGAAATGGGCTCAAGGAAACCTCATGAGGGTGAGCAAAGGTGAGCAAATGCAAAGTCCTGCAGCTTTGCAGAAGAAAACTTTGGGGTAGTGGTAGACAGCAAGTGGAAGATGAGCCAGCAATAAGCCCTTCCTTCTAGGGTACAGAAGGCCAACAGCCTGCTAGACTGTGTCAACAGAAGTCTAGGCAGTAGGTCAAAGAAAGTGATAACTTTTTTCTGTTTCAGCACTTTTGAGGTCATCTCTAGACCAGCATCTCCAGTTTGGGGTTTTCAGCACAATGACAAACTGGAGCAAGTCCGGAAGAGGGACACAAATATGACCAGAGTGTACAAAGAAGGCTGAGGAGCCTGGGTTTGAAAGGGCTTGAGAAGTCTAAGAGGGCACCTAGTTTCTGTTTACTCTGTTGGAGTGTTTGTAAAGAGGCCAGATTCTTGTCAGAGGTATACAACAAAAAGATGAGGGGCAATGAACACAAATTTGATCTAGCAAAATTCCAATTAGCTATGGGGAAAAAAACGCACAAGGAAAATGAGAAAACTTTGGAACAGGTAGCACAAAGACACTGTGGATACCCATCCTTGTAGATACTGCAAAGTATTTGGCTGGACAAGGCTCTGAGGAACTTGAACTAATATAAAATTTGGATCTAAGTTTGAAATCACCCTTTATTTGAGTGAGGGCTGGCTGATGCCCAGAGGTCCCTTCCAAACTAATGTCTTCAATGGCTTTATGTAATTCCTTGTATGAAGCAGGAATCCAGAGATGCTTGCTTCAAGGGTTCACCAGACTTGACAACTTTGTAAGACTTTTGTCTACTTTCTGTTTATCACTGTGAACAATTAAGTGGAGCAAAGCTAGAGCAGGAAGAAAAAGAGCAGGAGCTAAAGCATTCCCATGTACCTCCAACCTTAAGAGCTTCAGAGCCTGCCCTGGTACTTTACTGGGAAAAAGGAAGAAGTGACAATCAATTTTCTCCCTTAGAGCTGTAATTGAAGCTGTTGGCCCTTGCATGAACCCAGACAGAGCTGGGAAAGGACTGATGTCATCACCCCTTAGAGGAAGGAGAAGCACTCCCTTAATGAGAGCTCCCACGCGCGGGCACTGTGAACCAGCTCCTGCCTAGATCCCAGGCTGATGGCTTTCAGAATAAGCAATGGGCACTGTGAGCCAGCTCCTGCGAGCTCCCAGGCTGATGGCTTTCAGAATAAGCAATCCCCTCGTCCCAGTTGGTGGTACCTGGCAGGCATCCTGCTCAGCATCAGCAGGCTGGCTCCAACTGGGAGGGGTCTGAGTCACTTTCATTCTCTGGGGTTAGGATGGATTTGGAAATACAGTGATTTGTAGGAAAAAAAATAGGTATTAATATTTTAAACAGTTTTTCGTTTTGTGTAGGCCCTGGGGCAGCAACAAGGAGGCCTAAAGGAGCTTAAGGGAAGCAATTTATACCTTTTTCCCTCATCTCATTTGCGTGTGTATGTGTAGGCACACTGCATCCAGAGTCCCACTAACCAGTGGTCAATGAGTTTAAATCAGTATAGCTCAGGCCTGATCTAACTTGCACTGCTTGTGCCTAAGATGTGTTTTTAACTCAACATACTTACAATATTGCCAGCTCAGAAGCTGGAATAATTCAGGCTTCAGGAGGTCTGTTCCTGCCTCACTTGAGTAAAATTAATCAGACCTGCTTAACAAGGCTTTGTATAATTCTCATTAATCATTTAAACACCACTTACATTGAACTCTAACACTTTTTAAAGTAGGTGAGTCATGAAACACCAGCACGTTAGAAAAGAGCGAGTCTAAGGTAAACCCAAAGAACAGGAGGGTGTAGGTGAGAAAATGCCAATTCCTACTTTCTTATATCATCTGAGGATAAAGAGGGATATATTAGGGAGGGTAAATCAGACTGCTCATCCCAGATTCAACTCTATTATCTCTGACATGACTCCAAGACAGAGTTAATTGGGTACATCCATGTTACTTCAGCATTCCGAAGGTCCTCAAAACTCATTTCTCACTACAGCCCTAGCTTGGATTTCGCTTTTCTTTCTGACAGCTCCATAAAAAACCCTAAACAAGGGCTTGCTTCCTTCAACTCATTGCTTGTTGTGCAAAAGATCAGCAGGATTTCTTTACTTATCTGCTACTGAGAAACTGGTGCCAGCAAAATGCTTTATTTGAGAATATAACAATGTTTTACTACAAAGAGGTAAAATCCTACTCTTTCAACAGGCAGGACTCGAAAGAATTTTCAGGGGCCTTGACATCTCCTGTGTCCTGTGACATGCTAACTGGGGAGAATCAGATAAGGTCCATTTTATGACAATACTGTTTTACAGCATCCTCCTGGATGTGGTTTGCTCCTCTGGGGCAGTCATTACCAGGAACTGTCTGAGGCTTTCAGCTATGAGCTATGGCCAAAAGAAAACTATAAAAAATAGTCTCCTGCTTCCCACTCAGAATCTGCAGTTTAGCTTTAATATTCTCTTTTTCTTCTATTATCAAAGAAGCTTTTCCAATTCACCAAGAAACCTTTGCCATTCACTCTAGTTCTGCCAAGAAAACCTACATCCAAGCCCCTGATGTGTGATTTGTCACATCACCTGGCCTCTTTTTGACCGCTGAACCCCTTCCACCTTCAGAGAGAACAACTAATCCAAAAGAAATCCTTACAACATTGGCTTCTTATTATGGCCTTCATCTGCCCATCTTCAGAAAAGTCTGAGTGCTTGGTTCCTCCATTCAATACTTCAGTTCAAAAACCTACCTCCTGGGTTTTCTTTTTCTGTGCTTCTCTCTCCACTGAAACTTTTTGGGTGTGGCAAGAACACCTGATGAGTCTTCTTGAACAGGAGTATCCATCTGCCCTTTCCTGAAATGCCTTTTGCTTCTCTGCTTCTAAACTTTCTTCATGAAAATGTCTTTGAGGTCCATGCATCCCATTACACCAACCATATTTCCCCAAACCAGGATCCTACTCCTTGTGTCAGATAAGAAGAAGCTGCTACACGCATTGCCAAATATTGTTAGATAAGCAGCAGATGCAGAAATAGCACTGGAAAGTCTGCTCACAAAAGAACCAGCATTGTGTGAAAAATAACACTGATGTTTCTTTCAGTCTCTTTCAAGTACAAGTGAGGATGAGCCCAACTGACTGCAAATAATTAAATCAAGCATTGGAAATTTCTGCATGTTTCAAGCAGGACTAGACAAAAGAAAAGATGAAGGGACTCACAGAAGAACTGGTTGTTTGTAGACACTGGGGAAGATCCTGTCCCTGTCGAATGGGCAAACACCTCTTCCAAAGGTTTAAAGCAAAGTCAGCATCAGACCGGGATGCAGATTGCATCCCTCTGGGCACTGAGCAATCCATGCTGGTTGTAACCCCAGCTTTGCTGCTGTCACTTCTCTTTGACGCTGGAAGAGTTATGTTAACCGCGCTAGGGGAGAACAGATCTGTTCTCAGATTACTGCAGAGTTAGCATCCACTGAGAGGAAAGAAGCTGGTTTACCTTTATTTTTGTGCATGTAGTAAAGAGTATAACAATAGAGGGAAAATGCCAGGTCCAGCTAATGACCATCTGGCTCATGGAAACGGAAAGCCTTGCCTAACTATTAAAATGTCATCATTGTTTTAGCTAAATTGTAGAAAATTAATGAAACTCTCTAAGTTACCTGGATAATCTAAAGCACATGATGCCTTTTCTCCCTTGAATGTTTCTGCAATGAACAGCTAAATTCCTAAAAACAATGGAGACTCACTTTTCAACTCAGATGGCTGAGCTTTTGTTTATATTTTTAAATGCTTCTGTGTAAACTCTGAAATTTGTCAGACATCCGACTACTGTATAATAAACAGTCTTGTGATATTAAGCACCTCTTCTCATGACAAGGTGAAGGTTAAATTTGATTTTTCTAACATCACTTACCCTGAATATCATCATTGAATGTACAGTATCTGTTGCGGTATTTATTAAGGAGACGAAAAGCATTAGCATTGGCAAAATCTTCAAACTGGATCAGACAATTCATGCTGTACCTGCAAGTTAAAGGGCAATTTAAAATGGATAAATATATTTACACAACATAGGACAAGATATACACCTTTTACCAAAACAATGTAGCTAGAGACTAGTGCAGAAATAGAAGTGTCATGAGAGAAATGCAGCACAGTAACAGCAATCAGATCCCACCCATCCCAAGGTTCACACACTGAGAAATGTGGAGTCACCAGGAATAAACTGTAGTCATAATTCAAGTGGCTTTTTAATATGTATACTTATATACCTATATGTACACACATCTTTGGACTTTTGGTATGAGACATTTTCAGTGGTGTATTTGTAGAGGAGCTTCTAAAAGCAAAGGAGATGCTCTTTGTATTGCAACTGCTGCACTGCAGTACAGCAAACCTGACTGCAAAGGGGACACCAGTTAAAGGGACACCACCAAGGGCCCACTTCAACTGCAGCTGGCAAAGAGATGAGAAAAAAATCTGCTTGTAGGATCCCATGGAGTGAGTGCCTCACGGTGGGACTGAGTGGTTCATGGTGTGATTTCACAGCCACATTTCTGTGCTTTGAAAATGTTTTTCTCCACTGAGATGTTTAGCAGGAAACCAGCATGCAATGACAGCTAGTGACCTGTAGAGTGAAATGGCAGGAAATAATTGCAATCTTTCCATAACTGTCCAGTAATTTCCAACTATTTCAAGGACAAACGTGCAGTTTATAAATTGGGTAATATTCAGACTGGTCCATATGTATACACAGTCAGCAGTTTGTATGACTCTAATGGCTGCATTAAAGCTTTGCAAATAAAACCTAAAAGGGCCACGAGTACTCGTTTCTCACACATAAATGTGATAGGGCAGTGAGAGAAACTCAGAGAATGAGTAATGCAACAATCAGCAACCTCTGGGCTGCAGGCAGGTGAAGGGGCTCTAAATAGCTGCGCTTTGTTAGAGGTAGCATCACCTTACATATCTTCTATTCAGCCTTTCCTCCTTTGCCACTGAAATCTGAGGTAGAACACCCCTGCTTTAGCCTAGAAATTGATACTGGATAAAACATGCTCCATTTGAGAACTGCGGCTCCTGTCATAAAAAGGTCTTTTCATGGCACTCACAGTGTGGGCAGTCAGGCTCTCCTAGAAGGGCCTTGAATTTTTTATTATTTTTTTTTTCCATTTCAAGTATATCTGTCAGTAAGAAGACAATAATAAGCACATGCATTGTGCTCCTTTGTTTTTCCATCATGAGAATCTCTTGCTTGATAATCCCCCTGGTTTCAAAAAGGACAAGGGTTGGCTCTAACACTTGCTTCCCATTCTCTGTGTTTGCTTTTAGAAAAAGACCACAATGGGGACAGAGTTTCTAGTAAGGCCTGTAGCAACAGGACATTAAACCAAACATGTACTTTAATGGTTTTAAACTAAAAGAGGGTAAATTCAAACTAAATATAAGGAAAAAAATTTTACAGTGAGGGTGGTTAAAGACTGACACAGGCTGTCCAGAGAGGTAGTGGATGCCTCATCCCTGGTAACATTCAGGGTAAGGGTAGATGGGGCTGTGAGAAACCCGGTCTGGTTGAAGATCAGTTTACTAATGGATGTTCCTCTTATTCATCATTTGAATGTGTAAGGAAAACATGGCTAAGAGGGAGATGACACAGCATCCAGAACATCTGCTAATATCTCACAGCAAATAATGAGCAAATCTTTATGCAACTTCAGTTGCTATAGAAGCTATTTCTCTAACACCAGTCTTATTTATTGGTATCACTGAGGAAGTAACATTACTGACTTGCTTAACAAAATCAATGATCTCAGCCAGCATTAATGTATGTGTGACCAGCTCTGTGAATTCTTTCCTCACTTCACATTTGTGGTCTGCAGCATGGGACAGTGCACAAGTAACTTCTATTTTTGTCTTTGATCCCTGTTTATTAAGCAGAGAATGAGAGAAGTATGGTGGTCCATAAACACTTCTCTTTCTGCCCCTCAGTATGACAGGACAGTGTTGCAGTGCAAGCTCTTCTCATTAAGGTGTTTTTTGGAGATTATTTTCTTTTTCACAGCGATATGTCCACTGAGCTTTTTGAAGTATGAACTCCATTTTTGAGCTTATGTGAGCCCTTGCATAATGTGAAAACTAAAGTTTTCATTTATAAAGACCACAAATTGGTCATGGTAAGACCCGATGACTGGATGCTTTAAATGAAAGAACCAAGTATTTCAGACTCGCAGTTAAAGATGGGAACCCCAGATGATGATCTTAGTCCTCAAGGGCTACTCAGCTTAATGAAGTTTTGAGAGAAATTTAAAGAGCTTGTGCTACCCAAAGTCACTGAAATTAAACACAACTAGGCAGCTGACTTACTGAGTTGTCTTAGAAATCTACCAGTTGATCTTGCTGCTCTTTCCTAGCAGTACTTTGGCAGCTGCGTGCAATGCTCCATCCTAGGGTGACCAGAGCAGACTAAAGATAAACTTAGCAAGGAGTTTGAACAAACTAGTTGCTGGGGCCATGTGCAGTAACATCTTTGTGAGTATCAACATGATGAGTCAGTTTTACTGTCCCTCCCCCACAGCACAGCATCTCAATATTTGTGTAATTCCTTTCATCCCAAAGGAATTAAGAGCGCTCTACAAAGAATGTTTGGGTAGCATCCAAAAGTAAAGTGTAGCCAACTTGGGACTGGAGCACAGAAGTTCTTTAATATACAACAATGCTAAGAAAAAGTGCAGCTCAGGTAAGAAGGTGGAGAATACTTGGTACTGCAAAGGGAAAAGGTGTCCCTAGAGCTGCTACATGTATTGGAATCCAGCCAATAAAATGCAGTGCAGAATGGGATTTCTTCCACTACCTTTACATATCTAAAAGTTGGTTGTGTAATGCCCAGCTGTGTATTGCCCAGCTGGACAACTCTGACTGCCCTCTCAGACCATGGAGAGAAAGGACATATCCAGTAGCAATTTCTTTCAACTAGTCTAAGTGAAAAATGGAAGTAGATAACATCTCTGGAGATGCCTCTTTCTTCACAGTGTCTGTGAAGGCACACTAAGATGATCAACCTAAATTTAAGTATCTAACTTTAGACACCTAAATTAGCAGAGATAATCTAATATTATTGAATTATCACAGTTGGGACGATCTGTTTGGGAAGATCTTAAATATATGCCATACACTTTAGGTCACTGGCTTATCACCCTTTCACTGCAATACTATGCTGCCCTTCAATGTTTGCAATTTCTTTGTTGATGTCTGCAGACATTGCCCTGCTGCATCCCTTGCACATCGTATTCAAGTGGTCCCCTGTCAGCAAACACAGAAATACTTGAGGATGAAGTGAATTATACTGGCCAGTCTTCCCCCATCATAATGTTTTAAAACAAAAACTGGATTTTGACAAAACTGATTTTGCAAAATTCTGTTTAATTGGAAACATTGTATTTCCCACTAAGAAACCAAAATTAATGAATTCCTTTGGAGGAATCATTTTTAATGAGGTATGCTTTTGTTGAACCTTCTGTTCTGTTTAATATGTGACATCTGATAAGAATGCAGTCCCAGTTAGCACTCGCATACTTGCTGTCTGTAGGTGCAGGATGCCTTTTAATAGAAAAAGTGATTGTAAAGTGAGTATTCGAACAAGGATTTCTGAAGATCCCTTCCAAGACATTTAAATATTCTAAAATTTGCAGCTAGAATTGATGCTGGCCCTGCAGAGAGATCTTGCAAACTGCTGTGATAGGAAGAGACTGCTGAGGTCAGTCTGCTTGGCTTGTTGTCAGTTCTCACAGATTCTTTCACCAATCCATGTGACTCATCTCCTAACTTTCAGCTGAGAGCCTGAAGGAGATTTGGAAGCAGATCAGCAGGTCACATCAGGACTGAATGTTTTCCAGACCAGGAAAGGCATGGCCAGCTAAGGTTGACTCTCTCCAGCAATCTCATCCCGACTGTCAATGACTCACCTTCTCTAGAGCATTCTGTCATCTTCTTGGCATCTAGGACACGAGTAGTTAAACAGCCAGGATCTGACTGCCTTTATCTAAAAGCTCAAATGTAAACTCTCAGGATTTCAGACTGACAAGGTACATTGAAACTGAGCAAGTGCCATGGTCCAGTGTGGTTTCTTCCATTTCTCAGTTCTTTCTCTCCCTTACAAAAAAGGGAAGGTTGTATTTTTTGAATGATTTTGGGTTCAAGGTGTTGCCATTCCTCTTGGGCACATTGCAGTGTGCATTTTGTGGGACCTCTGCAGTTCTGTGTCTCCTTGTGGAACTGGAGCTTTCCCCTCAGCATGAGTCATACTTATATTTGTAGGCTGTCAAAAAGGGTGCTTGGAGAGAGGCGTTTTTGAAAGAATTCAGACATGCTGAAACCTGTAACTGGTTACACTAAAAGAGTCATGATTTAATACTGTCACCATGTCTCCTGTTGGCTGCCAGACCACCATCTGGGGAATACTGTTCTCTGCCACCTCTGGAATTAATTTACCCATTTTATAGAATTGGAAACAAAAATATACACTTTGTCAGTTCCTCCTCATCCAAAAAGATTCACCAGTCTTTCAGGCAAAGATTATATTGCCGTCTCATTAATTTGCTTATTTCGTGGGTTTGTGCCATAAATAATTATGACCCAAATTCTGGCTCTCATACCTTGCAAAAATCTTCCTGTGAAAATAGCCTCACTGGGAAATGCTTTATAAAATGGTCCCATACACTCATTTTAGTCCAATCTCCAGCCCTTGCCCAGCAAATCTTGTACAAACAGTACTTTCAATGAAACAATGTACTATTGTTTAAAATAACAGTACAAACTGTCACTCTAATGAAGGATGACTCTAGGAGCTAAACACATATAATATTACAATCCTGTTATAAAAACTATCACCTAAAAATATTTATTAAGAAACAATCCAATTTCCTGGAAAACACACAGACATAGGATTAATGTTTTGTTTATCGCTGTATTGTTCTGGTACTGTTACTACCCACCTATACCTGCACCTATACCTGGGCTGTGCTAAGATAAAAGATGGTCTTAGCAAAGTCTGTATCCCCTGCAGATAATGATACACATTTCCCTTGGATGAGCACGTGGAACAAGTGGTGGAACAAAAATGTGGAACAAAAGAGCATGAATCCCAGAAAAGGAAGCAGACGCTTTCCTGATGACATTGCTTTTAGATTCTTTATTCAAGAGACTTCTCAGTTGCCTAAACAATCTCATTATGCAATTTGTTTCTTTCATCCTCACTTGTATGTACCTCTTTAAGTTCATCCAGACTCATTATAAGCCATGAGGTCAGAGAGGAAAAAATTCATGAGGCAGCAGTTACTATTTGAGAAGCATCTGACCAGAACTGCCCAAGTCAGAACTTCAAGGGTGGCCTGAGGACCTGTGCAGCGCCTTTGCTGACCAGTATCAAAAGGGCATTTTTTTGACAATGAGAAGGGAGTATAATACATTCCTGCATGCATGAAAAAAAATGTATTTGCAAGAAGATCCAGTTCCTTCATAGAAAGAATCACAAGAAGGAAGTTCCACTCCTTGTCTGAATTTAACTTGATAGCACTGCTTTCAGCCATTCATGATGCAAGGAATCTGCTTTGAGGAGCTGCAACTCCTTTTCAGAGTCTTAGATAAAACCAGACAGAGAAGAAACAAATTGTCCTTGCCCTTGTCATCTTCTTATTGCTGCTTGAAACACCAGCAACCAGTTCTGATTTCCAAGAAAAACTAAATTTTGTGTAAAGAAGGCCATCATCAGAAAAATATCATTCTTGGCAAGTGATCAGCATTTAGTGTTGGAAAAACAAAACCCACTCAAGCAAGTAAAACAAGACTAGAACCTGAGTCTGTCGGGTGTCCTGAGGCCAATTTTACCATTAAATTGTTCCTAGGATACTTGTCAGGCTTCTGGTCAGACCAGCAGTACTCTGCCATACAATTCCTGGCCACAGGCTAGGGGTCAGTTTGGTCAGGCACCTCCTCAAGAGGCCAGCTGAGAGCAGCCCTGTGAAGAAGGACTTGGGGTATTGCTGGACAGAGAACTGAGCCAACAGCGTGTGCTCCCAGCCCAGAAAGCTGACCGTGTCCTGGGCTGCATCCAAAGCAGCGTGGGCAGCAGGGCCAGGGAGGGGATTCTGCCCCTCTGCTCTGCTCTGGTGAGACCCCACCTGCAGTGCTGCATCCAGCTCTGGGGTCCCAGCACAAGAAAGATGTGGACCTGTTGGAGCGTGTCCAGAAGAGGCTATGGAGATGATCAAAGGCCTGGAGCATCTCTCCTATTGAAGACAGGCTGAGAGAGCTGGAGTTGGTCAGCCTGGAGAATAGAAGGCTCCAGGGAGACCTTAGAGCCAATACAAACTTAAGAACTCTGGTCCTGGGTTTAGAAATCCCATGCTAGGGAGCTGCATCACAAGCCCAACAGGACCTGCTGCCTGCCTCACCATCGTCTCAGGCTACAGACAATTTCTAGCATTGGGCAGAAGTCTCACTGGGTTTCTGCCAACATAAACGTAGCCAGCATGCTCTGAGGCACAGAGTCTGCTGTGGATTCAGTGAGTGCCACGTCAATAAAAGTGCCCCTTGAAGCACAGAGATATCAGGAAATCCCAGAATTGTACGTTTTTGGAAACTAGAGGATGTGCTAAGGATTGCTGTTCTAAGCCATACGCCAGGGCATCTGCTATGAGCTACTGTTAGAAACAGAATAAGGGGCAGGATGAAATTAACATCAATAACAAAGTTCTTGGGGAAAAAAATCTTGGAAGTTCATAGTCAACTTTCATTATATTCTTTACAGAAGGAAAAAACTTCAAACTACTATTTTGCACATCCTATCTCATGACTTTCAAGCACTAAGACCAGCACTAATGGCTGCTATGGCCATTCTAGTGTTTTTATGCAAAATGATATCATCCTGCTTGCAGTTCACCTGAGAAAGGACTACAGCTGGAGCTACAACGCTTCTCAGGAGCAGAGCAAGAGCAGGAGGTGCAACCATATTAGTGCTGACCCTCAGATGTAGCCTTGAGCTACCCTCTGGCACACAACAAGGAACGGAGCCTCACCCTGTGCCTTCTGCACAAACAGAGCCTCTCCAGCTGCATCTTTCTGAAACTGCTGGGATAAATCTGGCGTAGGTGGAAAAGCCCAGACAGAAAGCCTAGAGCAGAGGGCTTTGTGACTGCGTTACTCCAAAGGATTTGAACTCAAGGTAATAAAAGCCACAGTGATCCCTAGCAACACATCTGGAGCTCAGTCATTCCTCAGTAGCAGAAAATCAAGCTAATGAAACCTAAATATTGTTCCTTGACTTAGAATATGATCCAGTGTCTTAAAGCAGATTACAGATGCTGGCTGATGATCTTATCCCACATCAAACCAGGACAATGGACAGCTGGGGTGGCTTTTCCCATTACCATCACTTCTTCCTCATGAATGGTGTCAGAGTCCCTCTGGCCATGGTAACTGGGGTAGATAGGCAAGGAGAATATCCACCTTGTATTCCATGAGGGCTGGAGCTGGCCTGCATGACCAGTGCCAGGGCACTAGTGATGGTGCGCAGGCCTCCTAACAGACACACAGATGCTAGGAGTGACTTTGGGTGTTAGCAGTATATGCAAGGGCTTTGTTGAAGCCCATCAGTGCCTAGAAACTGCTGCCTAGAAGCTTAAGTCTAATATTTCAGGATCAATTAGCCAAGTTAACCAGAGCATGTGAAGAAATAACATGGGGGCACCTGTACTGGTGATTTCGTTTCTGAAAGGTGCTGGTGAATTTGTGATCCATGACCCTGGAGAACTGCTGAAACAGAGGTGGCTTCTTTTCAAAAAGGTTCTGATTGTTGGAGAGCACATGAGACCTGACTTGATATGTTTGTGGGTAGAACGACTGGGAAGGCATTAGGCAAAGAGAAATCACGTCTGAAACATACACAAGTAAAAATAAACTCAGCAGAGGTACTTCCTTTCTTTTCCCATCTGAGAAATGGAACACTTGATCTCCTGATGCCTTCTGTGCTCTGCCTCATGGCACAGGCTGACAGAAAGCTTGTTCCCTTGGTCACTCTGTTAATAAGCACTGATGGGAAAGGAAAGGGGAGTGAAGTTATGACAGGTTAATGAGGCTTTTGCGACACGGTTTGCTGGCGTGGGGAACTGCATCTTGTAGAGTCTCAGGCTGCATGTTCCCCATCTGCCACCCAGTGACTGAGGCCAGAGCTCAAAATGAAGGCTGGAGCTCTGGGACCATCCATTGACACGTCTGGCCCCTCAGAGCCACCAAGCTATATTGCAGCTGCCTGATGAAAGCTACAGAAGGGTTAATTTGATCAGATATTCAAGGCCCAGAAATTCTGGGGTTTATTCCAGTTACGATCCTTGGACACTTTAGGTGAACACTTATTTCAGCCTAAAGAAATGTACCAAGTTAAGAGCAAGGCTGACTTGTCCTTTGCCACAGTAACTGAGCAGAGGGAAAACTGAAGCAGTGCATTTTCCCATGTGAAGCATATTGCTGCTCACTGTGAGAAAACAGCAATTTGTCAGGTTGCTTCATTCAGACACAGGTAGGCTCAACAGGCCAAATTTTGCACGTAGTTGCTTCCCAAGAGGAGCAAAAGGCATAGCTTAGAGCTGTTGTTAAAGAGCTTAATCATTTCACATATTTTAGGTGAAAGAGTAATGAATGGAGGTTTAGGCAGCAAGAAAACACAGAAATTTATCCAGCTGTTTCAGAAAGGGCTTTTCTTTCTAAAATTGCCCAGGGTGCCCACACTTTATTTGAAAATATTGGAACTGCTAACTCTGAAGCCTCTGGCACACTCCTCATTTAATTACTAGGTGGGCATTATGAGACTGGGAGTCCTTTCTACTCACTCTATGGGTCTCCAGCAGCAGAAATTTGACATCTGTTTGATATTATTATTCCATTAGAAGATTAAATCTTCACTCCCCTGGCTTTTTTGTGGGTTCTGACACATTCCACTTCAGTGACAAATGTCCCTTGAGCCAGCAGTGATTTGACAGGGTGGGAGGTACTCCTGCAGAGCAACTGACAAATGGTTTCCATGAGAAGTACTCTCAGGAAGCAGACAGAATTTCTGCATGAATATCAAGATGAAAAGGAAACCCCCAAATTGCAAGGGATTTGTGGCAACCCGAAAGGTTCCTCCCCAAGTAACTGAATTTGCATGTGACATTACAGACTTGCATAAGAGATTGCAGCAGCTCATACTCACTGGTTGTCTCAAAAGTGGAAGCAGGCTACAATAGAGCAGCATGTTCTTGACCTTCTGAACAATTTCTGCTTCCTTTTGTAACAGAAGCGAGAGCTCCTACTGGGTTGAATCCAATAATTCCAGTGGAAATTTGAAACAGAATGAACCTGTTTCATATGAGTTTGCCAAACTCAGGCTGATAGCAGGATTATTCAGCAGCCCAGAGTGCATAAGGATCATGCCCCAACAGTGCTTTAAAGTATGCTGGTGGTCAGGACGATAATACAGGGTAATGGCTCCTTTTGCTCTAGGATCTCCAAATATTTTACAGATGCGAATGGAGAAGTGCAAAGTAGAATTTCCCAGCCCCACTTTGCTGAGAACTTTCAGGGGGCTTACTGTGTTCAAGGAATTCATCCTGGTTAAGGGAAATAGAAAAGCTGGGACAGAGGCCCCAGGAACTTGATTACCAATACTCGGATGAAAGCATTAGACATGACTTCACTGCCTCCCAAGATAAGAGTTTATTGTTTCATGGTCTTCTCCCTTCAGTGTGGAGATTAGCTCATGTAAACACAGGAAAATAATAGCCAATCCTTCCTCTCCAACAGCAAGCACAGAAAAGGCAAACTTTCTTTAGTGAGTGCAATGAGCTTTGCATTTAACACCACAAGCATAAATCTCAGAGCCAAATTTATAATGGCTGAGACCATCATCTGCATTCTCATTCTATTGTTCCCATTCTATCATCAACACCAACACTGCAATACCCCCATGGTCTTCTGGCCAGAAGAAAACAGGATAGGGTTCCCCTGAAGGATTAATTATTGACTACAATCAAAATAAACAAAACCCCCACAAATCAACCCTGACGACTCTTAAATCTTTTCTACTTGTCTGTTGTGATTTCCTAGTTGTGTTTTACCAGCTTTCTAGCCTCCAGGTATTTCTTCCCACTAGATAATGCACAAAGTGATGCCTTAGGTGCCATCTAACACAATATTACAATGTGATCAAATTACATTTCAGTCAAGCTTCTTTATCAACTATAAAGAAGGTTCAGCTGTGACTGAATGGTCCTCTGCATTTCTGCTCCTATTTCTTCCACCCACAGCCAGCTGGGCAGTCACACTGTGTGTAAATACACCCTTCTCAGTGGATGGGTAGGTGCTGTGTCAGACACTGGTCAGGGTGCCTCCTACCTCAAGGGAGACAGGGGGAGCTGCAAGTTTATGACACATGTACCACCCACTCCCTCCCATTTGTGCAGGAACACACACATACACACACACACACACACGGCTGGCTGGAGACACAGAGGGAGAATCAAACATAGCTCCTTCGCTGAGAAGAAAAGACAGGCAGCAGCTTGGCAATCAGGCAGAGACTGCAGCTCTCTGCTGCTCCTTATCAGTATCATCTGCAGCTTTAGGAAAGGCAAGAAAAGCCTGCTTAGGAGCTTGGACTTTCCAAATATGAGTATTTTTTCATTAACAATTGCCCTCACTTTCCTTCTTATGATAATCTCTCCAGATAGTCATGGAGATTTTAATATGGTTTCTTTTATTTTTCAGAGAGAGGTGCACAGGGCTGAGGTGGAGGTTCTGCTCTTCCCATATTAAACTGCCTGGTACATCAGAGACCCTCTATCCCAGTTAGTGAGTATGAATGGAAGTACGCAGCTGGTTTGTCCCACCCTTAAAAGGACAGTGCTTATAATCCTGGCCTTCTCACTCCACAGACTTAAATGCCAGCAGGAGAGTTCCTGTTTTTGACAAAGCCATAGAGAGGCAGTCTGCAGACTCCACACTGTGTGAAGGAACATGCCATTTCCATTTAGATGATTTCCTTCACAATGGCGAGAGCTAGAAACTTCCTTTATAAAGTGTAAACAAACCAAAGTTTAGGTTCTGACTCTGCTGAATGAGGCTCATAAATGCATGATGGAGGCCAGATACAGCCCACAGGACATATGTTTGACACCTCTGGCCTATGTGGATAGGAAATGCTTATAAATAGTCAGTCCCATTTCAGTTCTCCGGAGACAAATATTTTTGACACGGAGTGCTCAAGCACAAAGAGTCATTTGCAGACCACCCAGGAGACTTGTGAAATGACCTTCCTTTGCTTGGATGATCAATTATACTAATGTTTATTTCAGGAGTTGCAACATTTGTTCTTAAATGGAAGCAGCCCAGAGGAGCCATGTACATAACCCCACTTACTTGTCGGTAACTGCCTGCATAAACTCATCAATCAGTTCGTCGTACTGTTTCCCACGAACCCTCTTGTGTTTCAGTCCAATATACAGTGGATCATTCAGGAGAGCCTAGGACACAAAGCAATTCTGTTGACATCTTCTCTTCTGTGGATGGATGGAGATTTATGTCCCAGCCTACCAAAATAGTTTGTCTGATGCGGTCATATTAATTTTACTTACTATGCAGTGAAGGCCAGCTCGCACATCTCTTTCCAAGCAGAAAGTGCTTCCGTAGGAAGCTACAGACTTTCTTTTAGCATAAATAAAGTCAGAGGGATGCAACGCTTGACTGCCATAGGAAATGGAGCTCTGCATCCCTAGAACAGCTCTACCAAAGGCTCTCTGCCAAGGTGCCTCACTCCTAGTGACTAAAACTGACCTTGTGTGGGGAGTGTTTACCGTGCATTCAGTTCTCAATTTTGCACTGAGGTTACCAGGACAGCTGTTGACCATAAACAGTGCTTTGTGCAATGAAGACTACCTGATGTAACTTGAACTGACGTGTCATTTAAGCCTTTTAGGTGACAGCACCGAGTTCACCAGAATCAGTGATCAGATAGATGCCAAAATGTTCCCAAGACCTGCACCGGCCTAGCACTCTCCTCGGTTATCTGCCAGGAGTAAAGTGAAGGTCTTTTCATACAACAGATTAATTTAAATTTTGGTTCCCAATAGGAACATAAAATCAGGCCACTCCTCCAACCAATCCAGCAGGTGTTGAGTCAGCATCCATAAGGCACCTAAAAAGGACTGGATCAGCATGGAAATAGCATATATTTGGGGGGAAATTACAGGACAAATGCTGGAAGGAGACAGGTGGGCCAACACCTCTGTGAGTAACTTCAAAGGAACTTTACTTCCCATCCAATTTCAGGAACTGAACCATCCACATGAGGGGGAGATGAGCCATCTCAAACCTATTGTCCTGCAGCCATATGGCCCTAAATATTGGCAGCTATGCTAATATCAGATCTGTTTTTACAGCCACAGCTGTCTTCCCTTGGAAGGAAAGATGAAAGAGGTTTTCTTCTGAGTTTGATTCATTTGGGCTCTTTAGGGCCACGAAACAGAAAGGAGACCCATTTGCGTTACTTCACTGATTGCTCCTACAGCACCAGGTGCTCTGGGGCCTGTTCATGGAGTACAAAATTCTGCCACAGACAAGCTGAGAAATGCTAAGCTCTGAAAAAAGACTTGATTTGCTGAAAGCGTATACAAGGTATTATGGACTGCCAGAAAGACAAGCTGGCAACTGATGCTAAAAATATAATACAACTGCTATATTTACTGCATTCTACCTGAGGTTCACGTGTTAGCAACATAGTCACCCTTGGCTCACCAGGTATTAATAGGCAGAGATGAACAGGATGAGTGCCTATAAGAGGGATCTTATTTATGCACTGATAAACGAGTTTACTTGGGGGAAGGATGCTCCTAGGATGTGCTTAGGGTTCAGTTAATGCACATGAGAAGCATTAATATTATCATTAAATAAATAAGCAAAAAAATTATTTATATTGTGAGGAAATACATTGTTTATATTGCTGGAAAACAGCAGCTTCTATATCTTTACCCCAGATGAGGAAATTGCCTTCACAGAGAAGTTCCTGAACACATAAATTACATCTAATCTTGGGCAGAAAAAAAAGGGTCCAAGACTGATTCTCTAAGTCCCTTCTTCTGATGCCATCTGACCCTTGGAGATGCCATCAAATCATGGTGCCACTTTGGATTTTAGTGTCACCTGGCTGCTGACATAGATGGATGTGCACAATCAGAAGCTTGCCATGGAAGGGAAGCACTTTCACCCAGGTCCCTCTGGGGGGAAACTCCAGCTGGGAGGCTCAAAGCACTGGTGGTGTGCAGATCAGCATGGAGGAGAAGGAAGAGATGAAGGATCCAAGGGCAAGTACAATGCTCCATTGACTGGAGACTGCAAGAAGTGAGAGACAGAGACTTAATTCCTCCTTTAGCCTCAGTGGGTCCAAACTCAGAGTTGTCCCTTTTCAGGAGAGACCATGAATCAGACTGAGATGAGCACACCCTGTATTCCAAAAGTCCATGACAGGCTGCTATACTAAAGGGTAACATAATCCTGGGACCAGAGACCGAAGAGGTAATTGAGATTCTCAGATGTCATCTATGGGCACTGCTTTTGCGTTCTTTCGTTCTTTTCAAGTGTCCAGCGTGAGAGACTTGGGGCAGGACTGAAAGAGGTGCAGAAGATCTAGCTGTCCAGTGAGCATCAGCATGTCTGAAAATGTCAGCACTAATTCATTTTCATACACAAACTCAAAGCTCTTACACCTGAGATTTGTTATTTCCCTCAAGAAATGTGTGTTTGGTTTACATGGGGTCATGTGAAGCACAAGTACATTTTACAAAAATGGACAAACCCAGGCCATCACAAATAGCTATAGGATATTAATTTTAAAAAGGCATCCTCACAGATGTCCATTCTGGCATTGCTGAAACGTTTCACTTTGGCCTTTCTGAGCCAGAGTCATAAGGCAAAAATCTGCAAACAGATGGAATCCTCTTGCCTGGTTATCATGCGCAGTAACATGTGCAGTCTAACAAAACAGTGACATTAATCATTCCCAAACCACTCACCAGAGATTATCCATTTCTGGAATATAGTCATCTCTACACAGACATGAATATCTGCCTGTTTACTCACAACTAACAGAGGAAGAATAATTCTGGGACTTCCTATATGAAGCCTGTCAACTCACCTTGCCATGCTGAAAGGTGGAGCTGAGCATTCAGCTCCAACTGGTAACACTCTGAGTCTTCTCACCAGGGGACCATGAGTCTATTTAGTGTTTATTTCAGTTCCCCATAAGAACAAAAGGTTCTCATACATCAAACAGGAATTAAACATTCCCACTTTCCTGCAGTGCTGGTCTAGCCATCATCTCATCTTGGATGTCTCCAGCTTTGTCTCCACATTTAGGGAATTGGCCTTGGTTAAGCAATAATCTTGATTCTTTCTCCCCCCATGTCAGATTTATGAAAAATTGTCTTACCTCATTGTCTGTGCCAACATCCAGCAGGACAGGGAGACATTGTTGTGGATGAACTCCACCACAAGCTGTGTACAAAGCCAGCTTTCCAACTGGGATACCCATGCCATAACTTCCTAGGTCTCCTAAACCAAGAATCCTCTCTCCATCTGTCACCACGATAGCCTAGGAGGATCAAAAGAGACTGTTGTATGGGGTTGCCAAGGCTCTAGAAGCAAACCCAGCTCCACTGTTTCCACACTGATGCCACTTTGCAGATGCATTGTGCAATGGATATTTGCTCCTTCTCCATGACACCATGTTAATTCGCTGTTAGCAACAGGGGGCTGCTCATTTTGGGGGTAGAGAAAGTGTTGTTGACAGGTAGCAGCTCACAGTGTGGGACAACAGCAGCTCTGCTGGACAACACTTCAATTCACTGTAGCAGAGCCCAAGCAGCATGGCTGTTTGTGCATCCCCAGCTGTATTACAAGTATCACAAATGAGATCTGGCTTTGATTTTTTTCATCTCTTTTTCTAGAAGAAAAAAATGTGCTTAGGAACTGCATGTGTGGAAGAAACATATTTCAGTGTTCTTTCTTATTCAACATAAACTATACACATATTTGAACATTTTCCTATTTTCTTTTCCTTCTGAGTCAATGTGAAGTGTTAGCAATGAGAAAGTCTCTTTTTGGGTGGGCTCCATCTGGTTTTGGGTGTGCGCTCACTTCTTTACCACACCCAGAGGATGCAACTGGGATTGAAAGGCAGTAATGGGAATAGGGAAAGCAGCAAGCATATACACTGCTACAGGTTTATCCTGAAATTAGATGGAGCTAATATTCAAACTATGCAGAGAATATTAAAACAAAAGTAAGTTCTAATGAATCAAAATACTTCTCTGGAGCACTTATTCCCTTTCATCCAAACAAATAAATGTTCTCAGGCACACCTAAAAACCTCTCAATAGCACTCAGATATCGATTAGAGAGAGAAAAATTCTTCAGCCTGAGATTTGCTGCAGCACTCTATAGTTACCAAAGCTCTTCAAAGCAACACTGAAAAATGAACCAGAACAGAAAATACAGCATGGGAAACATGCTGTTTGTAACAGAGGGGAAACTGGATTCACATTTATTTGTTGCTCTTTGGATTTGAAAAACACCCCAAAAAAGAGCACAGTTTCTGTGAGCACCTGGTACACAAGCACATTAAAGTAATGTTTTTATTTGCTCATGTTCATAAGATCAGAACAAACAGGACATTAATCTCTGTCTGAGCAGGGCAGACCCATCTACCTGAAGGTAGGAGGTTACTGGCTTTACAATTAGGAATCTGCTTTCTACTTCCAGCTGTGATACAAATTTTCTTGATGACTCCAATGAAGTCATTGTACAAAGGTTAGGTGTGCAGTTTACACCAGCCATGTAAATGGTTTCTAAACTTATTTGACATCTGATGGGGAGAGACAGAAACCTCCAGAGAACACCTCCTCTCTCCAGCAGCTGTTTTGGGAACAGATGAATGGGTTACTTCTCTTTGAAAAGCTCAGTTACCTCTTCATGGGCACTGCAGAAGTACTTGCAGTATGAGACTAGGCACTAAGTCCCCAGGCAGCTGACATGAACTGAGATGACTCTGGACCACAGGCTGTATCCAGTTAACCAGTCCAGGTTTGCAATGCCTTAGCAGGAGGCATGTGGCCCAGCAGAGTGACCCAGAGCACTATGCTGGGTCTCCAAGCTGCCAGGGCAATGCAGAGAGGCAAGTGCTGCTGTTGGCATTCCCAGTTCTCTGCACTGACTGCACGAGGTCAGCCTTTACAGGATGAACTAATACTCTGCACTGAGTGAACCGACAGAAGGAGCTCCAAGGAAGGATTTTGAACAGCCCTGTACAGCAGTAATCCTGATGGGGATTCAAGATCCTGAGTGCACTACTAGGGCAGGCATCCTACAGAAGGAGGTAGGAATAAAGGGAGAGAAGGCGGGATGGAAGGCCAGTGCAGTAGCTTGCACAGCAGCACACTTGTCTTGGAATAAAATACATGTTTCTACACCATCCTCACTTTGAGGTGGCTTGAATTCATAGCTGCCAGGATGACATCCTGTATGATTCTTTACATTCCTTTTACTTTAGCTGGGCCATTGTGAAGAAAAGAGTACAAGGCTAAGGAACCAGAGAGAAAATTGGCAGGGGAAGGCACTGCTGAGGATGGCCAGCATTTTATCCAATATTTCTTCATGTCAGGATTCATTAGCCATACTGGAAGAGGCACAAAACCCCCACATTCCCAGAAATATGACAAGAAATAGTTTCTTCTCACTTGTTCTGCTTCTGGTACTGTGATTCTTTCAGGGAAGCCCAGCTTTGACAGTAGGGTTAAAGATGCAGATCATTAGAGCTTGGCTGAGGCTTTGCTAAGCTAAGCAGAGCACCAGCACCCTTCCAGCCCTTCCAGGCAGAGGATACAGAGTTTGGCCCAGATTTCCCATTTCTACAGTAAACACTGTTGCCACGAAGCTCTAATGAGACAAATCTAATGACCAAAATGTGGGCAGCATCTCTGGGTGTTTCTGCACTGTCTTTAGTGGGTGGTGTTCCAATGTGGGGCTGTTCAGTCTTTAAAAAAAACGGTCCTTCCAGGGACTTAGGTGCAGTCCAAGTGCCTCCCTACTTATCTTAAAATCTTGAGTGTTCAAGTGCCTACCAGTTCAGGCATGAAGGAGGCTGTGCACAAAGACACAGGGAACCCTGTGGTCCATAACAGCGATACTGCTAAAATGAGCTGCCTTTGTAGTCTGGCAAACCTGGAAAGTAGATAGTCTGAATCTCTTTCATGGACCATTGCCCTTCCTATGGTCTGTTTTGGGTGCCAGAGGGGCTGTTTCAACAACAGTCTCTAATCTTTCTGTGCCAGTTTTCCCATCTGCAAAAACATATCTATTAGCCATAATGAGTTCTGCTCACAGTCCCGAGTTAGAAACAAATGGAAATACTGAGTTTGTTGGACAGAGCAAGGATGAAATACCTAGCCTGCCTCTCTTCTCCATGGTTCCAAACACAAGTTTATATGAATGTGATCACTTTTTCTGAAAACATGTTAAATTTCCTTTTATTTTCCCCTTAGAAATGGAAAATGCTTGCAAGATTTTCTCAGCTGCCAAACCTTTGCTCCTGGACGAAGCAGATGACTGATAGGGGACCAAAACTCTGTCAATAGCCACAGAAATTCCCAGGAACATGTACTTTAAAACTGATAGAATAAGGTGAGGTGACTGGCAAGACCTGTCTTAACTGCTGACTTTATGTCATGCCAGGGACTTGCCCAGCCCTGAGCTCTAGCGAAAAACACTTCAACACTTTTGGGTGGGGCTTCAGTAATAGTTTCAGCTGCTGGGTATCAAACATGATTTGCAGAGTTCCCAGTGTTCTTGATGCTTCATGACTCACTGGATGTGTGAAGGAGTCCTACAAGCATGTTGGTTACAGAGATACCTTAAGGAGCTTTGGTGCAAGTTAGCCATGCAGTTTTTCAGTACACGTCTTACTTTTTCACTAGGGCCCCTATTCTGTACAAATTTAATATCATGCACTTTTTTTTTTTATTGACCAAGGTCCTGCTACCTCTGAAAAAGTTGTTCTTGACTGCATACATACATATCATGACAGAGTCTCTGAACTCCCAACTTGACTGGAAATTGAAGCTGAAGTTCAGCATGAAAATTCTCTGAGGAAGGGAAACATTCTTTGCTTGTCCTTTTAAGTAGCCAGTTCTGTAAATTATGCCAAGCAATTCCACTAAATATCCCATTTTGCACCAAACTCCCTGTAATTTCCCAGTCCACAGAAGACATACCACATACCTTAATATTTTCTTCGGGCCAAGAGTTTAGCATTGTTGCAATATGGCCTTTGTCATGGATGGTGATAAACAATCCCCTAAGAGAGGAAAAGAAAAGGAAAGAAAGAGAAAAAAAATAAGCTTTGTAATAAAACTAGTAACTCCAAGATAAAAGAAAACAGGTGAACTTAAAAATGAAGGGATGTGAGCTGCTGAGTACAAAACCAGGCAATTCACTGATACAAAAATGAGACCTCAAGGGACTGCTAATAGCAAGGTAAATTCTCATTTTCAAACCAAAATGCTCAACATCCTTAATGGCAACTTCACTCAGCAGCCACCAGTTCTGCACATTTAACACTTGTGAAACATCTTTGCTTTGAGGAGCAAACTCTGCCTTAGTGCAGAAGAGTCTTCTAGTTAAAGCATTTTGATAAATGCAGTGGAGGCTGATGGTTTTACCATAAGCCTTGTTATACATTCTTTCCTGAGAAGCTTATAGCTCCTGGCCATCCAAACAGTGAAAGCATGATCCTTCTCACCCCGCTACCAGTGTCAGTGGTGGGGATGGCTACTTCAGAGCTAGGTATTTTGGGTCACCTCTCTAGCCCACAGAACTCTGATTCAACTGGATCAATATTTGCCATGGCATTTGCTTTGACCAAGCCAAACCTGCCCTTGTAACAGTGTTTCTTTTTTTTTCCCATGAATATCTGATCCCAGTTTTTGACATTCACTGAACGAAAATCATGAAAAATTATGAGAAGGGAAACAGAAAATTAAATGTTCAGATGTAACTTCAGTGTGAAATGTTTACATGGACAATAACATAGCTGATTGCACTAAGGTTAATCACTTCTCAATGCAAAGGTCTTCAGGGTTTAAACAAAAGTGCCTTCTTTTTGAATAAAATTAGGACCTGGAAGAGCTCATTTTTGAAACGTTTTAGATTTGGCTTCTTTTTCACCTCTCTGCTGTTGTTATCAAAAACAGTATCTGTAGCAGGGATTCTTTCAATACTCAGGACAGTATTATTTACAATGACTGATCTCTGCTGTGATACTCTGGGATTTTGCTGAAGTTCCTTTTAGGCTGCACTAACCCCTTCAAAAGAAGCAACCTGTCCTCCATACCTGTGTCAGAGAAAATTGCTTACATTGCTCACAGTGCTGTCTAATCAGTGCAAATCAAGGGCTCTAACTTGAGGACTCCCCTTGGCAGGAACAGGCACCCATTTTTCTTGCCTTGTTATCTGCTCACAAAGGCAGGAGTTGTGCCAGTGATTAGTAACAGTTGGAAAAACGGAGAGATGCATTTTTGTTGCTTACATCTCTCAACTATTTCTCAGCCCCAGAAAGTTCAGATCTGGTCATGGTTTGGGCTTCTAATGTGGGAGAAGAAGCTTGAAAACAACCTCCATTGTAAGGCCATATGTGTGATGGATAATCAAACATAATTGGGCTACTCACTCCAGCAAGGGCTTATCTCACATGACTTTTCTAGGGGACAGATATCTTCCCACAGTCAACTGTGGGATTCCTAATGAAAATGCCCTTTACTTCAAAAAGAAGAAAAATAAAAGTGCTGACTTCAACACTGATCAAGTCACAGTCACACAGACAGATCAGAAAGGCAAAAAAGGAAAATAACGGTTCATTTATTCAGTGTAATTCTTTAACACTGTGCCAATAACCAATGAACTAATCACATACACATGGCTTGCCTCAAAGACAGTATTCACAGATGTCAATCTTCATAAAAAGGGAGTACTGTACTGCTGCCATCTATGTTTAGAAAGTAGTTATTAACTGGGAATTAAAAGTGCAAATTAGTAACATCACTGCATATATTTCAGGTTGTGATATGCTTTTAGAAAGAATGCTATTGTTTGAAGGTAACATTTTCCATACATAATGAAGACACCTATTAAGTGTCTAGCCGTGTGCCTCATACATGCACATCTCTTCAGTACTGAGTCCACCAGCTATTTAACCTTTGAAAGACATCCTGTGCTCACAGCAGAAGCTGAAGCCCAACTGTCTACTCACTGCCGGTCCTGCGGCTTGATGGAACTGAGAGTTATTTCATGTAAAAGTGGAAAGGGCAGCTACCCACTGCCCCCTGACTCTGGCCCTTGAATCAGGAGGGCAGCATGCTGGTGTCCTATCCTTGCTTAGGATTTGCCAGAAGAAAGAGCTCAGCTTGGGTCTTCCAAAATCTGGTGACTACTCTCACTATGCTCCTTGGGAGTAGGACTCCCACAGCTGCCATCAGATTGGCTTGGCTTAGATAGCCTAGTTGGTGACTGAGAACCAAGGATGGAGAGACAGCCCTCTCAGAATTTGTGTTCTCTTTTTTAATATTACGTATTTGATGCTAATTGCTCCTTACTTTACTCAGACAAAATCAGACGGCTTATTTTAGACTAACACCCTAACGGCACTACCAGATTTGGAAGGGAAATCATCAGGAGGAGCAGGAATGGTGATCCATGTGGGAAAGTGACCTCTATCAGTGACACAACCACATCAGGAAGTGGGCGTGTATCTAAGCAAGCCTTGTATTTCACTAATGTTGAATCCGAGAGCCAAGGGCCGAGTTTCAATAAAACACACCTAAATTTCCAATGCCTTTAGGCACCCAGCTGAAGCAGATTTCTGAACCTGGTTGAGGCTCTGTGGCCTCCCATTAGGTGTTCAAGCATTCAGAGGGGATGCTGGTAGTAGTGAACTGGAAGTCCCTTTGCAGACGGGGCATGCAATGACCAACTCTGACAGGCAGTTGAGTAAATTCATGGTGTTTTTGAGATGCAAAGGGAAACAGACATATCAGGGGTCTTTAGAGTCAGGGGTCACAGGTATGTCCTCATTTTGTATGATCCCCAGGAGAGTTGTGCTCTCCCTCCTGACAACAACATACCCACAGAGGTGAGCTGGCCAATTAGTAAAAATAACATGCCCAAAATTGGCAGAGGGTTTCTCTGTCCAAAAATCCCTTCTGCAAGACAGGCAGAAGGAACAGACAAGATCCACAAACTAAACTCAGCAAAAGCTTTGCTGATGAGTGAACAGGGAAGAGTAGCAGCCAGGTTTCTGTCAAGGACACACAACCTCTTTACTGTGAGGGTGGTGAGGCACTTGAACATATTGCCCAGAGAAACTGTGGATGCACCTTCCCTGGAGATATTCAAGGCCAGATTGGATGGCCTTGAGCAAGGTGGTCTAGTGCCTGTCCATGGCAAGGGGGTGGACTACATGATCTCTCATCATTTCTAACCCAAATCATTCTATGATTCCATGATTACAGGGGAGGTAACAGGAGCAAAAGCTAATTTGTGCCTTTGAGAACATCAAGGTAGAGCTCTGAACAGGTTAGCCTAGATGGATCAATAGTAAATAAGAAACATCCAAGTGGCAACAAAATGAATTAACTTGATTTTTCTGTGGAAAAGATGCAGCCTAAGCATTCTGAAGGAGAAATGAAACCTCAGCAACCTTTATCATCTTTATTCTGCATTTATCACCATGTCTGCTCCAACTCCCTTGGGATAACAGTGGATAAATTGCTTCAGAGAAACAAAAAGAAATGAGGTAGTTTTCCTTCAAACTCCTTAGGACTCAATAACAAGGATTCAATTAAAATGTAAAGCTAAAAATGTAAGTAATTTTGATCAAGTCACGTAACGTGGCCATAGTGTTGGGCAGAGACACAATGTTTCTCCAGACCAGAAAACTCACCTGTGCCCAGGAACCTGCCATTCTACATGGCTTCAGTCATGCATGGGGACAAAAACACAAGAATTAGACCTTAGTAAAAATTAATTGCCTCAGCAATTTCAATCCAGAATGTAGATGCTCTACCATTATTTCTGGTTAAATAGTAACCTTCAGAGAGCTGTTACCTTCGGGGGGGTAATTAAAAGTGGGGAGTGCTTCAACCTGCATTCGTTAGGGTTTCAGAGCTGCAGTCTCATATTCAGTCCCCTAACATCACAGGTTTCACTACAGCTGCCTTTAGTTAAGGTGGAAGTTAGACTAGATTTTATTGTGCCACTGAGCACGTCCATAAGAGTCCAGGAAACTTCAGGGAGAGTTACAGCCTCTTAATTTGTCACTGAGGCAGTATTTCTGTCTGGATGTCAGCAAGTCCAGTCAAGCTGCCCAAACTGGACTGCAGGATCTAGCAAACTGCAGGTCATTGCAGAATCCATCAAAGGGCTTGAGTATGTTCACTCACACTATACAAGACCTAAGCCAGGGACATTATATTTTCTTTTCTGGTTTTATCCTGACTGAGTTCATGGCAGTACCCCAGAATTTCTAAAGCTACACAGTGTACCATATGAGCCATAAAAAGGATTCTGCTCTGGTCCCCAGTACTAATTAAATCTTGGTCATCCTGATGACATTCTGAAAGTCCCACAATGAAGACAATCCCTTGACTGCAAGGCTTATTTTAGAAAAAGGTCAGAGACAAGGAAAACATGGCACATTTGATGCCCAGAGGAAGTGGTACTAGATACCGGTGATGGCTTTTTGGAGTAACATTTATATTTTTTACAAGGACCTGTAATGATAGGACAAGGGATAATGGCTCTTTCAAACCGAAGGAGGGCAGGTTTAGATTACATACTGGAAAGAAATTCTTTACTGTGAGGATGGTGAGGCACTACAACAGAGTGTTGCCCAGAGAGTTTGAGGACTTGCCATCCCTAGAAGGGTTCAAGGCCAGGTTGCATGGGGCTATGAACAGTGTGACCTAGTGGGAGGTGTCCCTGCCCATGGCAGGGGGTTTGGAACTAGATACTCTTTAAGGATATTTGTAACCAAACCATTCCATGATTCTATGATTCCTTTAAACATTTAGGAAGGAACTAGTTTTAACATGTCTCAGATATTAGAAAACAGAAATATCCTTTAATCCTTTCGTTCAATAAGCAGTTACTTCTTTAAAAAGGCTAAGTAGTGTTCCCTTTTCTGACAGTCCTGGTTAGCAATGCTGACTTGTGAGCTATTTCCCATTAGAAAAAACAGTGGAGCCAGCAGTGCTATCTCTAAAGTGCTGTTGTTTGTTTACAGAGAATGTTCATTCCCCAAAGCACAGAGGGGAGTGAAAAACATTATGCAATCTTTCCTCACAGCTCTATAATCTCTCCTCACTTCCCTCCTACCCAAAAGTCTCTCTCCCGCTCCTAATGGCTTTTCCTTGGCAATTACCAATGCTCCTGCGGCTATGTTTGCAACCCTCCTGGTGTAATCTTGCCCCACTGCTGCCTCTGACAAGAAATCAAACAGAAATCCACTGCAATCAAAGCCTTTGCTTCATCAAGCTCCATGTAAAACCTCTTTGGCCACTGCTGTGCTCTTCTTGCAGTCTTGTCCTGTGCTGTGGGTTTGGGCAGCATTCCTATGACTTCAGTTACCTGTTTACATCTATAAAATCAATGGGCTCTTTACACTTATCATATATGAGTAACAGTCAGCAATTATACCCACCAGTATTCACATCACACTGGTCAAAAGCAGAACAAACGATGGCATTGGATCACTGATATGTACTAGCATGAAGCAAAAGGACATCACTCTTTGATTCTCATGAACTTCCCTTGCTAGCTGTGACAGAAAATGGTTGTATTTAAGTTCTGTGGAGGAAAAGGGACACCACCAGAAGGACCTCAAAAGCTCCTAACTTGACAGGAGTTGAAAAGCACAACCCCTCCCACTCCACTATTGCAGCTTCATCCTTCTTCTCCTCACTCCTCCAAAAGGACATCTCTCTGAAGAATAAGATACTTGCTCAGTAAGGGAGGAATGTATTTGCACAGCATTATCCAATATTTACTGACACTGCAACGGTCAGGTTTGCTCAGGGTTTGGTATATAGCAGGAAGAACACAAAAAACCTCAACTGCAAGTTCCATGTGCTTTCTGCACAGAGATCAGCCCATCAGCCTTGTTTACTGGATCTCAGAGAAGAAGTGTCTTCTTTAATGGGCTACCAGGCTTTGCCTTATATAATTACTTCTTCCTGAGAAGAGGAACTGATGGAGGGAAGCAGATTAAAATGGTAGCTAAGGTCCCTAATTCTCCAGATACTTCTCATCCAGCCAAGGAAGAGTCCTTCAAGGAATCTGGTTCTTCATGTGTGTACTGCCATAACAGTTCATTTTTGAATTGCAAGACTAAAGGTAACAATACTTGGGCTTTGTTTAATTTTTTTTTTTTTAATTAATAACTTTTAGTCCAGGTGCTATGAGAGGAACTTGCTCCACAAGTGAGGAGACAATAAAAACTACTGTATAAGTTAACACTAAGAAAATGCACATATTCCTAATACTTAAATCAGACAAGCAGGCATCATGAGTAAGTGTTTTTATCTGGATAGGAATGGCTCATTCTTGGAATACTAATAAAAGTTAAGTGTCTCCACTTACAACCTGAAGGTGATGAAATTCTACTCACATAAAAGTCCTTGAATGTTTTAACTTAATTAGGCCTGGATTTCCCTTAGAAGACATAGGAAGTCCACGGGAAATCATTGCTTAAAAAAGCAACAAACAAAAGAGATGAGTCAGATCTTTGCCAGCATCCCAGCCTGCACCAGGGTACCGTTGGACAGCCATGAAAAAGTTGTGAGACAGAAGCCAGAAACCTACAGTGAGTTATAAGGCTGGACAGAAAACAGCTCTGACAGACATGGCACAAGCTGACCTTTTGCAGTGATCACAGCCACTCCTTACACAAAGGCATGATGCTCTTGGAAAACCTGGAGCAAGACTGTCTAAGAGTAACATTGAAATCCACATGTCAAAATTATTTTCACAGTCAGGAAATGAAAAACCAAGTTGGCTTGTCATGGTGGAAGGATGCTGACTGCTGCTGCATGCTGCTCTGTGCTCTTTGCAGTCTGGCTGAATTATGCCCCAAGCCCAGCTGACTGGCAGGTATTTTGGCTGTCCAAGGCTGCAAAAGGAACACACGCGAGAGAGGGATCAGCTGATGGATTGGCTTTTGTTGCATGCTAACCACAGAAAACTCTCACTGCTGTGCCAGAGGAGCAGGCTGGAGGAGCCACTCTGGATTTAAGGCCAGTCTGTGCTAGAGATGAAATAAAATGTGGTTACAGTAAAGGCCTACATTTGGTGTTATTTATTTTCACTTTCAAAACTCATACACAAAATTGACAGGTTGAGCAATATGAGCCTTTGGGGACATTTCCGCCAGCTGCACCCCCACTGTTGACTTTTTTTGCTTCTGGTCTCTGCCAGAACAGGACAAAAGGCTTCAGAACAACAAAATAAACTCTGAAATTGCTTGGCTGTTTTAGGGAGCTTGAGATTACAAATGCCTGTGGGCTACAGACTTTGGAGAGAAAGTATGTGCTAGCATGCACTGATTTGTCTAAATACAGTACAATTAATCATCAGATTGGACAAAATTTCTGTGATGATTAATCAGCTATTTTTTTCAGATTTGTTTACAATAAAAGCCAAGATATTTTCATTGTTTTAGGTAATTTTCTTTGTAAATTGTAGGATGCTGACCAGTGCCCTGAGGCAATAATGAAAAAAAATAATAAAAACCAAGCACAATCAACTATTAATCAAATATATACAGAGATTTATAAGGCAATATATCTATAATTTAAGTACAGTAAGAGATTTAATTTCAAATGATCTGCAACATGAATAATTTCATTACTACTATAAATGTCCTTAAAGTTGTCACCATATATTTTAGGTAGGAAGCCCAAAATTCAGTGTGGAAGCCAGAAGATGCAGGCTCCAAGGTACAATAATGAAAGATTCACTATCCACACAACCCCCCTAAACCCACACTGGGAAATCTCCATGTAAGAAACTGCCAAAGATCAGGAACAGAGAGATTTAAGTGAGCACATATGAATGCAAGCTGTAGTCCTCCCAGTGCTTTGGCATAGTCCAACCCCTGCCACTGCAGGGAAGTCCAGACCACAGCCTAAAGCAAAGCTTTTGCATCCATCTCCTATCTGCCAAATTATTAACACCTACTACTATTTTTAGCAGGTTTTTTTTTTTTCCCCAGGAAAAGGGCAATTATACTGTGTCCTCTCTTACCTGCTAGCTCATTTCAACAAATCTATCAGAAAGGCAAAGGTCTCAAAGACGTTTGTTCCCACACCCTTTAAGGAAAATTACTGTTGAGATAAAGAGAAAAGATAAAAGGGTTCATGTCCTCACCATTCTGGAGGAGGGAACATAGACTTTACTCTGACAATTATTTTGACACAGTTTGCAGCTGCACACAACATGTGCTGCTTCCCATCTAGTACCTACTCCTGCACTTACTAAGCCCTCACTAGACGAGTCCTAGCAAAGCCTTAGGGCTTTCCTGGGCTGCAAGACTAAGCAGAAGGCAGAGAAAAGGAGGAAAAAAGGTGACTGTAGAGGAAACCAAATGAAGAAACAGAATGGTTGTGGAGCAGGATCAAAAAGGCACAGATAGGAAATCAGAGGGGATGGCAAGCAGAGCACTGAAAGCTGTGCTCACTGCTCCCTAAGGAAGAGGTGAGGGAAAGGGAGGAACACAAGCTGGTGTGGGTGGCTATGGTAAAACACAGGTGGATATGAAAAAAGGATGAAGAGGATGTGGAAAGGAATATAAGGTTTCACAGATATGAAATGTTAGGGGACAGTGGACAGAAACCAGGAGGAATCCTGGATTTATGGGTTCTGCTAGTCAGGAATCAGCCTAAAGAACAAATATCCTTTCTTCCTCTCCAGGGGGAAGTTGATGGAGAAAGACCAGCTCAGTACCTATTGTTATTGGTCACTATGCAGCAATGTGAAAATGCAGAGGGTTGGAATCAGGTCCCCAGTGGATCTCTGCTGTCCACATTCTAGGATTGAGGGAGGAGGCCAGCAGACCCATGTTGCTCTTGGCTTGTCATGAGCTGCTTTTCCCTACTGTATTCTCAGGACTGGATTCTCTGGTTGAACCAGAGAACTGCCAAGTCATAGCATAATTCAGGGATTACATCCTCCTTGTATTTTAAAACATGACAACCCCAAATTTCCCAGTGTCCTTTTCAGCAGTGGCATTTCAATACTGTTTAGGAGGACCTTGGAGAAGGTCTGTCTGTGTAAGGATTGAGCTGCGGGAGCCAAGGACTGGGTAAGGGCCAAGCAGGTCTGCAGTATGGGGTCTGACTCTGGCTTATCCTCAGCACCCAGAGCTCCCTTCTTGCTAACGTGCGGGAGGGAGAGGGTAAGACCAGACTGCCTTCTGTCACTCACACATTTACAGATGCAGATGGGTAAAGAACAGGCATTGAGGTGAGACATAAGTTTCCACCATCCAGGGATTCCACCAACCAGCAAGTGTGGGCATTTGCCAAATTCAGTAACCTTTGCTGTGTTTAAGCTCATCATGTTCAAGGGGCTTGATGTTCTTTGTTCAAAAACAATTTTAAGTGTAGGAAAATTTGACTTGGCCTGGATTTTCCTCTGACTTTTTGGAGGTTCAGTCCTACACCTGATTGTGTGCTGGATTCTGGAAGTATCTCAGCAACTGGAAGATTACAGGATTACAAAGACAAACATGCTGAGATGGTCATACAGTGCTGTTGCTCAGTTGATTTTGACCAAGGAGCCCTTATCTGTTTTCACTGCTAAGCACACAATGTATTCTGTTTTACTTGATAGTGCAGAGGTTAAGGTGGGATCAAAACCCCCTGGGAAGTTAAATTAAGTCCTACCCTGATTATGTTTCCTTCCTGTGCTGTGCAAATTCTTCCAGGACCCACACCTTCCCTTTTAAAGTGCACTGCAGGGAGCCCCAAGAATGAACACAGAATTAGAACAAAGTTTGACAAAGAAAAGAAAGATTATTTTGACAATACCAGAGAAGTCAGCTTCCAGATAAATGAAATATAATTTGTTATACTTTTAGTGAATCCACATAATAAAAAAATCTAACTTTTGCCATAAATTGCAGCAAAACCAGAAAATAGCAGCAGCTTGTATATAAATTCTTCCATAATCAGGTAATAGAATCATAGGGATCACAGAATTGTTTGGTCTGAAGGGGATCTTAAAGATAATCTAACCATGGCACACCATCTAATCATGGCAAACCTCTTGCCATGGGCAGGGACACCTTCCCCTAAAACAGGTTGCTCAGAGCCCCATCCAATCTGGCCTTAAATACTTCCAGGGATGGGGTATCCACAGCTTTTCTTGGCAACCTATGCCAGTGCCTCACCACCCTCACAGTCAGAAACTTCTTATATCTAATCTAAACCTACCCTCTTTCAGTTTAAAACCACTGCTCCTTATCCTACCACTACATGCCCTTGTGCAAGCCCCTCTCCAGCTTTCCTGTTGGCCCCCTTCAGGTACTGTGAGGTGCTTTAAGGTGTCCCTGGAACCTTCCCTTCTCCAGGCTGAACAACTCCAGCTCTCTCAGCCTGTCTTCACAGGAGAGGATCTCCAGCCATCTGAGCATCTTATGGCCTTCTCTGAACTTTCTCTACAACAGGTCCATGTCCTTCTTGTGTTGGGGGCCCCAGAGCTGGACACAGCACTCCAGGTAGGTCTCATGAGAGCAGAGGGGAGAATCACCTCTCTTGCCCTGCTGGCCACGCTGCTTTGGGTACAGCTCAGGACACAGTTGGCTTTCTGGGCACAATCCATGGCTGTTCCACAGCCCAATAGATACTGCTGTACAAGGTTTTCATGATAGTCAGCATCATTTCCCCTCAAACTTACATCCTGGTATTCATTATTCTAAATAATTCTCCTCCTTCCTCCCTGTCTTTGGCATTTTTTGTTTGAGGTGGGGTTGCTTCTTGTGGCAGCAGCATAGATTTATGCCAGATCAAAGGTGAACACATTCTCTTGTATTTCCTTCACCAGGTCAACCTCTTTCTTTTGGACAACTCCACCTCTTCCTTCGAGCTTCTCCTGGTAAATCAGGGAATTTCAACAGACTTAAATCTAAATCACCACTGACAGCAGCAGAAAGCCAGACCTTCATAAATTAACATGAGATTTGCTGTTAACTTCTGTGTGCCTGACATTTTACCTCACGCCCATAGAAGCTTCTCATGGTTGTTACAGCCAGTGCACACACATTTTTCTTAGGAAATGTGAGGAAAAGAGAGAGGGAGAGACAGAAGACTGGAGATACGGAACAAGGAGTGCTGACTGGTTTTCTAATGAAAAAAAACAGAGCTAAGTCTTTTTTCACTCCCTTTTTCACTCATTGCAATGCAGTAACTCAAGTCACAACACCAACAGTGTCCATCCCATTCCCCAGCCTCCATGGAACATCAGATCAGGACTAATACACCAGCTCTTCTCTTTGTATGCCCACAAGCCAATCTGTGATTGTCTCCCCATTTTGAAAAACACTTCAGTGAAGTGGAAACAGAGAAGGGACAAGGATAGGGGTACAGCATACTGAAAAGACTTGCCTGAAGAAAGTGGGGAGAGAGAGAGCAGTGGGAAACTTTGAATTACTTTGTCAGCTCTCAGAAGTTCCTAACAGGCTGAGCCGTTTTCAGCAGCCCTGGGCTCCCTCTGCATGAACTACTTTCTCCTCACCTACTCCAACCATGGTCTTCCCTCCCCCCCGCCCCCATTCAATAATCCTGTCCCATACCAACGACTGTCTCCCACCTATGTCTAACCTCTTCATGGATTTCTGACTACACGTGGTCTCCATGAGACTTTCCACAGACATTCCCTCCCCTTCAGTCTGTTCCAAGACCAGTCTTTGGGCACCTGTGGCAATGCTACCTAAACACAGTGTTAAACACATTCCTCTTCTCATGCACTGACTCAGTTGCCTCTGGAAGAAGGCTGAACCAGACTGGTGGCAACACGAGACGATATTACAACGAGTGTTTTTACAAGAAGTAGAGATTGTCTAGAGGGGTTTCAAAACAAACTTTCAGGACAAGAATCCAAACCCCAGTCTTCCCACTCACTTCTGGTCTCCAATGTTTTATAGAAGAGGGAGTGTAGACAATTCTGTAGTTAGGGACAAGTTTATGGGATTTACACTTTTGTTCTAATTCCATTTGGTTTGGTCTTAAAGTGTCCAGAAATGGCAGGTAACTTTCCCTCCTGCTGCTCAGACGGCACAACAGCACAAAAAAAGCCACTCAGCGGAGCCAGACCTGCTGACAAGACAATTCTGTAGATTGACTGATGTTTCATTTACTCATTTTTCATCAGAGACACAGATCATTATTCTGTCAGACTTAATTTTCACACCATCTGCATCCTGTTAGCTTTCTCCAGGTTCGGCTTAATCCCAACATGTTTTGCATTGTTCTGCAAGTAGTCCTCAAGGATATTTACGTTTGTAGAAAAAAAAGTGAGCTTAGGCAAGTTTTTTCTGTCCTCATAACCCTTCTCCAGTGGTGATAAACCAGCCTTTTCCAGTCCTACTCTCAGGGGATCCCAAAAGCTTTTGAGGAGTAGCTGACAACTTCATACTTTCAAATACCACTATGCTTATTAACCAGTGTCTTGAGAGACTGTGGTCTTATGCCACTGTAATAAACTATCCCTCACCATCACAGAAGAAATAAAACCCTGATTCCATGCCCTGAGTTTCCTCTTTACTATCTCTTTGTGAAGAAGTGTAGTATCTTTCAAAGATACTGTTGCAATTAGAACAGATCCTCAGGCTTAAAACATACTTTTTAAATGGCATTGCACATGTTCAGTCCTGTGCTCCATAAGAATCCCCATGATATTCATTAAGTACATTTTACATTGAAAAAAAGAGCAAAAAAGGAAAGAAACCAAAATACTACTATGTACTTTTCTTTGTAGAGGCTTTGTATCATTAGTCTAAAGAAAAAAGGACTCTCAGCCACAGTCTGAAAGCCTATAGGGTTGGTAGAAGCATTTCCTAAGGAAGTGGCGACTCTATCTGTTAGTGGGACCAAAGAACAAAGATTCCTCCTTCCTTCCTTCATTTAGCATCTCAAAGTTGCAAGCCCTGCTTTGTTACATTTCATCCTTTCCATCTACCAAATTTCTGATGAGGATAAGGCATCCCTGGGCTTTGAAAAGCAAACACTTCCAAGGCCCATGTTCCTCAGTACCTAGGATAGCCTGTCCTTTGCTTGAAGCTAATTGTATTATCGCTGCTGCTGAACATAAGTGAGCCTGCCCTCCCCAGGCCTTGAGCAGCTGGCTTCTGCTTCAGTGTGTCAGCACAGCTCCTGCCCAGGGGGCAGTGAACTGGCTATTTGGATTACTGCCAGCCTGGCCCAAAAAGGACTTGGATCGGCCCAGATTTATCCTTGAACCATCATTACACAGCAGCACGGACATCTGTGGAGGCACAGGGGTGGTGGGAGGGGATGATGAGGGGATGCCAGGGATGGATTGCAGGAGACAGACTGCAAATCTGCACATGTGCAGACAAAGGACCTGAAGCGGTACAACTGCAAGAAATCTCCCTTAAGTCTGGATCACTCTTGATCATCATACACTGCAGAAGATATATTCTTTATATGAAACAAGTCTTGTCACCTTGGGACTCTTATTTCCAGTCACATCCTTTGGCCTTGATAATGTGCATACATCTGCGTCCCCTCACAACCACTACAGAACTTGTGAGTCAAAGGGAGCAACAGATTTTCATAACAAAACTGCAACCACAAGACACAAAATGAGGAGGAGCATAACCTGAGAAGTCCCCAAAAAGTGAGCATGTTTACCTATTCTAGTCCTGTAGTCCTCCCTTTACTGGCCACAGCTGCAGACAGGACCTGTGCTTAGGAAGACTTCTCTTTGGACATGTTACTCTTCTTTTGTGCTTATTATACATGGTTTGATCACAGAAGAGAGATTTTGACGGGGTTCTTAATCATTACTGCAAAAGAGGTGCTATTTCTTAGTACTTCAACCTGTACTTACAAATTACATAATAATTTATATTTTTTATTTCAAAAATTCAAAATAAAAAATGAAACTGTACTTTAGCCTGAAGGTTGTAATGCTTATTACATGGCTTTAAATAAACAAATACTGTTAACTCACCAGGGAGCTGGCTGGAAAACAAGATAGGAAAAATGTATTCAACACAGACACCTTCCAGCAAAAACTTCAGATCTCTTAGGCAACAGTGCCTGGATGTAATTTTTAATAGTTTTACGGTTCCGCCTCTATTTCAGTCATTCTAAACCTCTGAGGCTTAATCACATAGGAAGAAGTCTGAGGCCAATGGAAAAAAATATCCTGCCTGAAGAATTTAAAGCAACTAGTACAAAGAAAGGCAGGGGAATGCAAAGAACCTGCTGGGGCATCAGGAGCTATGCCTGGCCCACCAGAAGAAGTGGGGAAACTGTGGGCATCATAGATAAGCATGAGAAGAGTCGAATGTTTGCAAGTGTTTTTGTTCCTAGTAGCTCTTTTCTACTGTTAAATATAGAAATCCTGGCTGGATAGCTTTTTGAAAGAAAAGAACACCAAGTGTCTGATTCCATTTGGAGCAGATAAATCTGCTAGCAGGGAGTATGATGGAGCCCTGACCTGGAAGGAGAATTCCATCCACTGGCCCCGTGAAAGTGCAGGTTAGAGGTTCACCCATTAAGGGTTTGTATATAAAGACTAAGAAAGGGAAAAGAGGCATTGAGTCCTGCAATTACAACAACAGTATCTGACTAACAAAATCTGCAGCCATGCAAACACAGATAAATGTGTTCTGATAAATGATTCTGAGAGAAGCCCTCCTGGACATCTTAGGACTGTTTTCAGATGTTGTTGTACAAGATCTGCTTTTTAAGCAAGTTACTTGCACTTTAATCCTTCCAGGCTCAACCTTCAAGTATAAAGCCAAGCACTACTGCAGCTGAGAAAGATTCCAAGATGGGAGAGAAGCTAATTGTGTCCAAAGGTTGCTGCTGCTGTGGCCACAGACAGACCACACAATAAGCTGTGCTATATGGGCACATCCATCCATGCTGGAGCACCACGTGGAGTTTTAAAATGGAGCTATCTCATTTCTCTTGCCGGGTTAACAGCACTAAATGTGACAGTTCGGATAAAAAGGTAATTGCTACAGCAAACATTCAAATCAGCTATCTGTTGCCCAAAGAGCCGGGCTGGGAGGTGTGGCACTCCAGAGAAGTTTAGAAACACTGATTCTCTGGAGAGAATGACCCTAACCCAACAGAACAGAGCTCACAGCAGGACACAGAGTGAGGAGAAATGCTAAGCACAGTTCTAGAGTGGCACGTATGTGGTGTGGTAGTTGTCTCAAAGAAAAGATTCACAGGCAGAAGACAAAATGAATTACAGTGACCAGAGCCCTCAGGTAATGCCAATAAAGGTGAGGGCCCGCTGGGATGTGTAAGCAGAACTAAACTGACTGCTCCGACCTCTTCCACACTGCCAGTCCTCTGGGGCAAAGCAGTGCTTGCCCTCCTGTGGTGCATTTCAGGAGAAGTGCAGCCAAAAAGGACACTCCAGAGTGAGAACACCAGGGCAGAGCAGCACAAACTACAGGTAAGAAAACCACCAGACTGAACAGAAAAGGCTGCTGTAGAGAGGGTGATGTTGGCAAAGAACATTTAGGTTATATACTAGAGGAAAAGTGCTTTCTATTTATATGAGAGTTAATGGAATGGGCTACATAGGGTAGCTTCATTGCAGATTTAAAATAAAGTATGATTAGTTAGTGAACAGGGTTAAATGTTAAAGCTTCCTGTGATGGCAGAGCAAAATTGAAGGGCTTGGACATCCTCTCCCGTTCCAGGTGCTTGCTTTTCCTAAAACACCAGTAAAATATATTTATATGAGTGCCATTTTGTTTTAAAAACCTTCCAATACAAATAAAATTAGGTTAGAAGAATCAGCTCTTCAGACTGCCAGTGCAGCTTCAGATAATGGGATGGGAAGAGCTAAAAATTCAGATTTAGATCTTTATTAACGAGATCCCTAAATCTGCTGGTCCCAATGATTTTAGCAGAAGTACTAGCATCCTACCTTGAATTATTTGTCTTGCAGGCCAACTCCTAATGTATGTAATACGCTCCAGGACAGAAAATATATAACCCAAGAAAGTAAGAGTCAGATTGAAAAAAAAGCACATGTGAACACTTCCTACTTTAGTCTCATCACTTTACATGATGTAAGAACTCTTTTCTTTTTGCAACAAAAACATTCTTCTGCTAAAACAACCTTGATTACAACCAAACCTGAAGCTAGGCTGAAATTCATTCTGTATCTTTAGGGAAACAAACTCCCCACCACAGGAAATCCAGTGTACCAAGGACATGGTCATTTGCTCTTTCCTGAAGAAGCCACCATGGGCTGGAATCCAGAAAAGACCCAGCCCAAATTTAGCAGCAAAACTGTCAGACTATGAGACATTCCTATCGCATTGGTAAAATAATGTGGATTTAAAACATGAGAAAGACATGAGTTACAGGAAGGGGAGTTCTCCAACAGCAACAACTGCAGAAAGAGTTCAGTATGTGGAAAGACATCCCTGCTTTCCTGAAGATAATAATGGATGAAAATAGAAGAAGCAAAGCTCCCAAATATTGTTTTAACTTATCACAAGGTAAAAGCAGACAGGAGGCAAAGACACAGTGGCTGTACAGCAGAAATTGCTGTATGAATATTGATTAGCTGAGAACCAGCAGTGTGCTCTTCCCTGACTGACAGTGCTCACAGCTCAACACCTGGAGACACAATCTGGACTCTCTTATCTCTGCTCCCTTTTATTCCTGCCCACAAGAAGTAAGTGTCTTCCCCCTGTACAGAGTGCAGATCCTTCTCTGGTTTCCTCATACACACTGAGGAGGAGGAGGGGATACGATCAAGGCTTGACTAGATGAATGACTTCACCCCAGCCCAGTAGATCCACAAGTTGCACATCAGGACACAGAACACAATTACCTAGCATAGACACAGGCCAAAAAGCAATCTTGAGGAGCAGCTCATGTGGAGGAATACAGTGGCTTTATTAGGAATTTTCATGACAAGCAGGAAGCAGGCAGGTTTACCAAGATAATCTCATACATAAAATGTTATTAATTATCTGTCTACACAGTCCTTATGTCTTTGAGGTGTCCCTGCTTCACAGGGACCCTGTGTGACCTAGACTCAGATAGTACAATTTGCCTCAGTTGCCCCCACCTGTAACGTTACTCTCAGCTGAAACTGCAGTCAAATCTCATGCTTGTGAAATGCTTTGAAAATGGTATTATTCCATTCCTTTACTTTGCATATTTCTATAGCAAAAGCTAAAATGTTCATCTGACTACTGGTCCATTTCAAGGACAAAAAAATTTAAAAGCTTGCAAAGAAAACTGAACTGTACCATTGAATTTTCAGGCTAGGACTAAAATGTATTTCAGAAAGCTAACAAGGGATTTATCTAAGCATTAATCATTAAAAAGAATTATGCAGAATGGGGTCTTCCAACATGGTACAGAGTGTTTAATGTTGCATGAATTTACACAGTGACTGTTCTGAGCAGAGAGGAAGGCACTGATGCAGAGCATCATCTATGAAAATGATTCTAGTGGGGTAGTTTGTGGAAGTGCATACAAAAGTTCAAAATCAGCACAGTGTATCCAAAACCCAACAATTACTCAAACAGCATTGCAGAGGGCACTCAGTGCTCCTGAGACAGCAGATGGGGAGGGGTGCAGCCCTAAGTTCAGCGAGCTGTTTGGGGACTGTACAGCACTGTTTGAGAACAAAACCACTCTGTTCACTGTTTATAGGAAGAAGTCAGAGCTATTCTCAACTCCCCAACTCATCATCAAATGTACACACACGAAGCTGCTTGCTGGTCCACTTTTTGATGAGGGATTGAGTTTTAGATGATTTGGGCCACCCACATAAAGATGGTGTCGATACAAAAGAAACATTCATATGAAATTTTAAAAAAGGCAAACACAATCTCTTCACTCACCGTGGTCTCCTGAAAGCCAAACCATACTGCTGACAAGCCAGGCCAACTGTTGGGGTGTAAACTATGGGCATGAATCTCTCAATATCAGAGGTCAGCACTCGGTAAAAAAGCTTCTCATTCCTGTCTTGCAATGTCATAAGAACAATATACCTTTAAAGTAAAACAAAATAGTTATATATCAGTATTTATGGTTGTTCACAGTTTCACAAAGAGCAGTTGTTGGCTCACTCAGTATGCACTCAGTTCTCCTGAGCCCTGACACTCCCTTGTGCTGCATCATGAGCAGATACTTGGAGCAAATTTTCCCAGAGGGCCTGGCCAGCTCCACCATCCTCAATCACACCCATGCACAACCTTAGAATATTGAAATTTGCATCAAAAGGCGTCTTACGCAGATATCAGTATATAATTTTCAAGATTAACATAGGTATTTGTGACACAGAAAAACCAATGCAATTGGTCTACAGGGTAAGAGTCCTGCTGCCTCAGTCTTCAGATCAATGGCAGCTGAGAGAGGTGGAGATGCAAACCCTACTGTCCATCACAGCAGGAATCAAACAGCATCTTCCATCAATAACCCTAAAGAACAATACTGGATGCAGTGAGAAACAGAAAGATTAGTCAATATACATTATTGCTTCTGGTTTTTTTTATTTTTTCCTACACACTGACAGTTTTTTTCTGTTCTTCCATCCAGTGTTTTAGTGAATATATTGATTACCATACAGACAAGTACATGCAGTACATGTGTTCACTCTACCTTCAGTGCTCTGCTTTTTTCTTGTACCCAAAGTATACCAGAACTCTCTAGTTACATAGTGGTAGAAAAAAGTAACATCAGTGGACCTGTTGGAGCAGGTCCAGAGGAGGGTCATGAAGATGATCAGAGGGCTGGAGCACCTCTACTGTGAAGACAGGCTGAGAGAGCTGGGGTTGTTCTGGGGACATTTTCTAACAACTTCTAGTACTGAAAGAGGGACTAAATAAAAGCTGGAGAAGGATTTTTTACAAGGGCATGTATTGATAGGACAAGGGGGAATGGCTTCAAACTGAAAGAGGGTAGATTTAGATTAGATACTAGGAAGAAATTTTTGAGTGTGAGCATGGTGAGGCACTGGCACAGATTGCCCAGAGAAGCTGTGGATGGCCCATCCCTGGAAGTGTTCAAGGCCACACTGGATGGGGCTTTGAGCAACCTGGTCAAGTGGAAGGTGTCCCTGCCCTTGGCAGGGGGTTTGGAACTAGATGATCTTTACAGTCCCTTTAAACCTGAACTACTTTATGATTCTGCTGCTGGAGAGTATGTACAGCTAGAAAAAAGTGACTCAGAGGGAAATCTGTAAATTGAAGCAGAATCCACAATTTTTCCTTGAGGCTTTAAAGAACTGAAAAGTAAAGGGGAAAGGGAGAAGAAATAAGATGTTTTTGACATACTTGTCTAGATCGTTAGATTTGTTTTCAAAGTTTTTCATCACACGAAGGACTTGAACGTCTTGGCTCAGGAAGCAAGGAGGAAGGAGGCCATGAATTCCCAGCTGTAGCCTTTCTTCAAGTGTAAAAGCCATTCCCTGTGAAGAAAAAAGGAAGACACATTCAAACGGCATGATATGCACTATCAGCTAGGATATCCAAGAAGAAAGCAAGCAACAGAATACAGCCCCTGTGGGCCTAGAGGCAGTTCTGCCCTGCAGAGAGTGTGAGGTCCAGACCACCCAGACCTACAGCTTCTGGATTAGCTGTCCAACACCAGTAGTGCTTTAATGACTCACACTCTTGCCATATGAATTTGGTTTATTTCTATAGTGTTTTTAACTTTACAGTATACATATTGTTAGCGTTTCTTTCATTTCATACTCTTTTATATTACTTCATTAGCTCATGCCTACTAGTTTCCATGGCCTTCCTGGAAGCCCAGCATACTCCTTTACAAATCACATAACATGTTTAGAATCATAGAATCATTTAGGCTGAAAAAGACTTCAAAGATCATCAAGTCCAACCATTAACCCAGCACTGCCAAGTCCACCACTAAATGATGTCCGTAAGCACCACATCTACATGGCTTTTAAATACCTTCAGGTATGGTAACTCCACCACTTCCCTGCGCAGCTTTCCAATGCTTGATGACACTTCACATGAAGAAATTTTTCCTAATATCCAATACAAACCCTTCTTGGTGCAACTTGGGACTGTTCCCTCTCATCCTATCTATCACTTGTTATTTGGGAGAAGAGACCGACCCCCACCTGGCTACAACTGCCTTTCGGGTGGTTGCAGAGAGCAACAAGGCCCCTGAGCCTCCTTTTCTCTAGGATAAACACCCCCAGTTTCCTCCACTGTTCCTCACAGGACTTGTGCTCCAGACCCTTCCCCAGCTCCGTTGCCCTTCTCTGGTCATGCTCCAGCCCCTCAATGTCTTTCTTGTGAGTGGCCCAGAACTGAACACAGGATTTGAGGTGTGGCCTCAGCAGTGCCCAGTACAGGGGGACAGTCACTGCCCTGGTCCTGCTGGCCACACTATTGCTGATACAGGCGAGGGTGCCATTGGCCTTGCAGGACTCAGCACTGCACTATGTTGAACCTCATACAATTTTCCTTGGCACATCAGTCCAGCCAGTGCAGATCTCTCTGCAGAGCCTTCCTGCTCTGCAGCAGCTCAACACTCCCACCCAACTTGGTGTCACCTGCAAACTTAATGAAGTGCCCTTCACTCCCTTATCTAGATCATTGATAAAGATACTGAACAGGACTAGCCCCACTACTGAGCCCCGGGGAACATCAGCTGGATCTAACTCCATTCACCACCACCCTGGGCTCAACCATCCAGCCAGCTTTTTACCCAGCAAACAGTGCATCTGTCCAAGCCATGAGCAGCCAGTTTCTCCAGGAGAACACTGTGGGAAACAGTGTCAGAAGTTTTACTAAAGTCCAGGTAAACAACATTCACAGCTTTTCATTCATCCACTAACTGGGTCACTCGGTCATAGAAGGAGATCAGGTTGGTCAAGCAGAGCCTGCTTTTCACAAACACATGCTGCCTGGACCTGATTCCCTGGTTGTCCTGCACATGTCACATGATGGCTCTCAAGAAAACCTAGTCCATGTCCTTCCCCAGCACCAAGGTCATGCTGACAGGTCTGTAGTTCTCTGGATCCTCCTCACAGCCCTCTTTGTAGATAGGCTTCACATTTGCTAACATCTAGATAGCAAAGATTTTGGATACTGCATAGTGTACCCAACTCATCCACTCCAGTTACCTACCAGTTTACCACCAGACACAGTTTATTAGTAGCATATTAGCAGTGCAGAAGACAGACAGGCCATGCAGGATGCTTTCTCAGTGTGAACCTTTTGTTTTAAGTACAAGTAGCACATAGAGTGCCACAAGCCTTATTAAGTAACTGACACTGTCCCACAGCTGGAGCTCAAGTGCTAGACTTTGTAGGATGACCCTGCTCTTACAGGACAAGGTCACACTTCCTAGGCAAAAGCCTGAGCATGTCCTGCTCCTGTGCACGCAGGGGCTGATGCTCCAGACCACCAGCAGGGTCCTGTGCTGGACTCAGCCCGATGAACAGCAATGGTAAATGCATCCTGCAGTCTGTGAAGAAGATTGTAACAGTCTTTAATTAATGGTATTTCTGCTATCCTGATAGGAGATTAGACAGCAGGATGGCAGAAAACATTTTCAGGAGTGCCTAAGGAGCTTAAATCCTAATGAAAACTTCACCCGTAACTAACCAACTGGTTCATATCTTCAGGAATAGCTGGCAGTGAAATATTCAAAATCTGTAATTATTGAACTACAGCTACTCAAGCACACAGACACATGCTTGACAAAATATTAATGAGCAGCTTTACGGCTGCATAGCTGTTAAACTGCTGTTTTCCACCATGGATTTAGCATTTCTCTATGAAAAATAACTGTTATTATCATTGCAAAAGAAAAACTGAGGACATATCTTGATGAACTTGGTTTTGGCAGCCTTCTCTCCCCTCCTGTTGCTTGTTCCCATCCCTGTGCCATCCCAGTGGTTGTGCCAGTATGAGCATGTGTGCAGTCACATGGTTAATCAGCAAGAGGAAGTACCTGGCTTAAAAATAACTGGGTCACTTGATCTCATAGCAGCAAACTATCAGCAATGCCAAGGAACTTGTGCCTGGACAGAAGGAAGGACTGAAACTACTTTTCCTGTTAGCCAGATCCATGCTTTGTACATACATACTGTGACACTCCTTTCATTAGTAAAACGTGCACTAATGCAAACTAAAAGAAAAAAAGTCTTCATATATTTTAGAAAATATTTAGCCTCCAGGATAGCTGAAAACAATCTTTATCTCACAAGCATTTTCATAGGGTTTTTTTCTGCTCTGTATCAGGATAGAGTCAAGTATTTTCAAAAATCTTTGCTGTAAGAGCATAGCAGAGAGGAACTGCTCCTCTTCCAGCCAGCAGATGAGGAGTCAGCAGTTGCCTGGGAGGCAGCAGGCCAGGATTTTGCTGCCAAGCCCAGAAACAGCATTGAGGTCTCCATGGTCATTGTGAATGTTGTACCCAGGACATGGTTGTTTCTGCTGAAATGCCTGACATTTCTGACCCAAATTTCCTTCCTGGACAGGAGAAACCTTCCCCCAAATGAGTTTCATAGCAGAACTGGTACATTCCCACAAGATAAAGTTTGAGTTTTTCCAAGTCATCATTTCTGAATTGAAAAAAAAGGCAATACATTCTCATCAGAAAACTTGTAATCATCTGCATTCTCCAGGCTGAAGACTTCTGAAATACTAGACCAAGATCAACACTGGACATCAGCTCTGCGTCAGTATTTGGCTTTACATTGTCAATATTATATCACAGCAGGATAAATATAGCTACTGTGAATGTCAAAGTTAATCTACAATGAACGGGTAAAAAAGAATACAATTTCAAACCATTTACTTTCTGTGACCTTTGAATGTGGAGGACAGATAATGGGAGACAGAAATATTTGGCAGTAAATACTTTACTTGCTTGTCTAGAGAAAGTCACATCACAGGTTGGATGATCAGGGTGTCAGACCTGACCCCTGCTCATACCCTAGAACAGAAGCGAAGCTAGCAAACACAGTAAACCAGCAGTGGTTATTCTTCTGAAAGGGGTAGAAAAGGCAGAAACACAGCATCCTAGGCATTTCTGTATCCAACCACTGATATTCTTCTTGTGCTAATTTTCAATAGGAAATAAAGTCCATTCAGTGATTTTCGACACAATAAAATAGTGAGAAGTTTTAGTATTTCATCAAATGGTCACATGTCCAATACAAGAAAAACTTTCTGTACTTCACCTAATTTCTATTCAAATTAATACCATGATGCCTTACAGAAATGACAGCCTGAGTTGACACTATTGTAACCCATTCTTGTTTTCTGGTGAGTTGGGCTCTGCCTGAATGACATCTCCAACCATCCCACAAGACCAGGAGCAGCTCAAACTGTTTAAACATGACCACAGTTGTGCTGTTAACAGTCCAAGGCTAAGCATGGCAATAGTGACACACAACATCTCTAATTCATTGCAGTTCTGCATTTATTGCAGTTCTGCATTTATCTGAATGAGCTATACCAGAATAAGCATCTTTGTACTGGAGCAATCGCAAACACGTGTGATGAGGAACTTGCTGCCTTCACAACCAGTTAAATCTCCAAAACACTTTTCAGTACAGAGCTGGTCCATCATCCAGTGCCTCTGTGGCAGGGTTGGGAGCAGAACAGAAATTGCCAGCTCTAACATTAAGGCTGCTTTCTGAAGTTTCTGTGAAGGCCTAGGAGTAGGACCCCATGGTGAGGTGGTTATATTCACTGAAACAGCACAGCGTGAAATGAATCTGGAAGCACATTCTGCCTCAGATCAAAAGCTCAAATTCACTGAGGTATTGCTGTGTTTAAAATTAAAGCTTTTAGACTTGGATTTTTTTTTTAAGACTGCCTGAAAGCCATATTGTACCTCTCTTTTTCTGGTCTTGAAAGGTCTAATGATTAGATGATGAGCCACAACCTTGCAGAGCTAAAGCCAGGTGTACCAATTCAATTTTAAATATATTGGAAATGAGTTGGCATGGAAAGGGCAGATGCTATGTCACTAACCAAAAACAAAGGCAAAAACATCAGCTGCCCACAAGGCTTCACACTACATAGGGGCTAAGTGAGGGGTTTTGTTCAGAGAAAGGCTTACTGCAAAGAACCTCAAATGCTTCTGTTTTCTTACTGCTGACAGCACCACATCGGTTATGTGGCAGGTACCTCTGCAGTTCAACCCCATAAAAACCAGGTATTTCAGAAACTGAAGGGTGAAGCCAATTCACAGATAATGATTAGTTTTATCACTGCCTGCACATTCTAGCAGTGAGAAGGGGGTGTTTCACTCAGGGCTGGATACAAGCAGGAGGAATGCTAGCAAGGCTTGTGTTTATAATTTACTCATTATAGATCAGTCTTCTGTAGGTGGGAACAAGGACATAAATAATAGTTCCTGGTATCAGGAAACTGTTTTTAATGTAATGGGTGCCTAATCAAGGGCTGAATTATGCTTTACCTAGTATAGAACATCCAGAGTCCAGTGTAGCTCAGATAATGTCCAGCTCCTGAGCACCTTTTTGGAGCAAAGCCTTGGCTTACTGCATCTATCCATATCCGTGTGCTCTAGAGAGCAGTGAGCAGCCACAGCACAGGGAGGGCTGTGGGACTTCTTGGATGGCCAGACCAAGGGGTTTATGCAGTTTGTACAATCCCAGGCCATTGCCCTCTGTGGTGCTGGGACTCCAGCTGCAGTTCTCAGGAAACTTTTGGGACCACATCCCTCATCCATGCAAGTGAAAGCTGCTCTGGCAGTCTCTGAGCTGAGTAAACAAGTGAACATCTCCAACCCTTTGGCAACAGTCCCTGGAACTGGGAATGTCCTAGTCTGACTAGAGCAGAGTGCTGGAAGGGCACATGGGGGAAATACAGACACACAGGGATCACCAACGCAGGCTGCAAGAGCATGTGTAGTTAATCTACTTCTCCTTTATAATTAGTATGTTAACAGCCAGGCTAGGGAAGACCTAGTAGTTAGGGAACTTAACAAGCTTATTCTATACAGATTTTTCCTGTAATGTGTTTTCCATAGATATTTGCACCTGTCCAGTTTTACAGTTGGGATGTACTTGGACTGTCTGCAAGCAAAAGTTCCTCCCATGAGGGATCAGCACCAGAAGCTAAACTAATCCCCACTGAGACTGCACACGGGCTGGGGAGCAGAGAGCAACAGCAGAAAACACCCATTTTCTACACTGAGAAAGATTTTTCTGCAGAGATCAAATCCTACTGTGACCTCCTTGACTCCAACTGACTTGATAAGGCTCTTCACAGTGCTCCCTCTCAGCTTCTCAAGCTTCTCTTCCTGATGTGGATGGACTGAGAGGCACTGCATTCCACCCTGGAAAAGCTGTATCAAAAATATTATTTGCATAAAAAGAGTGAAGGAGGGACAATCCTTTATTTTCTCATTTTAAAAGTCTTGTAGCTTCATACTACCTTTAATTTGGATGTGTTTGTGCTCTTAAGCTTGGGAAAAACCTAAACCTATGATGCTTTGGGGTATGGGGAAGATATCTCTGAAACCTGGAAATAAGAAGCCCCTCTGTGCCTTCTCAGTAGTTATTGCTGGACAAACCTTTTGTTGACTGTGATTTACAAACTCTTCTCACAGTGTCTATTCCTCTTTCTGAGTTCACAGTCACTAGCTGAAAAATCCCTCACTCTCAGCCATCCCCTTTGTTACAAAATGATATAATAGTGGATTTCTAATCCTTTCATATTGTTCTTCTTTCCTCTCCCACAGAGACTGGAAACACTATTAAAAACTCCAAGACAATGATAATTAAGCAACTCAACTTTGTGTTTGTTTTAGATCCTGGGGAGCCATCTTTAATGAGGTCCTCTAATTCAATTACAACATAAGTTGTCCCTACTATTAATGAGGTTTTACAAGAAACTCTTTTGTTTTGTGCAAGTAATTTTTTTTCACTGGATTACATTTCTATTATTCTTCTCAGTGACTTTTGGTTTACACCAATGTAGGACTGATCAGAACTGGAACATGACAAAGTCCCTGTGTCAGAGGGACCTGATCCTGCACAGTTTATCTCACAGAAGTAAATGCTTTCCTGGTGAGGACATTCCTGATGCAAGATGTGACAGGGTCCCAGGCAAAAAGCAACAAAGCTGTGCTGTTCCCACGTGTTGCAGGAGGTTTTCTTCAATAAATAAAATAAATAAATAAGACAAATGTCTTCAGGGATTTATTCATTAATCCAGAGGAAGAACTGCAGTGCTATACTCCTCAAGCCCTGAACTGTGATGTCAGACTGCAGGGGTGCAGCTCTATACCAAAGTTAATAGAGAACTCATTATGATATCCTGCAGTTTGTCAGCTTCCAGGGAAGCATTTTGTCCTCCATATTAAAAAAAAAAAAAAAAAAAGAAGAATCTATATGCTAGACACCTTATGTGTTTTGTCTGCAAACAAGATTCTGTTGCATTGAGAAAAACAGATTTTTAAAAGATGAGTGAGACAAACTTCCCCAAAGAACAGCTTGTTTGGCACACTTGCTTCTTCCCAGAAAAGCAATGTTAAGATCCTCACAAAGTTCTAGCCAAGCCAATGGAAATATTTCTTTGGCTCTATGGAGAGATAGATAAGTCTGACATTCCTTTTGATTTTGACTAGATTCACAAATGTGTTTACATGCATGATGTGTCTAAATACAAGTTTCAGTGTCTTTTGGTAAAGGAGAAGAGTAAAATCACTTCATGGAGAACAAGACTGCCATATACAGAAAAATTAGGTGGCAGGGAGAAGAAAAACCCCAGAGAAATCCCGAGAAATTATTAGGAGCAATAGAGGAGCGCAGAATCCCAAATGGTGGGGGACACATGGTGCATGCAAACAACAGAGTAGAAGACCATCCCTGACTGGATCAGCCTAAATCATGAAGCACTTGCTGGTTTCCTTCTCACATGTAGCAAAATATCATGGAGAAGGGTGGCCTTATGGAGTAAGCAGTAATGAGGACATCAGGTTTTGGGCTACTGCCAAGCTGTTGGGCAGAATCCTGAAGCAAAACCCAAATGCTCAGCCCCCTCTCAAAAGTATCCCATGTAATCCTGGCACACAGATTCTGGTGGATTGCCCCTCCTAACTCCAAAGCAAACGAAGACTCCCTGGTGTCTCCCTCACTTTATTCCCAGTCTCCCTAAGTAATTCCACATCAGTTTTACACCTACAGCTGTGACACCTTGTCGTGCCAATTAGTGAGTGAAATGAGCTAGTCCAGGATAGAAATGGGAAGCTCATAGTCCCCATGCCTATGTCTCAGCTAAGGGGGAAGCTATTATTTCTTCTCATGAGGAAAGAGGGCAGGGTAAAATCAGTTTCGGCAGGCAGTTGGCCAAACACTAACCCCAATATTTCAGTTACTGTGATGTTGGAGACACACTTTTCTCCCAAATATAAGGTTGCCGCTAGACAGGAAGAATTCAGCATAAATGACAATGCTTGCATTCCTAAGCCTATGAAAACCAGCCGTCATCATCAATTTGAAAGAGCAAGTATGTCTGAGAAGAAAGATCAAGGCAATTCTAAGGTTTAAATGTGATCCAAAACATTAAGAAAATACAGTTTTAAAAGCCAGTTTTACAATGTCTGGAAACTTCCCTCACTGCACATGCAGCTGATCATGTGAATTGTGGTTGTATACAATTCGTGTCTGATGCTATTAAGAGCCCTAGCTTTCTTTTGAGGTCCCAGTAAAATGAGACTTGTGCACTCACTGCTTGCACACAAACTGCACCATGCTGTAGGTCTGGAGGGTGGGAGCCTCTCTGCAATTTGTATCTCTTTTGCTGTTGGCACCCCAGCAAATGAGGCTGCTCTAAATGTAGGCTGGAGCTGGATTACAGTTCATGGATGATTGCTGATGCTGTATTTGGTTAAACACCACTGAAAAGCACTGCCTCAGCCATACAATCAACTGTTTTACAAGAAAATTGTTTGGATGGAAGCTGAATCTGAATGAAACCAAGAGTAGTTTTTTTACTAACTTTACCAGAGATGCTTTCTCCACTGTACCAGTCCTATGTTCTTGTCGCTGTCCTCCTTCACATGCTGCTTCTACCAAAGCTCTGTAGAAAGGAACCATAGCAGCAGCTTCTTGAGCACTACCACATGTTCTTCGCACATCCTTGTCTAATGCAGGAGAAGCAGGCTTGGCTCCCGAACCACAATTTTGATAGCTGTGCAAGGAGATCTAACATATGTCGGCTTTAGAGCATTTGAGATGTTTACAAAACATTCAGATACCCTTTCAGATAAATGTTTTCTTTTAAAAATTAGGAACACAAGAAATAGACAAGGCTACAACTAAGAAATTTGCTACCTTAGTAAAACAAACACACTAAAAAAACACCCTGAGTTCTCATTTAATGATACAACCACCACTTGAAGGAAACTAAATATGCAGGTAAACACAGACCACCCTGCAGGAAATCTGTGTGAGCCTCCATTTCCTATTTGAGCAACTTGTTCAACTTCTGTTTTTCCCTCGCTGCTTTTGCAGCCCTGCATGGCGAGATCAGTGATGGAACTTCAACTCAGGCAGCTTATGCTGGGGCTCAACAGAGAAACTGTCCCCCAGAGCAGTGCCCATTGGCACTGGAACACACCAGAGGCCTATAGCAATCTCAAGAGTGTCCAGCTTCCCTCTGGAAATCTTTGTGCAGTCCTCATTTGTGGCAGCTCACCTTAGAGTTCAGCTGTGCTCTGTGCCATGGTGATATTTTTCTTCCCACTTCTCAGCCTTCCACAGACTCAACCCTCCAGTGGTTTTTTCTCTCAAGGCATTAAGTAAGTTGCTTCCCTCTCTTTACTCCAGCATTTCTGTGGCTGCATTTCACAAAACCCCTTTTTAAGACTGACAGGTAGCTAAAGCTGTATATATGCACACACACAAATATATGTGTGTGTGTGTGTGTACACATATATACAAACACTTAGCCCCAGTGCATGTTCTTTTCCAATCCAGCCTCCAGCCAGTCCCAAAATTATCTCCGTGCTGACCGCAGGGGCTTGTTGCTTTGCCAAGCACATGTTTTTCCTAAGCACACATGGGCCATCTAACTGTCCAAAATACTTTTGGCACCACCAGGAGAGTAGCTGCCCCACCACGACTACCCTCTTACCCATCCCCTTGTCCTCCTTGTCTGAATCCTTTACTTCAAAATTTTTATTCCTTTTAATGCACAAAGGAAAATGAAGATGCATGAAGTGCTCACATACATGCAGTCTGACCCTCTGTCTCCAGCTCTCATCACCTTTGTGTGCACTCTCCCTGCTATCTTTGTTTATTGCCAACTCTATGTGAGCGCTTGCTAAATTCTATGCAGCTGAATGCTCAGCACTCGGCTCACTTGGCCCTGACACCGAAGCATCTGGGCTGCAATTTCTACAGTAACACAATACAAAACGATACATCCTTTCTATCAAACTTCCCCTTCAGGACCTCTAAATATTCTTCCAATTATACAGTCCTTTTATTTTCCACTTTCTTTGCTCCTCAACATTTCAGTTCTATTTTTTCCATATGGTGTGAGTAGACTATGTCCAAATATTCCAGGTGACAAAATACCACTAGTTTCATATAAGTGCTTTAATTTTTATCACTTTCTCAAGACTGAGCTTAACCATTTCAAGTTTCAAAAGCACACACTGCACTAGAAAGATATTTTCACTAAACTATAAATCAAATACCTAGTAAAGTTCCTGAGATTTTTTTAAAAAAAGTTCAAAAATTGAACTCCCATCCTCCTCTTCCAGCTGTTTTTAATCAAGGACAGCATGAAATAAGTTATCCAAGTTCAGAATGAAAAAAAAAGAAAGCACAATTACTTTGAGATGAAATTTGAAGATTAAACCCCTTTTGATTCCTTGAGCTGTTTGACAAACATTTATGTGGGACAGCAATTGCAGCAAGATGTTAAGAAATATTTATGTCAGTTTGTAACATGCGTGACCACATGTTGGTCAAGACAGCTGAACTGTTCATTATTGCTAGGAAGCTGTAAATCACCCCTCTGGCAAACCTTCACATGAGTTTCGAAATAAATTGGTTCTGTTCTTGATCCCATTAGATGCTATAGCTTAAAATGCAAATAATATTATTGTTGGCATGGCTGCTGCCTGTCCACCTCGGCACAATTACTCCAGCCTGTCCTAGCTTAGACAAGTATTGTCCGAGGCCAACGCAGCGGCTTCCTTCCTCCAGCAGAATGTCTATTCCTCTCTACCCGAAACAATTTGGCTAAATGACACAAAGACGAGGCATGACTGCAGTAAGGGTAACAAACTGCCCAGGCTTCTTGGATACACAAGTGTTATCCCAAAATAATTTGATATATGGATGATCAGGTGAAGGGAATGGCTAAAGCATTATTTCACTCATGGACCTCTGTCAGAAAACACCAATCAAACCTTCAAACCTGCTATTCAAAGTGCGGTTTCAACTTACTAATACCTGCCTTGCTAAAAAGGGATGTTGCAGTGTGGGGAACATTGGAGGCAGAGCCAGAGTCTGCAAATACTGGGAACGCTGACATGATTTTCACTCATGACCTGCCATGAAAGACCTGTTTGCAGGGCATATCTTTGGGAATAGACCCCTCAAACTCAGGTTTGAGGCCGAGGTTTTGATTCTCCTCTGCCTGGCACCACAGTAATGCAGCAACATCAGAGTAAAGCAAACGTAAAATGATTTTTAACTTCTCTGTGTTTGAAATGAATGAAGGCCTGGATAGTCAGAGCTGAAAAGTTAGATGGAGACAGACTTTTTAGTAAGGCTTGTGATAGGAGGTTAGTGGTTTTAAACTGCAAGAGGGTAGGTTTAGATTGCACATAAGGAAGACTTTTTTTTAGAATAACATTAATATTTTTTTACAAGGGCATGTAGTGATGGGACAATGGGGAATGGCTTCAAACTGAAAGAGGGCAGGTTTAGATTAGATACTAGGAAGAAATTATTTCCTGTGAGGGTGGTAAGACACTGTAAGAGGTTGCCCAGAAAAGCTGTGGATGCCCCATCCCTGAAAATGTTCAAGGCCACCTTGGATGGGGCTTTGAGCAAGCTGGTCTAGTGGGTGACATCCTAGCCCATGTCAGGGGTTGGAACTAGGTGATCTTTAAGGTCCCATCCAGCCCAATACAAGAGTCTATGTTCTGAGGAAAACAAGGCTCATATTCACCATCAGTATGATTTTGGCAGTTGTCAATGGCTACATGGAGTTTTATCATATCCAGCATCTTCCTCCTGGGCCTGAAACTCAGATGTAAGAAGTTATCACACTATCTATAAAACCTGAGTGAAGAAGCACTCCTGAAGCTGTAGGTTACCATTATGTTTAGCATTGAACAAAACCTAACAAGTCGCACTCTGCGTTATTCCTCCCAATAAAAGCCTGGTTGTCAGAGCATGTGTCCATATGGCATGTCTTTTGTGTGTTTACAAAAGCTTTGTCTTCTGTCCCATCAGTACCCAGAAGTGCTGACTTTCCAGGTCAGTTGTTAACCAACATCACTCACTTTCTGGCAGTGTGTCTGACTTGCTGCCACATGGCAGCATCCTTCCCAAACCCGGGAGAAGAGGTTGGCAGTTTGACTGACTGATCCATTACTGATCCATTACAGATTTTGATGAAGGATTCTCTTAGAGGGAAGTCGTGAAGCTGAGCAGCACCCCAGGGAGTTACGGAACAGTTATTTAAGAACGCGCATACAACTACATCAGCAGCCTCTTCAGAAAATAAAAGCCATAGGCTGAACAAAAGATGGAATCCCAGTCCTGATACCTGTGTGGGCAGAGGATTTTTTGGTGCAGCTCTCTACTAGTATGCAATGGTCAGGAGGAAGCCAGTGGGATACTTCAGCCTCCAGAGCAGGGTCAGCACTGCCCCAGGAGCTGACCTGGTCTCTCCAGGGCCCAAGGGGAGTTCCCAGTCACTTGGATGTTAGCATTTCCAAGCTCAATTACATTTCCATTCATAGAGCAGCTTCTACTGTTTTATTACAACACCGATGTAGCATGCTTATTCTGTCCTCTCTCTTTTCTGATTTTCTTTCACAGAAAATGTAAAGAAGTTACGTGGCAGAGGTGATAACAAATGCCAGATTATCTCGCCGCTGTTGCCATTTCCAGGATACATCACTCAGAGCTTTCAAGAATGTCAGTGAACATTTTGTTTCGGCTGCAGTACTGACACACTGTCATTGTATTTCCTCTGATGACTTCCTGAAGCAAGGTTTTCATTTTTTCTAGTTGATAGTAGATATGTGCATGCCAGAAGCTAAGGAAATGAACACTGTTAGTGCCAAACCTGCAGGATGAACCTGACTGCTGCTTCAGCACACAATAAAAAACACTTACACTAAAAGTTTATTATTTTCACAGTTATTGGTAACTTGTTATTAGTACTTTCATGATAGCATTCTCTGTATAAATAATACCAGTAATAAAGAAAGATCATCCTTCAGACAGTTCCTACACATTTATTGCTCTAGGCTGGGTTAGGTGATTTGGTACACACTGATCTAAAGATTACAAAATCACTCCAGCTGGCACAGAGTGGTGACCTGTGCCTTTAGGACAGTGGCTGTTGTGAGTCCACCAGCCTTCTGTTTAAGTGTACACACTGTTTTCCAGCCAACAATGTTAAACCTTGCTTTTTAAAGAAATCAATCATTCAAGGTGCTTCCAACCCATACTAAGATTTAGCGAACTGAGCCCTTAGATACAGATTGAATTTTGACTTAGATCTTGATCTCTGAACCACCACAACGTCTGGTGTGCTGATACAGGTCAGAGACCACATCCCAGGACAAACCATGTGCAAGCTTCATACATGTTGTCAAAGATATCTAGCTCTGGAAGAAGGTTTCAGAGAATGTCAAGAAGATCCTGGGTGTGAACTTCTGGAAACAACCAAAAGCCTTTCCCTTCAGCAACAGTACCCCTAACAGTTCAAAACAACCTTTTATTCCTAAAGCCCTGTCAACTCAACTCCTCAAAAACACAAAGCACAACAGAGAGTTTAACCACAGATGGAGTCTGGACTCCCCAGAGGAAGGAGGGTACTGTCTCCATGTCTGAGTCCCAGGATGACAATCAGTGATACGAAGTCTAAAGATGAACAGTTGCTTGTCTAAAGACAAAAGCACTGAGTTAATCCTTCTGCTAGAATAAATTTTAAAAACTAAATCTTTAAAACCAATTTAGAAATTTGTCTGAAAGCCATCTCTTCTGCCTGAGGCTTGCAGATTTGTTCTGAGCCTAATGCAGGCCTTCACTCAGCAGCAGGCTAGGGTGGAAATTATGAAGCTGACATTTAGGCCTGGCAAACTCAAACCCTGTATGTATTGAAACAGAAGGCAAAGTGGACTAAGCTTCCTCTGTTCCTTAGCCAGAAAGTTTGGCTTACTGCTCAGCCTAGCCCTTCTTTCCAGCTTAAGACAAATTTGACTCCAGTGGTAAAACCCTGGCTCCACACCAAAACTCATGTTGAATCCAGAGCAGATCAGATATGGTAAGTCTTTGGAATTTGTTTGCTAGACACAAACATAAATGTAAACAATGACAATTACTCCATTACTATTAGAAAATAAAACCTCCTTTAAGTGGAGCTGAAGCAATGACAAGACATACCAAGGTTTAATCATACCAAACCTGCAAGGTCCTGGGAGGAGGAGGGCTTGATCCTTATGGGTCACTCCCAACTAGAGATATTATATGATTTTATGATCTTACAGACTGAAGGTTTTTAAAATAAATGTAAGTTTTGTACCAAAAGAAATGTTGCATTATTAAGCTACATGTCTAGGAAGAAAATCTCATGTTTTTTAATTTATGTAGAATCGACAGCATCAAATTAAGTATCAGGTGCTGGATGTAACAAATGCCAATGAAGTGCACTCTTGCAAACACAAATCTTTTAATTTCTGCTACTCTGAAATGCCCTCAACTTAGTGTCTTTGGATTTGAATTTAGCTAGCAGGTACAATATTTTCTCTCCATTTGGGATAGCCACAAAGTTGGAAAACCAACTAATATTTGATAAAAGAGAACTGGTTTTCCTTCACCATTCTTTTACCAAGATGAAGAAGAATTAAAAATAAAATCCATGTAGTGAAAATAAAAATGAAATGAAAATAAAATGTCATTTTCTTCATGAAAACAGAGCGCTACTTTCCAGGAGTATTTAGGCACTTGTAGATGCATAAATATACCTACTTGGATTATCAAAGATTTATTAATATGTTTCTAATGTGCATTGTGTTCAGATCCCAGAGATTTAATATAGGTCTGCTTAAATACTTCCACAATTCTGACTGAAAAGATAATAAGAAACAACATATTCTCTATTGGCTGTATTTTATTTATTTTACAAATTAGCTTTTCTCTAACATTGTCCTGAAAGGCTGGGTACACACACACGTACACAAAAAACAAAGCCATAAAAATTTATTTAGAAGAGACCTCTAATTTCTAGCCAAATAGCCCTAATATAAAATCAGAGTAAAAGCATCTGGGAAAGGAAAAGACAATACATATGTATGGATCTAGACAAGCTATCTGGCTGCTCAACTGAAAACAATGTCTTGGGGCTGTCTTCTGATAACAAGAACTTGCTTACAGACAAACACGTGCATAAGCATTGCCAGCCAAGGAGAAAGAACATTAAGGAAAATAAAGGCAAAATACAAAATCACGTTTCCTGCTTGTTACAGGTCAGACCTCAGTGAGCCAGTACTTCTCTCCAGATCGTTTACTCCAGCAGGATGCTCTTTCTGCACCACAGTGCAGTAACTGGTGAGTGGTTTTCGCTACAGGGGTTCACCATTGAGGGGGCTACATGAGTTTTTCTAGATGTACAGTTTGCTGGACAACCAAGTTCCTCACCTTCTGATTTTGAGACCTCCTCTTCAATTTCCAAGGCTCAGAACATCCCAGCTTATTAAAAGGATGTGCACGTGAGTGGCGTTGATAATTTTAGTAACGAATCCAGAATCAGTAGGAGGTTAGTGTCCCTAACAAAAGCGCTAAAGGTAAAATGGCATTTTGGGAAAGCCTCTACCATTTGATTTTTTTTACTTAACCATGAACAAACAAAAAGAAAAAAAGAAGTTAAAAGTGAATACACAACACATTTTTCATATGGAGCCATGTAAATGTATCTTTTCTGTAGATTTTGTTTGTTTGTTTGTTTAGAAGAAGAGAAAATTATGTGCAGGTATTAAACTGTACTGAGGAGACAGATGTACTCTGTTACTGTGGTTTTGTCAGCAAACATTTGATTACTTGGAGCTTTCTTTAGAGCCTGGAGCAGAGCCAGGTGGTGACTAGTGGTGGCACTGAAAGCAGAGGAACACGGTGGAAGTCAGTCACCAGAAGAGACCTTTTTTGCTTGTGCTTTGCCAAGTTGCTTGACAACGTGGCTGATGGAAACAGCTTCTTTTCATCAATTACAATGCAATTCTTTCAGGCTCTTTCTCAGCTCAGCCTTATTGTCAGCCCTGTACACAGTCCAGTGCCGAGTTCTGCAATGAAGTCACCATAGAAATGACATGATGAGCATGTACTGACCTCCCAACTGTGTTTCCTGGTCCTGAAATAAGTTTGAGCTCAGTTATTACGGCGCCTCTGATTTAATAATTGGCTTTTGGGAGACACTCAAATGCTTCAAATGGAATCTTTTCTTAGGGTCAAATCCTGTCTCTATTGAAGCCTACGGGAATTTTGCCATTGGACTTTAATGAGACAACAATTTGGCCATTAATCCATGAAAATTTGCTACTCTGGTTCACACTGCCCTCCCATTTAGGACCCTGTTGTTCAATTCACTCTGAACCAGCTTGTTTTCACTTTCAAGATAATTGTGCAGACTAAAGAGTAATTCAAACAACAAATTCAGCAAGAGCGGGCATTAGCTGCATTAACTGTATGGCTGCTGGCTAAACTCCACTGCAGAATCTTCCTGAACCTGCTAACAATCACTAAGTCATTGAAAATTCCAACAATTTCAATAAAAAGACAACAAAGGCACCATAAACAAGGAGTTTCTATGGTGCACAGCCTAGGACCATGAATATCTTTCACCTCAAAGAGAGAGGAGCCAATTCTTTAGGTCAGGAAACATCAAGGATCAAATTCTCTCTGGCTGTATATGAGGGCTCATGTTACTGGGAGGGTACCTTAGGGCAGACCTTCCAAACTGCCTCTTGCACAACCTGGCTGACTTCTGTAAGCTTCTATCTATCATAACATATTGCATTTTTGTAATCTTGTTTGAGTTGTAGGTCTCTGATAATCTTCAAGCAAGATACAAATGCTCTTTTAGAAATGTCTGTACAGTGCTGTTCAGCAGACGTGCACTTGTGTTCCTAACCACTCTTCACAGACTTGCTTAGAAGCAATTCATGGACTCCTGGGGATCACAGATTGAGCACCAGTGGTACAGAAAATACTGCAGATTTCAGAGGTGACCAAGATCACAGTAACTACCACTAATTTTAAGTCTGTTAGATAACTTTTCCTACCTTGGCAATTGCCCATCGCTCTTGGTCACAGCTAATTCAGAGTTATACTCCTCGACTTCATTCCTATGACATTTTGTATCACCTAGAGAAACACCTTTATAAATACAATGGCAGATTTCTCTGTGGGGAAGAGGGTTGAATAAAAGAATATCTGGTTTTCTGTGTCTCTGGTTAATAAAACATAGCATTTGTCTCCTGTTGCCTCTCATTGATCCTGTTTAAGTGGTCTGGCACATTCTGAAAATGCACAAGGGCTCTATTATGTACAGGCAGTAGGTACAGCAGGTTTCACTGGACTGTAACTGATTTGTTTCAGATGAAGGGATGCTGTTAACCACCACTGTGAATATAATTGCTTAGTTGATTTCCACATTCTTGTCATTGTTGGCCTGGCTACTGCAAGAACAAGCTGGTGAGGAATTCCCTAATGCTGGTTAAAAAAAGAAAAGGGGAAAAAAAAGGAAGTCTTCAGGTCAAACCAGGAGTTCATCCAGACATGCCCACGCCAGAGGCAATACAAATACGCCTTTTCACCACTTCACTGCTTTTCCTTTGCTCCTTCCTTAGACCAGAACCTACTCCAGGAGGAGAGATCCTCCAGGTGAAGAGGGAAAGGGACTTTTGCATATGGTCAAAATACTGAGGTGCCACCTCCGAGCAAGCTGTGGGATGAACAATATCTGATTCCTTCTATGACACCTGGCAGGGGGCTCAGAAGCCTTTAGCAGACTTTGCAGGGCTGGCTGTTGCTCACAGTCTGTCCTTACACAAAGCACAACTCCCCTCTGCTCCTGATGTGTTGCCTCTGTAGCATGTCCTGTGCTATGAAGTTTGTGGGAAAGCCCCCAGATTTCAACTGAAACCAGAGTTGGGAGCTCCCACCAGGCCATAAAGAAAAGCCACAGTTAATTTATCACACAGGGTCTCAGTGGTCCTGGATTTGGTTCCCTCCCCTCTCACAGGCTCAGACCAGAGTGTTTCCAGCGTGGAGTCTGGTAGCAGCTGCAGCCTCCAACAAAGACTGATACCTGCCTGTGCCAGACATTATACATACACGGGGTCCATGGGTTCTGGTCTAAAGGTTGTTGAGCAGTGTTGGGGAAGATGAAACAGGAGAGCCTTGGAAATATGATTGCCTGACAAAAGATTTTGGGAATATGAAAACTACAGGCAACATCGAAATGAAAGCCACTTTTGAAATACCAGGTCTTAGTTACTGAACAACTAGAAAACAATGGTATGGCCGACTGAAGTAATCCCCTCTTGATGGAACAATACCCTCTGCTTGCAAACAGGTCCAAGGGTCAGAGCAGACCCTACTAGCTCAGCAGAAGGGGTCCAAAGAGTAGTTTTTAGAAGTTAAGATGTAACACTCTATGGTAATATAAGAACTCTTATAGGCTGTATGTAAATGCTATAGGATTTGTATCTTGTATTAGATTGGTTAGTGACAATTAGAATATTCAGTACAGAAGATGATTTATTGTATTGTAACCAGGACTTCTATTCATTCTCACTCTCTCTCTTCTACTCATTCTCATTCTCACTCTCTCTCTTCTACTCATTCACATTCTCATTCTCTCTCTTCCACTTCTACTCTTGCTCCTACTCTCTCTCTCTCTTTCTCTCACCCGTTCACTCTCTTGCTCTCTTGGGCCTGCTCAGAGCTGAGTCTACCAGCTCTGAGCAGTGCCCCAATACCCACGCCCTTTACAATAAACCGACTGTGTCCCAAGACCTGCCTATAGAGATCTCTCGTCTCCATCCGTCACCGTCTACGTCCGGCCGTCCCGACAGGACCCCAGAACCCCGTAACCTACAGAGCAGCATAGCACTAGGAGTGGGAATGTTACAGGGAAGGTATTTACAAAGGTGTAACTGGAGAAGTCTTGTAGTCCATGGGTACTGGGGATCCAAGTGACCTTAATGTCTCTCTACTGCCAGTTGCCACCATGTTTCTAATCTGGATCCTTTGGATTTTTATTAATTTTGTCTCTCTGATGGAAAACACACCTGCACATCCTTCCTCCTCTGATTTGTTCTTTTCCAAACACCAGAAATGAAGGCCGCCTGTTTTTACAGAGGCTTTTGGACATGCTTTTTTCCTCCATCTGACATGTAATGTCAAGTGCACACATAATTCTTTATAGACTGGGAGTCCTAGGCTTGCTTTCTTACCATTTTACTTATCTCCCTCATCATTATTATCTACATATGGGGTGTATCATATTATTCATTTCTCAATAAAACTCCTTGGAAAATAAGGTGGAAACACTATCATTTATAGCATTTTGAACATTTTACTTGGTTTAAGTAATTAGCCAACATAAATTCTCCTCATGAAAAAACTAAACCAAAACAAAAAACCACTGTGGTGAGACAGCCCTTTATAGAAATGGCCTGGCAGCATTTAGTATTGACAACTATGCTTGCAAGCATTGCTTACCAGCAGCACAGACATATAAGCTCAATGCTCTCCAGGCACCAGGAGAGGACTGTGACTTGCAGACTGAGTGAAAGAACAGCAGCCTATTTCTTTTCAATAAATGCAAAGGTGTTGTTCTTGGCTATGAACAAACCCTCAAAAACATTCATATTAGAATAGCCCATCTCATGCATCACAGGCTTAGGCCCCAAAGCACACGGTAAAAAAAGATACAGGATATCAAAACAAAAGCAATGAAAAAAGGTGGGCTCTGTCCCAAAGAGACAACTGGTACAGAGAGGCAGGAGACAGCAGAGGAGCAGTACTGATTAGCATGATGAGCTTCATCCTCAGCAGAAGCCTTGCAGTACTCTCAGCGTGCCCGCTGCCAAGTCAGTAAGTCAGCTCAAAAATATTTGTTATGTTAAAGTAATCCTCTGTGCAAGTCGTTTTAGTGTAGGATGACATTCGTCTCAGAGCTAAAACACAAAGGATCTTTGGCTGAATTCTTATTGTGAGTGACACGAAGAAAAACCCCTCGCCATAGGACACCGATTTATTGCCTATGGCCCCATTGAAACGTCTGCATAGAAAATCAGGCTGCTCCCATCAAGCTGCATGACACCCAGCTGGGCATGCCGTGCAAATGAGGAGCTCACAGTGCCAGCTTTGGCAGTCACCAGGCCTGCTGAGGACAGACATGGCTAAGCAGGACAATCATCCTATAGCATAACACAGTCAAGGGATGCTTCCTTGGAGGGACAATATTGAACAGACCCTATGGATCTATACAGCAGAGTGGAAAAGAGAGAATGTTGTTATTTGTAAAAGCAAGAAAGACTGAGGAAGAGATGCTCCAGATTTCTGTCTTCATGTAATTGGGATGCATTACCAGCTGCAGGAGGTAAGTAACAGTGTAAATGAATGCATCATTAGCTACCTGATCAGCAACTCGTGCTCTCAGAATTAATTGGGCGAGCCAGGAAGGGCAGAATAGAAGTAGGCAATGACACTGTATGAGATGTTTTCCTTCTAATACCATTCAGTAGCAGCATCAGACCACCCCATCTGAAGGCTGTAAGGAAAAGTTTTGGGATGGCACTACAGCAAAGGGTACAGATGGCTCCTAGTAATATTCCATCACCAGGGACCTTGTACTGAGTCCTATTATATTCTTTCATATATTTTGTGAATACATCACTGATCCTACAAATCTGACATGTAGTAAATAGTAAGTTAAAAGATTAACTCTTTTTCCCAATAGCTCACTTCCCATATACATTTTACTGAGAACACAAAGGCATTTCAGCTTTCTGACACTGCTGCCATGCAAAGTTCACAAGCTGAATTTCATGGTCTGTGCCTGAAATGTGCAAAATGACTTTTCAGTTTTACTGCATTGAAGGGAAGTTTCTCCAGACTGCAGAAGTGCAGTCAAACATGGATGTTTAGTTTCAGCCTCACAGGAAGGGCTGAGAAGCACACGCAAAGCACGCTCCTGCCAGCACAGCCCTTCAGGGAGGTCACAGGCTAAAGGTTTACAGCACTTTCCCTAAAACAGGAAAGGAATGAAGTCATTGTTTCTATACCAGACAAAAAGTTAAAGAAAGACTCAAAGGCCAGGCTCAGTGGTAAGCAGATGGAACCCACGAAATAGTTTGTAAACTTCCTTCTCTCCTTGAACTACCATGGCACCTTTGGGGGACATCTCTGCTAGTGAGACCCAGAGCAGTTGTTTTGGAGGTGGTACCAACAGAGCAAAATCCTGTCTAAATAGACTATAAAGGATAGGAAGTCCAGCTTCCAGGTCCAGGCACACAGCAGGGCACAAATGTGTACCTGCAAGATAAGCAATGATTTTGAGAGATGTGGCGCTTAGGGACATGGTTTAGTGATGGACTTGGCAGTGCTGTGCTAACAGCTAGACTTGATCTTAAAGGTCTTTTCCCACCTAAACAATTCTATGATTCTGTATCAGTAGCTTAACTTGGTCAGGCAGTCGTTTTTTGAAAAGTTGGTTGAGTGTTTCAGCTTTAGTGGTACTCAAAGGAAGTTCTTTCTAATGTGAAGAAAATGAGAGAAAGCAGGAAATATTACAAAGGAATGACAGAGGCTCATGTTGCAGGCTGCTTTGAATCAGGAGTCAACATCTGACAATAAATAAAAGAAGCCATGCAATGAGAATCACCTGTGAACTGCTCTGACCGCAAAGCCTGGTTAGATTCTATACAGAAAAGTGGAGAAAGAATAGCAACACACAGAAAAGCCATAAACAAAGCAAAAATGCTTCAGGTTAATTCAGATACAGAAGTCTAAAAGCCTAGGTGAAATGACAGCTGTATGACATTTCAGCATAAGAATGACCATGCACTGGAGATGTTATACAAAAAGACGCTGATAACATGCAAATATACTGAGTACAACCTTTAGAGAGACACACAGTGCCTGATTACATTGGGATGGAGGCTGCTGCAGCTTACAGTGATCCAAAAAGGTAGGGAATGAAATACCAAGTTCACCATCCTAGGTACACAGGGACGAGCCAATAGCTGGATAGCCTTGAGAAAAGTCAGATAAGATTGTATCTGAAATAGGCTAAATTGTAGCTCATAGAGAAAGTTTGGAAAGAGATTTGCATGTGGAGAAATATAAAATGTACATCACACATAGGTGATGGTAGTTGCACTTGTAGTTATGGTTAAGGTCAAGGGAAAAGAAAGGGACAAATGGCAGGAGATCTTCCCCCAAGAAGTCCTCTAGTGAGAAGAAAATAAAAACGTGATGAAAGAAGTATGAATAGAGCCAAATAGATGGCAAAGGATAATGGGACTACAAGAACAGAGATGTCATGGACTCTCTTGAAGTTGCCAGAGACTGGGATAGAAGGAAGGGTATAAAGTACTGTCTTTGAGGGCTTTTTCCTAAGACAAGGAGATCTTGTCACTAGAAATGTTTCTCCCAGTCGGAATATGCAGTGTGTACCACATAGTTATTTAGACCGCAGAGAAATACTGCATTTGAACCTTTATCAAAGAAGAAGAAGCTTCCACATCACTAGGATCTGGTACACGAACTTTGCACTCCTGGTGTCATACCTGTTCCCTTTGGAAAAACAAAACAAAACAAAGTAATGCAAAGGATTTATGACTTTCTTAAAGCACAGCTCAGCTGTAAATAGGAGACAAGGAGAAACTTGTATGAAAAAACAGCAAAACCTCAGAAAGGGGTGAAGTAGACAATGGAATGACAGTATCTCTGAGTGCACAACTCTTGTCTCATGAAAACAGGTTGAACATTTTGATGTGAAAAGCTTATATCAGCCTTAAAACAGCCATAAGTTATGAAGTCTTGCACTCCTTAGAAATTAATACCCAGCCTTCAAAAACCTTGCTGAGGAATCTGCCCTGTCCAAAAGCTCCAGGTCTCTGCATCCTTCTCTACATGGAGCCTACCACGGAGGCAACACCACCAGCAGCAGCAATACTGGGCTGCCCCTGTGGCATCTGGAGGAAGGTCTTAAGCTAAGCTGACAATCTCCTGCAGCCAACATCAGAGTTGAAGGCAGCTGTCAAGAGGGAAGATCCCCCACAGCTCAGGGTCCTTCTCCCTTTCTCTTTTGATCCCTTCTGAATCCTGAGCAGCTCATCAGGGCAATTCTCTGATCCAGAGCCAAAATAATTTGAACACTTATAACATGGCAGTTATTGAACATTTCCCCCAATAGCGTGCATCTTTGTTTATAGTGCCCTTGACTAATGCAGGCCCTTCCCAATTCTGAACCTATAGGACTGCATATTTTAACAGGGTATTCATTTCGTGTTAAAAAAGCATCCTTTAACTGTAGCCAGATGTCCACTGAACTCTGCAAAAAAGCTTTTTCTACCAGTGCCACTTGGTTTACTCTTACATCTGTTGCATAGCTCAGGAATTAGTAGAATGTAAAACGTTTTATGAATTCCCTCTGCTCTCATTCAATGTTAATATATTCAACATGTTTTTCTAAAACCACATGCACGTTTTTTCCATTTCTTCTAATTTACTTGCATAACTTAACTCCCAAAGCTAACCTGGAAAATTCACAGAAATTGGAGACAAAGCCCATCTACCTATATAAAAACGTGGTCCATTTCTTGTTCTAGGGAGGATCATTTCCAAATATGACCTGACTGAAGTTAGGGGCAAAACTTTGAGGGACATCATTTAAAGCAAGTTTGGCTCAAAACTATCCCCAGGACTCTTCCCTCACCCCTGTTATTTATGGTTATGACACACCATCCACTCTATATGATCATGTTTGAATCACTATTCAGGAGTTTAAAGCTCCTTGGACTGTGCTCAAGACTATACACACCATAATGGCATCATGGAATTATTAGCATCTTGGTTTGTTATTTTTCTAGATATTTCTGTCTGAGACTGAACTTTCCATCTTATTTTCCCCCCTTTTATCTCAAGAAGTAAGCGTTGGTGTCAAATTTGCCAAAAAAATCCCAAATCATCTTGGTCTTTTTTTTTTTTTTTTTTGGAAATGAGCGAGGGAAAAATGACAAACTGTAATTTTACTCTCTATTGTGTGAAGCCCAAATTGCTTCATATTCAGCATAAACAGTAATTTTGTTCTTTAAAGTAAATTTTGACCCGATTTCAATTTTCTTCTTGGTTAAAAAGGTGGTTGTTTGTTGCATAGAGGAAAGAAGGAAGCAAGTACTCACAGCTGCCTATGTGGTACAGACGTAACAAGAAAGATTATGAAAATCAATGTGCACAAATGTGCTGTTATGGATGCTGCATTTCCATCATTCTGATTTCAGGCTGTGCTCACAGTGCCAACATAAATCCACAGAGAGCAGCAGCCTCTGCACATCTTGTGCTTCCAGCTGAATTTGCTACTTTAATGAAAGTGAATTCCTGTGCACGCTGTTCCCCAGCTGAATGCTTCAAGGGGCAAATCCAGCTCCTCTCTCCTCACCAATGTCCTGCTGACATAGCCCACATAGTGACACTGCATGTCGGCACAGGGTAGCAAATACATCTGGAGGAGGATCTATGTCCAAATTTGTAGTCACGAGCCAATTTTTTTTGCCAAATGCGTCTTACCCCTACTAGTTCTCCTGGGGCGGGGAAAGGAAACGTATGATTATTGATCTGCCTGAAGAGGTTACATTCCCCATCAAGTGGCCTTGGGAGAGTATTAATTTCCTTCCCACTCAGTCAAGCTTCCATGAGAATGTCCCACAGCAATACACCCTTTGGGTCTAAGGTCTGCTCAGCTGCAAAGCTACTTTCTTTTAGTCATAGAGAAGAAAACGGGTTGGAGAGGGCATGAAGAGGTGCTCTGGCTTATTCTTCCACCATAAGGCAAGATGGGCTACACCTACACCCCTCTGGACAGACCTTTTCTCTAGTCTTAACAATCTCCCATCTTAGAAGTTCCACATCACTCATTCAGCTCACTTCAGAAAACCGTCCTCTTGTCTAGCCCTCACTTTCAGTGAAGCTTACTACTTCCCAGCAAGTCTCCCATAGCTACAAATGCCAATTTATCCCTCTGTGTTACTGCTCCACTTCAGATATTTGAAGACCACTGTCATGTCACCCTCACTCCTTTATGGAATGTACTTCCAGCATCTGACCAAGGGGCCACATCTCTTTGGAAGTGCTGTGTGCCAGACGGGGTGTGGCACCCAGCTCAATTGCACAGGCTAAAGGGAGGAGAAGGTTTACTAAACACATCTTGCAAAGAACACCCCAGTCTATACATACTCATATGAAGCCTGGATTTTTTTTTTTTTTTCACAACAGTATGAGATTGTTTTCTTGTGTTTGGTTTGAGATTTGCAACAATCCCCCCAACCCCACTACGGATCTTTCCTGCAGATGTGCTCCCTGGCTAGATTTCTCCCCTCAGCTTGTTTGCACTGTTGATTACTGCAAAACAACCTCACATATGTATGCTTTTTCATGTAATTACTGCAGTTTGTGTAAATAATTTTGCATTCTAGTTCTGCCCTCAGATGTGCCCACAGACACTCCATAGCTTGTTGCCATCAGCAAATGTAATGAATAAATACCTCAACTGCATTGCTTCAAAATCACTTCTAACTCAAACCCTACAATATGCAGAAAGCAGTAAAAAGCACAGAAAATAGAGCCCGCTGTTATATCATTGCTGGCATCTAAATTTCTAACAGCCAGCTAAAGGGATGATTTTCTAGTTTCTGTGTTCTGCCATGACAAAGTGCATGGGCCATGATGGAAGGGTGTTCTGGTTTCAGTAAACTCAGGAAGGGGGAATCACTGCTCCCAGTGCCAACAGCATTCCCATGATCTCAAGTAGCAGTTGATAAATGCAGATTGCTCAGGCCTCCTGAGTCCATGAGAACTTAAAGGGAGCAGGGAACAGGCAGGTAACATTACCATGGAGTCATTTTGCTATATCATTTCTTTATCGTTTCTATCGAAACCACACAAAGCCCAAGCTGTTCAGGCTAACAAGAAGTAAGTATTGCAGCTGCCACTACCAGAAATGTTTGCTACACCTCACATTTCAGGAGAAAACGACTAGACTGAATGCTTCAAAGAGCAGCAGGTTCCCATCAGAACAAGTTACTTGGCAGCTACAGCCAGAGAACCTCTGCACTGCACTTCTCGGGGGAGCAACGCAGGACTGGAAAAGGCAAAATGGAACAAGCCATTTGTTTAATTTGTGTATCACAGTTGTTATAAAAATATAACAATTAGGTGGGAAAATGTCTCCAAAAGCATGAAATGAAAAAAAAAAACAGTTAAAGGAAATGCAGGCTATGTACATCTTTCTCTGTTTTGTACATCTTTCGTTTCCCACCTTTGTTCTCTCCTTCCTGTTCCTTTAAGCTTAGACATAGGTGTTACTACATCACACTGATGAGCATTCTTGAATCATCATTTCTTCTCACTACCATGTCCTACATCACAGCCCTGTGCACAGCATCCAGGCAGTTCACTGCTGTCTGGCATTACTGTCCATCTCCAGACATAGCCCTCAGCTGTGGCTGCAATCAGCTGGACAGCTCAGGGCTGCATGCAGAAGTAGCTGCCAGCTCACATCTGGAGCCAGTTGATGGCTACTTCAGTCAGCTAAAGGACTTGTTCCTCATTGCAGACTTACAGCAATGCCACCCACAGCCCATGACTTTCACAGTTCCCCTGCAAATCTTCTGCACTGAAATGGAAAGAGATGCAGAGGGCTTGGCGCCAGCTCCTCTCTGCTCTAAGAAAAACCTTTTTTATCAGCTTTACCTGCCCAGTACACAGGCCTGCTATGATCCTGCATCAGCCAACCTACAGACCAAATGCTGGGTACAGTATCATTGAATTCACGACTTGCATTGAGGGAGTGAAAACAAAAAATTCCTCATTCCCTAATGTACAGCCAGGAGGGATAAATAACATAATTCAGCCTCAGAAGGTCTCCTCTTCTGGACTTGGACAATAATCTAGTGGCAGTCAAGGAAAACTGGCAACAACCAAGAAGGCGTCTCCTGCCTCCCTATGGGAGCAGAATAAGTAAGAATGTTAAGCTGTGTTTTCCCATTTCTCCTAGCCTCTCCAAAGGCCATATCAAAAAGGGAGTAGGAAGCAAACAACTTGCTGAAGTGCTACTGCTGCAGTACATCTGTCTTTTCAAAAGTTTGAGTCAGCAAGCTGTGGAGGTTGGAGCACTTGGCTTGGAAGTACATTAACCCTAGGGAGGATGCAGCAGCAGCAGCAGCAGCAGAGCCTCAGTGTGCCTCAGCAAGCTCCCCTCCACCGCAGCACCTTGCTGCATGAGCAAAGTCTGGTGTCTGTGTTTCTGAAATGCTGGACTCTGCAGTGCGGGAACACACGGGATGGGGGGAAGGCAGGAGGTGCAGGCAGGATGCAGAGCAGCCACAGCTGCACAGCTGGAACAGCAATGGTGTCAGACCAGTGATCCAAGAAAGGAGAGAAGGCTCTGACACCAGCCAGTACCAGCTGCTTGAAAAACTGGGAAATTATTTCAAAGATGGCAAATGGGCATCTGCTTTGCATCCAGTAGGTTTCCTTTTGAAGGTCTGGGGCTTTTGCCTGAAAAGCCTATCTGCACCCACACATGTATTGGCTGAGGTGTTCATGCACTTGGTTTAAGAGGCTTTGGAAGTAGAAAATAAAGATCTGTATTCGTGTTATGATTCAGCAATGCTTCAAACTTTCAAGTTAATTCAGTAAACAGGAAAATCCAGGGAACTACACCAAGTCTCTTAAATCTCAACCTTTCTGTGAGTCTCACTTGAAAAAACAGGTGATGCTCCTAACTTCACTGCTTCTTTCTACTTCTCCCTCCATCTCATAGGGGCTACTGCTGCCTCCTCAGCATCCATCTCAAGCACAGCACAGATTCATCATGCTGGTCTTACTGTCCCAGGTCTGTCCCTCCAACATGCAAGCAGAGCTCTGCACTAGGCTATGGCTCTGGCAGAGAGTACTCTACTTCTTCCTGGAGTCAAGGTTTGCCAACCCGGTATCTTTACAATCTCATCTCAAGTAACTACAAACACTGTATTAAATGTTAGCTTCAACAATGTCCAGAGTTTGATGGGTTTTATAAGCAATTTTCTTCTCCTTGTAACTACACTATTGAAACTGTGGCATGCTGGGAAGAAAAAAAAAAAGAGAGAGAAAGGGCAGCCCTAAAAATGTTTAGAAATCTCATGTTATGATGAAGCAAAAAGTTATTTTTATTTCACCAAAGCAAGGGATATGGGCTAAAACATTTGAATACTTTAGATTTCTGTACACAGGAGAGTAGGAAGAAATTAGCAAACAACTCAGGTACCTACTAAACAAAGGACAGAAACAGGTCGGGGCAGGTCAAACAGCTAAACCCAGCTTTTCAGGCCAAACTGATCTGAATTCAAATCAGTGATGTCCAATTCTGTAATTTACAGCTTAGTAGCATCTCCCTCTGGAATGTCAAAATAGCAACTCAATGCATAGTCCAGTGCTTTCACATTTCCCTAATGGACCTATTCACATGCTGAACAAAGCCTGAAAGGAGCCAGGCTAGGAGGAAAAAAGTATGAATCTCACTAAATATTCCGTATTTAAAATGCAGGTCAGAGAACACAATTGAGTTTAATTAGAAAACTCAAACGGGACCCTGCATGTTAATGCACTTGCTCACTGCTTGGGTTCATTTCAAAGTGTTCCCATTTGATTGTCCTTGGAGACATTTGTGTTTGTATCTAACAAAGAAGATAAAAAATGACAGGAAATGTTTGTTCTGGGTGTATCTGTGTAAATCTGCTTGCAGCAAAGATGTTATTGCAGCCCTCCACTACAGCACTGAGTTCATGAGACAGGAATGGTTTGACACTTAGTGCTGTGTGAACCTTCTTCACTGGAAAACCCCTTACTAAACTGCATCCATAGCAAAATGTAGTTTCCAGGGCATTGGGGTTTGATCTTTAGAACTCTGGAAAATTTTGTAAAGAATTAGAGCAGTGACACAGATCTGTATCACAACCTGCCTGGAAATAATCAGGTTTTCAATGCCTGGTGGCCAATTCCCAGCTGCAGTGCATAGGGATGCTGTTGAAAAGCACAAATGCAATGATGATGTATTTAGAAAACAAGAATTCACATGTTTTTATTTAGGGTTACAAGTAAAATTGCTTCTTGAAAACACTTAGTATATTAATAAACCCTAAGTGTTTATTAGAAGCACAGTCCCCACTGAAGCCCATCAGCTGCTCCTGTTGGTGCTACTCAGATATGATTATAGTGAAACAAGTTGGGTAGCATTCCTCTAGATAAATTTCTCAAACCCTTTAAAGTTTAGCCCTTCACTATCTGTTTTTCAAATGTTATCATATAATATAAACCATCATTTTTTATTGCTAGATGTAGTATATTTTAAAGAACCAAAAATAAAGATATATTGTGCTTATATTTCCTTCAGTTTATGGCTTTTGTGGAAAAAAACATAGGGCACAAGTCACAGATGAATCAAACACTATGAAATATATTCAAGAAACAGTTTAGACTACTTCAGGCCAGGACTGTCCTGCAGGGAGCTGCTAGGGCATTATTCCCAGTATCCTTATGAAGGATGGACCTCCTTCCTTGTCTTTCCTAAAGACATTATATAAAGTACAGCTATAGGTACAAGAAAAAAAGAAAATTAAATACAGACTGGAGGCACACAGTGTTTGCAACAGACCTGAATAAACAGCCCAGTGGGAATGGTCCAAAATCTCTGAATGTTTTCAGACTACTCCTATCTTTCTGTTGTGTGTGCAGTCCAAAAGTTTCAATGTTAAACTAGTGCTCTGGTTCTCCAATTTTCCTCTCAGATCTCCTTTCCTCCAGAGAGACCTGCCCCAACTAGAAGGTATCACTTCTGTTTGCAAGGTGCAGTAATGGATGGAGGGCTAGGATCCCAGTGCTGGGGCACATAATGAAGTGAATTGGAATAAAAACAGATTATGAATAGAAGATTACCCTGTGTAGATGCTTGTTATTTCAGCTGAATTAAATGCAACTAATAACAAGTGGCAGCAAACACACACATGCAAACTAAGGTTATTAACGCCAAATATAGGATGTAAATCATACTTCTGAAGAAATATTGGAGCCCATTTTAAAGCATCACCCCCAGATATAGACTTAAAAAATTTAAACAAATCACAGTAACATAATGAGGTGAAGATCTGGAGGAACATCCTATTCTGTTCTGTTCTTTAGGACTATCTCGGGCTCAAGAACAAATGCAAAGCTGGAAACCCAACATGGGATTGTCCTGTGTTGTGTGACAGCCAGTAAGGTGTAAGGTGGCCAGTGTGTGTGTACTAGGAAAAGTCTTATTTTGTGTTGCTTCAGCTGGGAAAATGCTGACTGAAGTGGTTGCTTATTGAAATAACTGAATATCCAGCTCATGCACTTGGTCAAGAGTGGTGGATGTGACTCATGCTCCTTGGTGTGACTGATGTCCATGGGGCAGGGCCAAGGAGTCCATCCAGTGTCCAGTGCTCACCACTGTCCTTCCCACGATCTGCACATTGTGGAACCAGCCATGAGGACCTTTCTGAGTTTTAATCTCAGAGGGTATCTTATCCTAGACAAGGTCTGCTGCTGCTAAAAGCTGTCCCATGAGAGGCATTCCCCCTCCACACAGACTGAGTGCACTCAAGACCAGTCTCAATCTAAGACCCACTTCCAGCAGTTGCCGATGGGATTTGACAAAGGCACAACTCTCCCTCCCATCTTCTTGCCTTTATTCTCTCTTGTGGTCATCAACCAAACCCATGCCCACTTGAGGAGTCAGTTTGAACACTACATGGGACATCCCGAATGATTCTTCCCAGGAGGGACTAGCAGAGCTATGGCATCTCTCCAGTCACCCTTCAGAGAAGCAGACTGAAACATGGGAGAACTGTTAACCACCTCATTTGAATCAAACCTGACCCAAATAAAACCAGAACCTGCTTTTAAATCCCTCACCTCCTAATTTGTGACTATTTGGCTTGCAGATGCTTGTATGCTTGTATTCTGTCTAGTGAGAGATGTTCCCCTTCCTGCCCTCAGTGAAATACCCTGGATTTCACTCTCCAGCAGTGCAACAGGAATTTGAGGGCTGCATTTTTCTTTCCAAAAGCGGAGACAAAAGCTTCCAAGCATCTGTACTCCTTTGAACCTTGAAGACAAACTGAGAAAAAAAAAATCTCATTATTTGGGACATATTTTACCTCCTGCAAAGGGTGAAACAGGCCAAGTGCAGAGACAGTTAAAAAACCAAACCCAGTCACCCTTTCTCCAGCCTCGCAAACTCACTGGAGCCTAAAGCATTTCCAAATATCTCCCACTGTGGGGAGCTACAGACCACAGTGGCCTAGAATCACCCTAAGAGAAAAAAAATTAAGAAGGGGCTTTAATACAGCAGGTAAGAACTGGATGTCAGTGTTTCCTTCTGTAGAATGTGTAATAATTGCTGTGGTACACAGAGAGTCAAAGAGATGAGTACCAACATGCCAGAACCAAGCAAAAGGCCGGCAGGTCCCCTTTCGCATGTCCCCATCTAAGCTGCAGGTAGCTGATGCCCTGAAGGAATGTGAGCTTTTCCCTCCTTCAGAAATACTTCTGGCTCTTTGTGTGCTGCTCCTGATAGAGGAATTCCCTTCCCAACCCTCAGCAGGAGATCACTTTAGGCATGTGCACAGACAGACAGCCTGCTATGCCAGCCAAAATAGGCTTTCTTAAATCCTGCCCATTGACATCAGGTCATGATCTGATGTCTAAGAAAATTAGTGGAAAACCTCATAGCTGTAAACAGATGGCCCCGTTTCACCTAGTAGAGAGCAATGAGAAAAATCAAATAGCTGTCAGATGAACACTTGAATGAAATGAGGCAAAGTAGCACAAAGATTTCAGCATGAGCTAAATGCAGAACTGAGAGCTTAAATCCAACATGAGCTTTTGGGTCCCAGCAAAAAGCCACACACAGAAAGGAGTGACAGTGCAACACAGAAAGCCATGGCAAAGTGGCAGCCTGTCAGCCCCAAGCAGATGAGAAGATGCTGCTCCTTAATATAGCTGCAGGCTTGACCTGTATTTGAAGATTTAGCTTGAATACCCACTCACCTACAAGAGTCTCGGGGGCACCAAGACACTGACCTCTCAAAAGGTCAAATTCTTAATAAGCATCAGAGTGAAGAAAGCACAAGAAACAGCCTGTTTTTCAAATTCCAGGTGGGACAAATCCACCCCATCAGCTGTGGAGCAGTGTCTGATGATGCCAAATTCAGCTCTGCTTGGGGCTGGACTTCAGCTGCCAGGCTGAATCTGACCCAAGCAGTTAAAAGACAGTTGTTTTGGTTCATCCCTCACACACTCCCAAACTACTACTATTTTTCCACCTCTTAGTCTACTCATACAAAACCAAAGATCCGGTACAAAGAATACAGGCCAGACATATGGAAGTTGCTCCATTTGAAATTGCTAATAAGAGCGGCCTCCCTTTCTGGTAGGGAGATGGAATCGAGTTCACTTACAGGGCTGTTTAAGTTGGTTTGTTTAGATTCAGAGCAGAGGCCACAAAAAGCATTCACAAATACAGCAGTGAAGGCATTATGATCCCCATAGCTTATCAGGCTGAACAAGGAAGTACTTTTCTGCAGCAGGTTATAGAGGTATAAAATCCTTCTTTCCTGTATTTTCACCGTATCTGCTGTATTTTCACACCCATAACAGGAGGTAAGTTCTTAAAAGCACAAGACCCGATGATTCAGCAGAAGCATTGGCAATATGCAACACACATAAAGCTAAATTTCTATCAGTTCCTCCTTTCCATCTGCCTTATGGCTCCTACTGTCTCTTGTCTACTCCCTGTGCTGTAGACCCTCTAATTTACCTCTCTCTGTGCATCTATTTTGGTAGATTATCTGGAGGCATCAACCTCGTGTAGGTTTAGGAGCTTCAGTTTATACAAATGAAAGAAAAATGGCCCAACAGCAAAGCTGCATTTAAATGTTTGCTTTTTACTTCAGAGAGAGTGATCAGAGAAAAGAGGTTTATTTGAAATACCTGCAGAGTCTGGTGGACCACAGCACTGCAGCATCTCAACACCAGTATAAAGAGTCCCTCATGCACTGTGGGCTTAGAGTTTTATTGAGTAGATACATCCTAAAATAGGATAGCTGCAATCCTGGCAATAGCTGAGGAGCCTTTAAGTAAACAGTCTTAGAGAAAAGTTGGTGAAAGGAGACAACAAACACACATTTTATGACATGTTGCAGCAATTCCTTTTTTTTGAACTCTTCCTCTTCTTTCACAGCTCTGTGTTGAATTACCCTGCCTATATTAGACTCATGGAAGATGCAGTATTTATATGCAGGACAGCCCCAAAGGCAGGAAACACTTGTGTAGAAGCACACACTAATTTCCCATTAACTTCAGCAGAACTGAAATCATGCTGACATGAGGCCACGGTTTATGTCTCATTTGGGTTCTAACTAGTATGAGCAGTTTTCCTCCCAAAATTGTATATAGGCACCTGCACAGCTGCTGAAGTGGATGCAGATAGGCAACACATTTACTGTGAAACTCTCCAAGAGTTACAAAAAATGATTGGCTAATAACTAATTTTTCTCTCAAAGGCAACAGACATTTTACCAACATACATCCATAGGCTGTAAATGAAAACCAAATTAGAAGATATTAGAGATATAACCACCTTTAGGTCTTTTGGTTAAAGCAGTTAAATTTTCAATGTTTCATACATTGGAACCCTCCTATATTTTCATATCAAATGTACAGGGCCAAAGTGGATGAAAAGCAAAGTGACAACAAATCACGGGCAAGATACAGTAGAGGCAGCAGAAGTCTAGATTTTAAGGTCCCTGCAGGAATTCTGGAGATTTTGATTGCAACTCTAATGTAAATCTAACATTCGCAGTACATGTTGAGCATCTGTATTTTTGGCTTGAAAAGGAAACAAACCTTGGAACTGACAGAACAAAATCTTCTTATGCCTTAAGGAGAGCACACTCAGGTGCAACAAAGCACCTGGAAGCACCGGATTCTGTAATAGCAAAATTATCCAAATAACACAAAGCAAGAGTGGGCAGGTGGGGGGAGTAATTTAGGACAGGACTCTGTGCCAAATCTGGCATACATATTAGTTTATTGTGTGTGAAGCATGAAATGCCTGCAGCCAGCTCCACCTGGCAAATCCAATGAGATACGCATACATTTAAACACCCTGGGACTTCTGAATGCTGCCAACAGGGAAAATCAGTTTGAAGTCAGAAAAGATATGGCATCTGAGGATCCCAGGACAGTGTTAGTCACACAAGGTCATGAAAGCAGAGAGAAGTCCAGTTTAGAAGCAGCATGAGGGATCAGTGTTCTCCCAGATGGAAAAGGAGGAAAAGAAAGAAATTTTCAACATACATTTAATCAAGTCCTAAAGCAGAATTACTACTGAAAAGCCCAAAACAAGAAGCCTAAAAGGACAGAGGAAGGAGGAAACACCATCCCATCTATAGAAGGCCAAGTCTCACCCTGAGTGACCACAGGGTACCCACAAGGTCAAGTCAGCTCTTTGGCAGAGCAGCCTCAGGTGTCTGGAAGAGAAGGCAGCTGCAGTGAGCCAAGACACTGCTATTGAAAAAGAAGGGTATTGGCTAAATACTCCCTAGAAGGAGTATATATATACTCCCATATATAATTTTCTTTTGTAGATGTTCAAAGTAGTACAATTGTAGCCTACAACAATCTTAATGAAGATAAAGGTCAAACATAACTCTTTGAGTTACGGCTCGTACTAAAACAACTTCCCAGCAATCTGACAGTTGTGGGGAACCTTTGGGAGCAGCAAAGCAAAGTGACAAATTCTCTCAGAAATAAGCTAACTGGGAAAATCAGTTCTCTAAAGCTGGAGATACTCTTTACACCCTCCTGGAAGCAGCTGATTTAGGGACTGGTGGAACAACAGACAAGTCTTCAGGTCTCTTCAGTGGGTGAGAACCCATTGCCTGAAGGCAAAGAGCAGAAGTGTAAATCAGCCACTGACCCTGAAAACACTGTCTCATTCCATCATTCAGAAATTAATATGGCTAAACTAAATGTCCTGAGAAGAAATAAGTCATTTGAAGGACAGTATAAAACAGATAGTTTGGGCAGTTGGGACTTTGGGTTGGTTTCTGAAATTATTAACTGGGCATCTTGCAAAAATAAGCATTTCTGTGACCCCACATGCAATGGTAGTGTGTTATTGAGCCTAAAAGCTGGTACGTGCTTCAGAGACCTAAGTCTACCCAAGAGTCTTTACTTGTATCTTAATTACAGATACATTGCCCTGGGACAAAGACAAACATTTCTTTGCCCAGTGTGACCAACCTTCACAGTCTGATGATTACAAAATTTCATTTTTTAGCAATTCTCATGGTCTTCAAACACAAGCATTTGCAATTATTGCATTATCTAGATCAACACTTTAATGCATAAATTAAAATTACATAGTTAATGTAACAATCTTGCCTAGCAGCATTTCCTGTTCAGTGATTCGGATCAGCGTGGGCTGATCCATATTGGAATGCCTGAAACATTTAATTGTATTGCACGTGAACACAACAGGATTTTATGTTCATGGCAGTGATTTAATGTCCACTCCCCTTTAACAAAGTCTTTTAAGTGATCCACAGAAAAAAAGTTAACAGCTTTAATACTTCAGCTTACCAGAGTCCCTTTAGTGATCAGCATAAACCCCAATACTTCTGCAACAACTCTCGTAGCAAATAAATGTCAGCAGCAGTTGGTCTGGTTTGGAAATGAGTGCTGCTCTCCTTCTGGCAACAGTTTAAGGGCACAGTTTTCCCTTGAAATAGTGAGCCTAGTTCTCATTAAAAATCTAATTTTGATACCACTTATCAGCAATACTTGGAGCAACTCTACTGATGTTAATAACATAAAAATGGGGTGAAATCAGGCTAAGTGAAAATAAGGACTCGGGACCACAGGCAATAAAAGTTTTGTGTCTATTTATATTGGATCCAAGCTTGGCCTGGCTGATCTAACTCTTTTGTATTCATGAAAAACAAGCATGTACAATGCAGCAGAGGTACCAAATAAAGCTGAAAAACCACCCACTGGAATATTTTTGGCTGCTTCTAATCTTACCATCTTTTATTTACTCAATGAATGCTTTTCTCCCCCAGTACAGACAAACTCAAAAATTACTTTACTCTTTCCTTTTTAATCTGGCAACCTCCTTCAGAAGACTACGAACAATCTGGGGGCTGTATTATACACCTACATGAAGGAGCAGGAATTTACTGTCCTCACATTCCAATCTAAATGAACCCAGAGCCACTCTGCTCTGGAAACAAAGCAGCAGGCCACTTCGGCAGTGACTAATGTAGCCACAGTCTTCTTAACAGGAACTATGTTATTATTGGCCAGTTTTCTAGCAGAAGCAAGTAAACTTAAGTCTCTCTAGACCCATTTGCTGAGGTAAAATTTGTCTTACAAAAAATCCCCCAAGCAACACTCAGGAATTTGAATATTGTGACTAATTTTGGGATCTCACGCTGAATCAATTCATGTCCGACATTTAGATACCAGGAGAAGACATAACTTTTTCAATCTCTGGAGATGGCTAGGATTTCAGAAACAAAATGAAACTGGAAAGACTGAAATCAGTCAAATTTATGTCTCCATTTCAGACCTGAAAAGTTAAGAAAGGCACTAAGAAATGCAGATGGAACTTGTGACATTTCTAACTCACTCCCAGGGATATTCTTTGAAGACCTAAGTCCTGAAAATTATATAGTACTTTTCATACATGCTGGGAAAACGAAACTCATCTTTGTCCATCCTTTCCATGCCACTCAAAATTTGGAAGCCAAATAATCTAAATATGGTCAGTTGTTCCCTATATGAAAACCCTGCTGCCATTCTGGTGACCTTTGGCAGGACATCCCTTTTTGCAGGGCATTTATGAACGAGATGAGCAGGAGAGATCTCAGCACAGATTCTTCTGGGACTTCACTGGTAGCTCTCTTCATTCACCCCAAGCCTTTGTTTCTTATCTTTTAATTACATATATAACCATGCCAGGATCTTCCCTCTTCTATCACAATTGCTTCACCTCCTAAAAAGCCTTTGACAAGGGCTTCATCAGAAACTTATCAAAATCCATATAGATAATATCAACCAAACCATGTTATCTCTGTATTTGTTGATCCCTTCAGAGATGTACAAGACAAGGTGTTTACAATAGTCCTTAAAGTAGCCTATGGATTCTTCCTCAGCAGACTCAATTGTCCAAGGATCTACTCATTCTATCCCTTATTAGAGTCTCTGCTAATTTGCTGATGTTGCAGGCAGGCCTGTAGCTCCCCATGTTCCCTCAGAATCCTTTGAAGCTGGACATCCATCATCCACCTTGAGGTCTTCAGATACTGAGAAAGTGTTAAGCAATGATACATTTTACTACAAGCAACACAGCCACTTCATGTGTGAGTTCCCTTAGACTCTCAGGTGCACACCGTAATGTTTTATTATCCACTGCACTATAACTTCCTCCACAGTGGCTCAGTATTGGACATATTCTCTCATGAATTTACCCCAAAATGCTCTGTCTGTCTCACCTGTTTCTTTCATAGCAAATAACAATGCAGCTAATGAATTTGGCTTCTCTGCAATGGGGTGTCCATCATCTCCAGCTGCTCAGTTTTAAATTATGATCATAAAGTCATCCTACAGTCTCTGGTCAGCTTTTTGCTTTTGAGGGTTTGAAGAATTAATACTGGTTTTTTTGAGTACTTTAGCTAACTGCTCCTTCTTTTTGCTTTATATTTTTGTATCTTCACATCTCCTTCTGGAGATCAGGATCCTTTTCCTTCTCATCCTTTGGATATGTTTTCAGCTTTTTAAAAACTGTCTTTCCATCATTTCATAACCTAATTTACTTTGCTGTTTAGCCTGTTTCTGCTTCCTTTGACCATTTTCTAAGCTCTTATTAGAGGGTGATATGTACTAATGATTCTGGTGGGGTATCATTCAGCAACTCCATATCTCCTCTAAGTGTTTAATTCTCCTAAAATCTCTTTTTAACATGCTTTTATCAATTTTCTTCATACCCACACACATAATATTATAGAGCTGACCATAACTGCAGTGGATGTTTGGTCTTTTTATTCTGCAGGGACAGTGAATCTAATGGACGTTGTAGTCACCGGTATGAGCTTTATTTAAAATGCATAATTTTCAGCCAGATCTGACACCTTACTTAGTGTCAAATCAAGGTTTTGTTTTCTTTGCTTTTTTGTGGTGAACCTTGATTAGCTGCTGCAGGAAACAAATATTGACACTGTCTGCCCATTCCACCTCTGGGCAAATCTTAGACAAGATGTGAGGCAACAGCTATGGTGGTAACGGGATTTTCCACATACAAGAGTATTTTCTGCCCCTGTGACCTCTGTGTATGCAATTAGAGTCATGGTTCTGGTAGAAGAGACAATAGTAAGGATCAAATGCTATTCTCTTCTTATTGGACATGAAACTCAGCCCAGGTTGCACAGAATTCCTAACAATTGCTGCTACCAAACATGATCTTCAAATAATTCTGGATTTTTTTGACTGATCTCAAGTGCTACAAATTCATGTCTGGACTTGCACCTTACTGTGAATTACGTCCTTCCAGATGGCAGGGGACACTCACACACAGTTACACACCCATTCCCTCACACTCACTCACTCAAACACACAGTTACACACTCATACTCGTTCACTCACACTCACAGTTACACACATACTCACACGAAGGTGATCCTGAAACATTGGAAGTACAGTGTTCTGGTCTCTCTTATTTCCAAAATAAACCTTTGACAGGTTTCTCTGATGGCCTTTAAAGAAGGAATGGCCTATGTACAAATCTTTTCTTAAATTAATAGCAAAATAAAAGGAAAGAGTATAAAAAATTGCTGCAAAGTATGGATTAATTTTTGTGTGAAACTGCTATTTGTAAGGATTTTATGTTGGTGCCTGTGAGAGATGAGATTGCAGCAGCTGTCTGCCTGGCTTTCACATACACACAGCAGATGCTATTCTCAGAATTATTTTTCCACATCCCTGTAGCACCATACTGAGCACATGGACTCTCATCTTGAGCAACAGCACAGATACTTCTAGTGGAAAACAAGTCAAGCCTTGGCTGCAAGTTTTAAATGAGACAGAGACTTTTGTGCATGGAAACAAGTTGTCCAAGTACTTCTTGCCATCCAAGAGTGCATTTAAGTAAACTGTGAAGATCTACCTGGCAAGAGCAATGTCCTTGCACTTCTATGCTTCAGAGATGCTGTATGGATGTGCAGGTTTTTTTTTTTTAATTTTGAGAGCTCTGTGCTGAGGAATAGGGAAGGAGAAATAAAACAACAATTCTCTTGGCACAGATTAAAAAAAATACACTTTCTGCCAAAAGTTGTAGTTTAATTTTGATCTCACTTAAAAAATAATCTTTACAGAACATCAAAACTCTACATTTTGTGTCCCTTAGGCAGCAATAAAGTATCAATTAATGTCAAGCTAAATAAAAAGAAACAAACCCATTTGTTTTTAATATCTAGAAATCAATAGCTAGAAATTAAAGTCTTAAACCGCTTAAGCTCCTGGCTTCAACCAGAAGGACAGAGCTACTCTTCTTGCTGCCCAGGTCAGCACTGGAGGCAAAACTCCAAGGACAAAATTTACTGGAGTACAATCTCCCTCAGTAACGTGAGTGTCACACAGTCACTGATTAATTAAGGTAGAAAAGGACCTCCAGAGATGATCTAGTCCTACCCCTGCTCAGAGCACATCAGCTTGTTCAGGATCATGCCTGCTTAGAGGTTTGAAAAAACCAGGTGGGTTTGAAAGAGCAAAGAGAATAATGTGACTGTAGCACAACACTGACCTAATAATTTAGAAACTTTTCAGAATAAAAGAGATGAAAACATTAGAAAAATGAACATGTTTTGGATACCCATAGTAAACCAAGTTTTGTTGTGTGGGGCTTTTGTTTGTTGGTTTGTTTTAAACAAAATGACCAGGAACAGAGACAAGCAAAATATTTCTTGTTGCCCATACCTGGCACGCTGTGCAAGGTGACCTGGACCAGGCATGCCAGGCTCTCTCATCCTCCTGAAGTTCTTCACTGATGGAGCATCTGCATCCTTGTTCATCTGCCTGAAGGAACCAAAGCCAAGTGCCTCTTGATCTTTAATTGCTCCCTCTCCCACTCCCTGCTTCTCTCATGTGGCAGAGAACAGCAAAACAGTGTTTCTCACTATTTGAATTAACCTAATTAGCACAGTGAGACCCCAGGCCACACATGCTGTACAGATCTAAACAATATAATTACAGGAATATTCTCATTTTAAGAATGTTTTTGTTTGCATATTCCCCTTTTGCCTCATTTTTTCTCAGATGAATTACTGATAAACTCATCTGATTTTGTTCACTGAGTGTCTGTAGGATTCTTGGAGGAGGTTGGCTTTTGTTATTCAAACCTTATTTCCTCCTCTCCTGTTCTGTCTTTCTGAAAGAAAATAGCTCACTTCTTTCCTCCTTCCACATTTTAAATTCCTTTTTCATTATTCTAGCTTCTTACATTTGAGCTATTAAAATAAAACCCCCTGCAATATGGTAACAGGGGAAAGAAAAAAAAAACAGTAGGTAGGCTTTTATTGTACTTAGTGACAAAAAGTAAAACTTCTTAAAAAAAGGCTAAATTAAAAACAAGAGAATTTTACTATTTCATTTTTATTAGAAGCTGCAAAACTTCTAACAAAAGCCTTCCGCAAAAGATTTTGAAAGATACTTTTGTAAGGGAAAGGGTTTTTAACAGTAAATAAATGAAACCCCAAAGTAAGCTCTCATCTCAGAACCTTGGGGACTGACCTTTTAGTAGGGCCTGTAGTGACAGGACAAGGGATAATGGTTTTATACTAAAAGAGGGTAAACTCAGACTACTCATAAGAAAGACATTTTTTGCAATGAGGATAGAACTGGAACAGGTTGCCCAGAGAGGTGGTAAATGCCCCATCCCTGTAAACATTCAAGGCCAGGCTGGACAGGGCTCTGAGCAACCCTGATTATGGTAGCAGGGTTGGACTAGATGAACTTTAAAGGTCCCCTCCAACTCAAAATATTCTGTATTTGTTCCTATTCACAAGACATTTGGTTGACCCCTTGTCCGGCACTATCAGCCCTACTGGAAAAGTTGACTAATAATTTTCAGCTGCTTCCCAACTTCTACTTAGACTTCAGGACAAAACAGATTACTTCCCTGTACTCTACCACAAATTAACAGAGACCTGCTAAAAGAATTCCAGGTCAAATTCCCTGGATGCAAGTGAGGTGAATTATGACAACCATAACACAGGCTCCAATAACAGTCTGAAACAAAAAAAGCAAAACACCCCAAACAAAAAACCCAACCACAGTGCTGAACAGATAGCCAGGACAGATGAAACTGCACAGACCTGCAGGGCTTCCTGCAGTAGCAACTTGGAAGTAGATGTCAGGAGAGCTGCTTAGGTACCTGGGGTATAAAAGTTGACAAAGCTACAAATTATGTAGTCAGGAAAGAATTTTAGAGCCAAAGTTGAGAGGAACGGCTTAGCAGAGCTGCACCTCTCCAGAGAGATGAGCACTCCTGGCCATGCCAGCCCTCACAGGCCTCTTTAAGAGCACACTGTCATTCCGAGGACAATGCAGAAGGCTGAGTCCACAGCTCCCTTGACTCCCCTTTTCCCCTCAGGTTATCCTCATGTGCCATCTCCAGCACTGTACTGGCAGAAACCTCCCCACAATTTTGAAGGAAGCAACAGGGCTTTCCATCTCCATATTTCCCCAGTCAGCAAAATCTTTCCTTGGTTCTAGATTTCAGACTTTCTTTCACATCTTCTGCAGAACTGAAGCCCAGTGTGAGATCCTCAGCACAGCTCAAAGACATCCCTCAGTGAATGAGAGGAGTGCCCAGTAAGATAAAGCAGATGGCACTGAGAGCATAAATGAGTTTTAGTGTCTGCTCCTACAGCTCCACAGGGCATCCCTAGGGAGTTTCCACTGAGGCTGCAATGATGAACCTGCTGGTTTTGCAGTCATTCCCTTACAAGCTAATAATGAACCCTCAGAGCCTGCTGACCAGCAGATGACTACAAAATATGTGGAAACTTCAAGCCCAGCCTGTGACAACACAGGTATTGATTTTAAATTAAAGCCAGGCTCAGAGCAAATTATTGCATAAAATGGGCAAGGACTGTTTACTTAAGAAAAAGTGTATTTTACAGTGGTTTGTTTTTAAAGAAACTCAACATAAAACCTATTGTAAAGACCCTTAAGGCTTATCTCTACAGCTTTACCACCACGGTGGTGTTTACCCTTTCACAGAGCAATTTGTATTGATATTCTATCCTATCGGTTTATTAAATATGCTTTGAGGCTGTAGAATACGTACTTATGTGCTGCACTTGAAGTTACATCATCAGATTACGGTAGCAATTTTCATTTCAGAACTGTACTTTAGACATTGCTTTAGAATTCTTATTTTCTTATGAAATGAGAAAAATGACTTTATATAAATGCACATTCCAAATTAATTTTCTAGCTCTACTCCAACACACTAGGGCTTGTAAAAATCAAGTCTCCATCCTATTTTTGAATTTTTCACTCACTAACCATGAGAATTTTAGCAGCTGGCTGAGAACCAATTACTTTTAAAAAGATGTGCTAATTTTTGGTAATAATCTTTTGTGGTGTTTATTATTATTCATTGTTTGTTTGTTATTTTTTAACCTTGGTGAGACTCAAAACTAATCTGCTTCGAATGGAATTCACATGTCCTGACTCCTAGTATTATTCTCTTTCCAGCACACACTGGAACAAAAACAAACCCAGTGTTGAGATTGAGGAGGTCATAAACATCTGAGCATTAACAGTGTACTATATTAAGCAGAAAACTTGAAAGTAAAGAAGAGAGACCCACTCTGTCTAGTTAGCCCCAGTAATTGGTCTCTAAGACTGAGAAATTGAATTTGGCTAGTACATGTTGTCCTACTTCAGAGCCTTCATCCCACCACCTCAAGGCCTTTATAAGTACTGCCTTCATTCCATCAGCACCTCAGGCTCTGAGATTCTCTAGAAATCTCTCTTGAAAAGTTGCTGGAAATCATATTTCTCCTGGAGGGACAAAGAAATCTGTGATTATTCCCAGTCTCTTCTAAGAAAAGGGCAAGAGGACATCAAACAATTCTACCCAACTGCAGGTTCAAAATAAATGAAACATTTCTTTATACAACTCTCAGTCATCTTAATCAACTCATTACCTTGGATGTTACTTCTTTGAATATGGAGTTGAAAAGCATTTAATAAGCAGGAGGGAAAACATATTTTGAAGGCTATTAAAGGGAATTAAGCTTGTAGCTTCCTGCGACAAACACTGCTGGTGGCAGGAAACACTGTTGCTGCTTTCTTGCCTTCCCCTATTTTTCCCTAAGCATCTGCTGCTGGCCACTGTAAGAACAGGACACTGGCACAAACGGTCTGGTCTATGCCAAATAGACATATCCAAGCATAGAAATTATTAAGCTGCCGGAAATCCAGGAAAAGATAGGATATGAACAGCCAGTGCTTGGTAGACTACAAGGAACCCCCACGTTAGTTCAAGTTGCTCATGGTTTTTTTCATACTATTTCTTGCTGTGGGGTTCTCCACACATCTTTAGCGTTGATGCTCCAAGTCCAATTCATTGCAGAGCCAAGGCATGTGCCAGGGCATCTTACCGCACAGTTTGTGCAGAAACCAAAATTCTGCAACTACCAAGTAGTAGCTTGTAACAAGATCCCTTAAAAAGGCAAAAGTATGTTTTAATAGTTTATAAAGCACTGAAAACAGCGTCAGGAATGACCTGAGTAGCTGCACATTGCGGAATTGATTCTTACCATCAACAAAAGATTGCACCTTCTGAACAGTAAACTTCACACTGAGGTGGTTATAATTCATGGCTGAACTGGATTTCCTAATGACAGAGAACTGGGAATGAAGTAGTGGAACCTCTGAGATTTCTCCACTTTTATATTTTTCCTTTCCAAACTGTGGAACAGGGGAAAACAAATCAGATGGTGGGTGGAGGGAGAACAGAATAGAGTCAGCTTGACCAGCCAAGCCTTGCTGACAGAGCCAAGCATCATCCGGCATGTTATTGGCCAAAAAGCCCTACACTGTACGGCTTCTGCAGTAGAGGTACATGTAGTTACAGCCACAACAGGCAGGCATAAATGCTGAAATAAACCCAAACACAGTGTAGGTAGTGCTACACAAATAGCAGCCCTGACACAGTGAGACATATGTGAATGGCTTTAGATGAACAGGCTGTAAAGAAAAAAATGCAAGAGTGTTTTGCAATTTGAAAGTCTTTGGATGCAACACCACTGTTAATGCAAGGGTATCCACAAGGAAATTTTACTCTATAAAGAGCAAGATTAAAAAGAAGCTATATCCTCCACAGTTTTTTTCTTTTTTTTTTTTTTCCCGATATGTACACAGACTCCTAAACATATCAAGGTGTTTCTCAAACTTCTGCTTGTGGGGCAGCTCTCTGGCAGTGAGAGACCTTCACAGACAAGAGGCTGAGTGTTATAAATGTACTGCGGTGTTGGCTTTTCGCATGTTCCATAATTGTTATGAATGTATTGTGGTGTTGGTTTTTTCATGTTACTTAATGTTAAAGAACCTTTGCCTGGGTTCTGTAATGTAACGCTGTAGAAGGTCTGTGGTTTGGGTGGTCAGTTTGGGAAGGATGGGGGGGTCTTCACATTCCTGGAAAATCTTATCAGAAGAAAGAAAAGAACCTGAAACCAGACGGAATGAAGCCAAGGAAAAAGATAAGACTGATAAGATGATACTCAGCAGCTCCACAGAATTCATGAATTATGCATGATGGTGATGAATACGAAATAAGCGATGTCCTTTTACAGACGATCTTTTGGATGTAAAGGTGTGGCTTTGGATCTCTGCCGAAGCACCCCGCCATAACACCCTGTTCGCTGTTGTCTCCTAATTGTCCCTTTTATTAAACTTTCCTTAAAATTTTACAGAGTAAAGCTTGCTTTTCACACTGACTATGATCTGTCACTGGAAAGATTAGCAAGGCACAAACATCCTTTGGAACAACAGCATAAACCCCATCACATGGTCTCTACTACTAACATGTTTACATGTATCCAGCTGGCAGCACTTAGAGCATTTATGTAGGCTTCCCACAGATAAGCAGTCAATACAAAAACGACATCTCACAAGTTTGTGAAGTCAGAAACTAAGATGTAGTGCTTCTTGAAAAATGCTAAATATACTTAAAATCCGAATGCCTTTCTGAAGTGCTGACGCATGGCACAGAGAAAGCGTGTGTCGTTCAGCTACATCCCCTCCCTGTGCCAGGTCTGTCTGAAATACCACACTAACAGCTGCCAATGCTTCAGAACTGAGTCTTGCTCAGCATAACAACAGCAAGCTTTTCTTCATATTTAATGAATACGAGACCTGTCTGCAAAAAAAATCCCCCAAAACATCTTGCCCTTTTATACAGGAACACAACCTTTATTTATAGAAAGGGGACTTGACTACACTCTACAAATGAGCAGGGCTCACAGATGCAGCAGATCCTTTCAAAAGCCAAACGCCTACATAGAAGAGTTTGTACCACAACACAGAAGAGGGTCCTTTGAGGGTCTGTGAACTGCTATGGTGGTAAAGCTTTTTGTCCAAGGCATGAACACTGGCTTTTGGGTAGAAAGTGTGTCACAAGGCCCTCAAGATAATTGCTGCACCAGTATAAGGTCCTTTAGTCTCTGACGGTCCAATTTGTCTGTTTAGCCTTGCTGAAGCTGACTGCTGCTGTAGTAAGGTGAGCAAGCGTCTACTGTGTCCACATAAAGCATGAAACAGCAAGCTTAAACCACTGATGAAAGGTCAGTTCTGTAGCACAGTAGACATAAATTTTCAACTCCTTTTGACCTTGGCTCTTTAATTCCAGTTACTCAACTACTGAACACCATTCATCCCTTGCCAGGCATCATTTTTGGAAGGATGGTGAACCAGTATTTGAAACACGAGCCATCACCTACTCTGGCATTGACGAAGTACTACTTCTTAGAGGTCCATCAGACTACTTGCCTTGTATTTGGTACCTCTTCCGCAAAGGTATCTCTATGAGAAGCCTTTTATATGTACCTTCCAATCCCAACAACTTTACAGGTGTTGCAGGTAGGAGGACATTTCCTTCAACAGCCAAAAAACCCCAAGAGTACTGGCAATCACCAGAAGCTGTGAGGCTTTCAGCAACCCTGTTCCAGAAAACAGACCCTATAAATGGGCTCTAGTTCTTCATTCCTCTCTAAAACAGCTACCCAATTTAGATGAGAAGCAACAAGCAAGATACCATAAACTCTTAGTGCAAATCAATTAAGAACCCAAGAGTTTAAAGATATTATTAGAGAATTAAATATTTCAAATAATAAAGTTTGAAAACTAAAAAGATCAATTCTCCGATGTAAAGTTATCTGTGATTTCTTTCCCAGCTTTCATACTAATTATCATAATGAAAAATTAGTCCAAGAGAAAAATACCATCCTGGGGCAACGAAAAGCCTTCTAATTAGAAATGCCAGGTAAATGCATTAACCATTCTGCACTAACCATAAGCATTGCCATACTCAGTCTCAGAATTATGAGCTCCTAGAATACGTCCATCATTGCCATTTATCTTGGCTATGCAACACAGTCAAGGATAAAAAAGTAATGGACAAGCTTTCAGGGTCACAAATTCTTCTTCAAATACTGGAAATTTTTATTTACTCTAGACCACTTAACCAAGCTATAATTTGTGGATTTAATGCTTCATGATTCACCAGCCCTGAGGAAGCCCACAAGAAATATAATTTTCAAAGAATTTCTTAAAAATGTGGGTGGAAAATCGCTGTTTTCTGCACAAGAGGTCTTTTACTCTGCTGTGGACTAGCACGAAAATCCACAAGCAGCTGTCCTACAGACCACACTGGATTCACACTGAAAAGGTGCAGGCAGAGAGGTCTGGGCAAGAAGAGCTGCACTGACACTCTAAGGTACCAGTGTCCTTTTCCATATTCCAAGCCTTTAGCCACAGCTTTGTAATCTTACTAAAGCAAGATGATGTCACTTACACAATTCAAAATTTTCATACCTTATTCCAAAGCTAATAAACAGAAATAACATCACAACTGACGTACATCATCAAGAAGAGTAAGGCAACATGAAGTGCTTTGCATATTTTGCATTTAAAGACTAGAATTAGATCTAAATTCTGTTTGTAAAAGAAATTCTACTTCTATTCAGAAGTTCTTCACATGGGGACACATACATCAGTCTCTAAGTAGAAAGAATGGAACAAAAGAAATGAAAACCTGGGATCATCACTGATGTGGAAAGAAAAAGAAACCCAGCAAACCAAACCAAACAAACACAACACCCACCCCTTAAAACAAAACAACACAACAGCATCAATGAAAAGTCTCCCTAGCTATAAAAATGAAAGACTAAACTACATCCTAGTTTGTATTATGAGATTTAAAGAAAACTGGTAATAAAAACTAAATTGTAGTATTATTAATATCAAAAGTAGAATTGCACTTGCATAACAAATTATATTAAAACAAGTGTAGGACAATAATTAAATACATAGCAGCTGCTGTACATTGAAAGCTGTCATTACCAATCCTGCATTTTACCTGCAAACTCATGGTGTTTCCCAGCAACAGGAGACGCAAAACCTCTGCAGCAGTCAGTCCTATTTACAGGACCAGCGATTCCTGGACCGGCCATTTGGGAGTTACAATGGCTCACACAGCACACCCAGTTATAAAGACCCACTGTTACAAAGATTAAAGCTTTAGTAGTATGCATGCAGATCTTGCAGCTGGCCTCGGCTGCAAAGAATGGTTTTGTGTATGTTTAATATGTTAACACAGACACTACCTACATCTGATGTATGTCATTTGGGGTTTCTAGAGTTTTTACATCAGCAGGAATCCAATACAACACAAAACTGAAAGCAGACCAATTCACAGAAAGCGTTGACTGACGTGTTCCCATGAGATAGTGATGAGCTTGAGCTATAAAGCCTGCATTAAGAAACTGTATTTAGATTATAAATGCAAACATTTAATTATGTCATTGAAACTAGCTCAGATGGCAAAGAAGCCCAAAGTGGTTTTAAATTAGCATCAGGATGTCCTGATCAATTAGTAGTCCAAAGGAGTCTGCTAGTGATCGTAACATTGTTGAGAACTGGCAGATTACTGGATGTTGAGAAGGATAATACATCACATTTGATTTTGATTGTAGAGGTGAAGCTGCAACCTTTCTGGATCTCACACACACAGAAACATCCAATCACTTTCAAAAAGCTTATGCCACCATTTCCCCAAGAGCTTATCTGCAGTACCTGCCCTTCAAAATAGTACACCTCTTTCAACACTGTATCACCAAAACCTGATGTCTGATGAAACACAGTGAAGAAAAAGAGGTATTTCTAAGGGAAAAATCCTAATTTCAATTTTAAATCAGGTGTTTTCCTGAAGTCTTTCTAGATGTATCAGAAGGCTCAGTCAACTGTGGGCAATTAATCATATGCTTACATCCAGTGAATGAATTTATTTGTGGCAAAAAGCATCCAGATCGAAAAAATAGTTTTCCTATTCTTCCCTTGGTAGCTGATCATGTTTGCAGAAGAAGAGAAAATCTTGCAAACCTTAAACTTGACTGTCAATTCTCACCACGTGTTTAAGTCCTCAAAGGGCAAGAGAGAGGCGTATGTATTAATTTTATCTTTGCTTTCCTGAGACATATTCATAAAGTTTAAAAAAATTATCATCTCCTTGACTTCAGGGTGGCACAAGATACCTATGTCTGTGCTAATGTGCTGCAAACTCAGAGAGCTACTGACACAGAATGTGGAGGCAAAGTGCACTGCGCTGCAGCTATACAGTACTTTATACCTATAAACTGTGCTATGTAGACTTCACTCCCTTCCCTCCCCACTGTACAGAAGCAGGGTTTTTTTAGACATTTTGAGAGGATTATTTTTGCTTAAAGATGCAAAAAAGTAAACTGACTGGAAACAAATATATTTTATACAAGATTTCAGAAATAGGAACACCACTTACTTCTACTATGTCTTTCAAAAAGCCAAGCTCAGGGCCTGTTTTACTGCTTGCCCATCCAGTTCACCTTCAAAAACCCTCCATGGGACACTACCAAGATGATCAGGCTGCTACAACTAAAGGTCTCAAGTACAGTCTGTGCTTTACAGTACACTCGAGCATATGCCTATCTCCTGTGGGGCAGCAGATCACAGGGAGGCTCAGATATGCCCTCTCTCATCCATTTTTCAGCGACCTGATGCCAACAGACAGGACCACACATGCTTCTTCCTGAAGAGGTTTGCACAAGAGTTTCAGTTTCATGAACAAGATGAAGCTGGGTTGCTTACCAAGACAAATGGACAGATAGAACTAGGATCTGGGCTCTTCCAAAGTAGCCCAAATACAGTATAGACACAGGCAAAACATCAAATCACTTTTGTTATCACTCTTCCTTTTATTAGAGGGCAGAGATTTTGTTTCTCATCTCCTTATCTAGTACTCCTGATGATAAAATCCCCTCAGTTATGTTAAAATTGTTTTCTGACACATCATATTCAAAATAAGGTTGTATTAATAGCATGAAATGTTTCACACTTTTCTCAAAAGTGTTACAGATTCTCCACAGAAAGCAGCTTCAGATTTGAAGTTATGCCTGCATTTCCAAAGCATTTCTATTAATGATCTACATCCAATACTAATAAAGGAAGAGATCCAAAAGAGACTGCTTGTGCAAATACATCTAGAAGATATTATTCAAAGCTGTTACTGCTTCAGAGAAGTGTTTTTAGTTGTAGAATACAGGAGCAGAAAATATGGATTAACACAAAGTAGAAAACATAATTTGTAGACCACAGAACACACAAACTGAAGCTGATGCTCACCTAACAAATTGGTAACATGACAAAACACATTCACTCTCTTAATTTCCCTGTTTGACATAAGATAAGGATATGCCTTTGAACATTCTTTAAAAGTCACCATATGCTGAGAGGTCAGTGTGGTTTTAGTATGATGTAGATGCTGATGCACTGCAGATGGCAGCAGCAATGCCTCTTCCTGCATGACAATCAGAAGAGGATTTCAGAGAACAGCAGGAGTGAACCAGGACTCAGAATAAAGAGGCCAGATTCTGCCAAAAATCATGGTCTAAGCACATGCATGTGCTTGCTTATGGGGGGAAAAAGTGCAGTTTCAGACAAATTTAATGTAAAGTTCTACTTTGATGAGCATCCACACTATATGTAAGTTGTTCAAATACTATACTCTTGGGAGTATTTTGTATCTATCACCATCTCACTGCTGACTAGAATGTCATGTTAAGTGCAGAGGGATGCCCCTGCAGTTGCACATTTTTAAAGTCACTTCCTATTACATGCAAATGTACAGAATCTCTACTGCATTATGCTGGCCTCAGTCAAACTTTCTGCATAAAAGTTGCCCTGATGCTTCTACAAGCCGTTTTCTCCCCAGACAAAATAAAGCAGTTCAGCAAAACTTGAGGTTACCTAAATAACTTAAGAGACATTAAAAAAATTTTTTTTTCCTAAAAGCCAACAACTTCTAAACTATGTTTATGTTGGAACAACATTGCTAAGACTCAGCAATAAGCAAACATTCTGGGTTTATTTTTGTCCTCACTGAAAATCTATGCCTTGGAGTATTGTTTGCACAGACTTAGTCATCCACATTCATATTATTCCCCAATCTTTCTACCACTGAATTTTCTCATCTCAGAATCTGTGCATAATCCTGAACCTACTACCTGGTATAAGTCTTTCTAGGAGGATCAAGAAGATAAGATTCCACTTCCTGACTCTAACCAACTGTATCTAAGGATCTGCAGAATCAAACCCCAACCATTTCCATAACATTACCAATCTGTTTTCTTTTCAGGAAATACATTAACTTTTGGCTTGCAAAGTGGCTGGTAAATAGAAGAGGGCCCAAGTTTGCCATGACTATGGCTTTTATTCCTTTCATCATACTTTACAGGCAATCCTCATTATGATCTTTGTTACTGCTACACTTTGCTTTGTTTTCCCTAACTTTTCCAAACCTAGGAACAAGAGAACTGGGATATGGGATTTCTGAATCAAAATAGCGGATGTCTCAGAGTATGTTCTTTCACACCAACACAAAGTGAAACAAAATTTAATATCTATTTGGGGACAATGGTTTAGAAAGGTTTGCTCTCCATGCCTTGGAGGCAGATCCTGGCTCCAAACACTCTTAATGTGTTTATTTTATCAATCATACTTTAATCTTACTGCTCAGTTAACTGCACAGCACATGGGAAAGACAGGTCAAACTTCTACACTAGCATTAGAGAATGCAGGATCTAAACCCACTGCTAGTAAAAGGGTCTGTCATACTGCTTCAGGATTTTTCCTTCCATGCATCCACTACACTTCTGCTTTTCCTTTTTCAAATTAAAGAAAGAAAACCATTCAGTGAACAAATGCCATGCAACCTCAGCTGAGAGCAAATTTATACATTCAAAAGTAACTGTGTTTTACTTCTCATTTATTTAATAAAGCAAACGCCAGCTGGAGACATCATAAGATGTCTGAAGCTAATCCTGCAAGTTCCTTTCAGTTTTGCAGTTGATTTTCTTCTGCCTGGTACTCAATAATACAGATGGATTATTGTTTTGTAGTTTTGCTTCTCTTCCCTCTGAATCCAGAGCAAAGTGCATCACCATTTGTTTACAGCCCAGCTGTGCTCCTATAAATCCACTCCTCGGATAGGCGTTAGCCAGAAGACACCCGGAGTCTTACAGCAGAGGGATACTAAATCAAAAACCTATGTCCTAGTTCAGCAAAGCACTTTCTTAAACAATGTGAAGCCAGTAAGATTATAACCCCACTGCAAAGGGCTGTAAATACTTATTTGCTTCCCATAAAATTCAATCTGCTTTGGATCTAGTCCTAGACATTTGCTGGAAAGTGTCATTAAATAAAATGAGAGAAAAGAAAGGCCAATAATCTCTTGATTTCTAAGAAATCACTGGTTGTTACATCTGTCCCATCAAATACTTGAGCAGCAGTCACAGGGGGACCACACATTACACCCAGATCTCTAGCCCATGAGTTTTAAGTGTAAGTATTTACTCTATTTTGCTTTTCTCTTAGAATTATTATTTTAGTTATGCAGACAAGGTAATAACCTCAACTTCACAGGTATTGGCATCTGTAACTTATACACACTGTGACTCAAAGTTTTGAACTGTTACACAGTGAACCCAGAAATTTCAAGTGGCTAAATTAAAAAAAAAAAGGAAGTGGGCTCGGGTAAACAATTGAAATAACCTCCTATAACAGCTGTGTATTAGCACTCAATTCCTTTGTGCACAGCTTTTGGGAAATATTTCACAAAATGTTTTTCATTTTATACAATGCATATTTGATGGCATGTATGGGATACAGCACTTGATACATCACATGTGTTTCTAACAGGCTGCGGTAGAGATCAATTTTGATACAGATAAGAGATGTTACAATAAGACAACTGAGCAAACAGGTTTGGTGGCTGGCTGAATGGCGAGGGAATTCATTCAGAGAGACTCATGTTCACTTACAAATGTCCCATGTTACCTTGGGCAAGCTAAATGCAGCTCCCCACTGAAGTACTCCAAAACTAAATGTAAATTATGACAACATGATGCCCCATGACTGCACTATCCTTTCTTGAATGCATATCAGTGATTCAGAAACTGCCCTCCATAACTGATAAGGAATGGAACAGAGTTCAAAAGTGTTTGATGTAATGCAGCAGCGTGTTAGGGATCCAACCTGAATGAATCTTATTAACAAAAAGCAGAAACTGAATGATACATGCCTTGAAAGACCCAAGAATCAGGAATAAGAAATAAGCCACAAATATTTCTCTCAGTCACATTGTTTTCTTTTCTTTTCTTTTTTTTTTTTTTTCCAAGTCTTGATGTTCAAATTCAATAGTTCCTATATTTTGCCACAATCTGGAAACCACAACTGGGGATTATGTCTCTAACCACAGCCCCACTGGATTGAAAAATTAATCTGTGACTCCATTTTAGGCTCAAGTTGGAGAAAATTCTACATAAGTGATGCATTCTAGCTAATTAAGATGCTTCTTAATTTGCAGAGCAATAAAGAAGTACCTTTACAAGTTCTAGTATAATTTCCTTCACCTCTCATTTGTCAGGTGGATTAACAAACATGTATAGAGATGCTCTTCCTAAATAATAAGCTCTGAGATCTACTCTCTCATGTACAGGTATCTCAAGGCATTCCCTCTGTTTCTACCTGGATTTTCTATTGGGGAAAATTATAAGGATTTTGGCTGTTGCCCTGTGATTTCTGAAAGTCCAGGAGCTGGCTCAGAGCTTCAGTCTCACATGATGAGTTAGTCTGCAAGAGGACAGTAAATCCAATGCATCCCAAATATGATCAGCCTCTGCATATGCACAGACTATATGCAAAGGAGATGCTGGATGCCTAGAAGACCCAGATATATGGCCCATCTCATCCAGAGTGGAGATGAGGAATATCTACAATGCACAAAGTTTGTCCAGATGGTCCAGTCACCATGCTCACCACAGATCTGGAAACTCTCACATACTTGCAGCTCCTCAGCTCAAGCCCTCAGCCTCACCTCTCCTAGCAGCATTCTTCTGCCTGGATAGGAAAATGCAATGCTGCCCCAAAGTAAAGGCTGAAGCCACTTTTCAAGAGACATAAAGCACTTTCCAAAGTATAAAATTACTACAAATCTGAAAGAAAAGAGACTCACAGGACTTCAAGCCAATTTGGTTTGGGCCAAATCAGGGTTGACTGCAATCAGCTCAGAGCTTGAGAAAAATTTTCCAGCACTAGGAAAATTAAAACCAGTGATGAACTGACCAGGTGACTCTTTTATCAACAAGTTTATGACTCCTGCAAGCACACTTGATACAATACTGCAGTTCAGAGATTACATTATGATGATGCCAATCAAAGACATTGAGAAAGACTCGAGAACAGTTCCAGCTGTTCACTGTGTCCTAGCAGATCTGTAGCCACGTTCACCAGTGCTCTTCCCTGCTCCAACACAGTGCAATATTTAAGGTCCTGTGAGATGTTATAGTTCTTCTCTGACAAAAAACAAAACCCAAAAAGTTAAAAGCATCTACTTCACTGAATTTGCTATTTCTCAGGAAATATTAATTGAAAACTTCTTGCTCTGTGTTACAAATTGCAGCACAAATATTATGATTCCGTAAGTCAAACAAGATTAATATCCCTCTTTCCCTGCAGGAAATCCTAATAAATGCTACAAGGGTTTCCAGCTTTTCAGGAAGTGAAACTGCTGGACTCTCATACTCTTTTATATTTGGCTTCAGTGGGAAACTCATTTTGCAACTCCATCAAATACCAGTTACATTCCTACAAGGAAAACAGTCCAGCTGCCAGTCAATAGACATTCGACCTTGCAGAGAAACCTGAAAGGCACTTGTACAAAACAACAAGATCTGGTTACAGTTGCACTCTCACTGCCAATTCCATTAAAGCTTATCTTTAAAATGTAATGAGCTTTTTAAAAGTGGCCAACGCCAAAACCATTTTACAGCAGCAGCCAGAGCCTTGCTGCTGCTTTCCAGCGCCTTCCCATCATTTTTTCTATTTATATGAGAAATTACTTTGTTATCTTATAACTCCAAATACAGTTAACATGCTAAATACAAAACAATTACTTGCCTCTAGGGAGAGTGGCCCAGTTTCAGCAAGCATGAGTCATTCTGCTTTCATAAACCCACCCCATTACCCTTGACCAGCGGACATTTGGAAGGTCACAGTTCAAAGGCACTTTCGTAAATTTTATTAAACTACAAGAACTCTGCAGGCCAGCTTCAAGCTCTTCTAGGCATCTCACTTAGTGCTGTTGTTTTTCTTCCAGCAGCTCTTGTGAAGAAGTCCAGATCTTCTTGCCTAAACGCCAGAGGACAACTTCTGGCTTTGGAAAGGCATCACTGAGTGGGTCACTCCAAAGCTCTTATGGAAGATGAATGCGTTTAGGCACACAACAGTAAAATAGAGAGTACTAATAAGTACTTTTGCTTTTTGGGACACACAACTGTGGGAGCAGCTGGAGCCTTCAGGGGATTCTCTATCAGTAGAAATTGATATTATTGATAAATTCCATTTTTGCTTTGAGACCTTGGCTTAAATAATCAGTAAGCACAATTTTTCACATACGCTTTCATTTTAATTACCATTTATTAAGAGAGCAAGATGATGAAATTTCACACTAGACTACCTTTAACCTTAACATTTTGTCATGAAAATGACCTTGTATCTTGAATGGTGCAGCTGCTTACTCCTAAATTGAAAAAAAGGCTCAATCTAAAGTTGACTAGAGTTAACAGAAACCCTTCCAATGACTTAAGCCTATGCTGCCCCTTAGAAACCAAAGAGCAATGCTCAGGCAGGGCTCTGTGCTGTTGCAAGCATTTTTTTCCCCCTAGACATAAGCCAGTAAAAGCTGCTGGCATCAGCACATGGAGTGAAAGGCATGTTCCACATCTCCTTCAAATAAATACTGCTGCACATCACAACCTGGGCAAGTTACCAAACCTAAGAGGAATCTGCTGCATGTGTGCAAATGAGCAACAAGTCACAGCGGTATGTGCACTGAAAATCCTCACAACTTGAGACAAAAAAAATTCTTTTATTTTACCTTAACCTTTGAACAACTATTTCTGTGTAATTTACTGGACAAGCTTGTGAGACACCAATGGCAGCCAATCCACTAGTGACTATAAAGTAGCAGAAACTGCAGAACAAGCCTCTCTACATTAAGACCAGCAGTAAATTCCACTTGAAAAGTTTTCTTTAGAGTCACCTACCTGGAGCACATGGTCACATATATCATTGCTTTTCATGGCTTTCATACATCAAGCCAATGTATCTGCCGGGCACTAGGGGAAAAGAGAAGTTTTCAATTCTTCTTCCCAATATCCTCATCACTTCAAGTACTTTGGGATCCTCCCCCACAAACTCTGTGTGTCTTGCCCGGAAAACACCCAAACTGCTAGACTATTTAAGTACAAGTGTCTTTCACACTTCTGCAACCATTGCACAACACTTTTCCCTAAGAGTAGTGTCTGCTGGAATTCAGACTTTATGCACACTGCACTACTGCAAATGACTTTCTCTTGCAGCAGTCTTTCGCTAAATTTTAAAGAGGTTCTGTCATAAAAAAATAAAATCTAAAAAAACAGGAGATACAATTTTTAGATTTTTTTTCTTCCCCAGTAGTCAGATTGAGCACTGCAGCAAATAATTTTTGTTACTTTTCTCATTTTATGGCTAGACCTAGAAACCTTCATACAGTATTGAGGGAAAGAAGGGTCTTGACCTTCCAATAATTTTGATCAAGGAACCTAATTTACAGAGGCAGTTGTTTTATCACAGAAATTAGCTACAGACACAAATGACAACATGAAGACATCTAATTCCCCATGAGGTAGGAAATGGCTAAAAGGGAGAAGTTTCTGGCTTGGGGCGGGGTGGGTGGGTGGGGGGGGAATGTGTTTGGGATTCCTTGTCGGATTTCTTTGTTTGTTTGTTGGACCAACTAATCTAGCTGGGGATAAGAAAAACTGAGTTGATAAAAGAAGGGCTATGAACATGAAAATCCCTGAACTGACTTCTCCCCTTCTCCCCCCCCACCTCCTCCCCCCCAAATCTTTTGGCACAATAAAACAGATTATCTCTTGCTCCCTGCTTACACACTTAGACCATCTTAGACAACAGAAACCCTTAGTAATCTGGACACTTTAAAAAATGACAGGATTTGGCAGTTTAATCCATTCTCTCGCTTGCAAATAATCACAGCTAAAATCACCTGCAGGTTTAATATCAAACCATTCAAATGAAGATTAAACAGAATTTAAGTTTCCATAATGAATTTAACACTAGGCAAAGTGACAAATCTATTAGCCCAGCCAAAGAGAAAAAGTTCAAGACATCTTGTCCAGGAGAACATAACACTGTTGTTTTTGAAATAACCAATTTCTTCCAATCTTTAGAAACACAATAAAGTCTTAACTACATGTTTTATGAGGCTGAACACAGCTAATCCATATGGACCTACTATAAAACAGATGTACCACTTTTTAAGATAGACATACAGAATTTTCTAAGGTGTGGAGCTAATCTTTTTTTATATATAAAACAGAGACATTTTTTGAAAATCTGTTTCAGTTCTGTGGTTCCACATGTTGAAAAAGGTTACATGTGCAACCGAGAGCTGCAAAGTAGAAAATGTTGATATGCAGAGAACTTTTGCATTGGCCTTATTTTCTTTGTCACAAACATAGTCTGCTCAATTCCTGTCTTAGTTTTGTGTTTGGCAGCTGCAGAACTATAAAAAGCTTTGCCATTTAAAACATTTTTAGAAGAATGATATTGTATTAGGGTGACAATACGGAAGTCATTTATCAAAATGTCACATTGTCTGGGGAGATAGATAGCAAGTGTCACCCCTGGGCCTCAAACAGAAGGTTAAAAAATTAAAAACATGCCCATCATCTCTACTAGAGCACACTATAAACTGAAAGTAGTCAAGTTTGCTGTTGTGCTAAGCCTTCTATTGAAAGAGAGAGAATTTCAACAGTGTTTATTCTCTCCCAAGCACCAAGGCCTGTCTGACCTGCTCACAACAGCTCAAAAGCTAAGTCTGTCCCAAAAGAATTTACTTGGGTGAGCGCTACAGTAGGCTGTTCAAGGTTTGGTAGCAGGTCTGTATGTCAGTGAGAAAAAGACAGAAAAATAAGTAACAGAGGAAAAGAAAGAGACAAAGCAAAACCCAAGCCAACAAACAAAAAAAACCCCAACAAAATCGGACAATCTATAGAACTGCATGTCATTTAATCAGAGAGAGGTACAGGCAAGGCTTCTCCTGTGCAGGGCAGCATCCAGTTTTCAGCTACTGCAGGCATGTGCATTGGCAGCTCTCCTATCAAGCTCGAGGCCCAAACTCTGCAAGGGGCTCAGTGCTAGAAATGCCAGACTGCTGCCTGTATGGGGGCACATGGTGGCAGAGGCTCTCTTTGAAGTGAAGAATGAAGAAAACACCTAAAGTACAGGAGAGCTGTCAAAAGGTATGTTTGCACAGCATCTCCCATCAGCCAGGCAAGTGAGGTGGGGCAGGAAGGTAGATCAGCATCATTTAGAGCAAGTCAGAGAAAGAAAACTATCGCAAAGCCCTGGAGGAACCTAAATACTACAAAAACTCATAACTGTCCCACCTTCAGCAAGGGGTACCAAGAGAGAACAGTTATTCATTAAAGAACAACCTTTCCTTTCTCAGCTCTGAATGAAGGTCAGTAACAGCTGACCAGCGTGTTCTTCTGGGTGTGGCTGCTGCAGAAGCTAAAGAGCAATTCAATTTACATTCTCTTAATCCAAAATCAAGTCAAACGGAATTAGCTCTAGGTCCAGTTTTGTTTAGCAAATGCCAGATCTAACACACCATAACCAAAAATTCAGGGGTCACAATCTGCCACACAGCACTACAGAGCTGCCAGCCCCATCTCTAGCAGGTACCTTACTGCATGTCCAATCCATCTGAAACCAAAACTGAGCCACAGACTATAGCTCTTCACTTCATCTTGGGGTTCAGCAGTGCTTTTCAGCACCTCCAGCTGAATCATCACTAATTCTGAGGAGCACAAATGACTCATCTCAACGCAGACCAGTGCACAGTCTCTAACATCAGTGACGTCATGTCGTGCTACTTACGTGGGGCAAAGCTTGGAGTCTGCCAAGGTCAGTGGGGTACAGACCGTTTACCCCACAGATAACATGCTCAGTCTTCCTGCCAACATCTACAGTGGTTCCAAAGTAATCAACTAGTAGTTTACCCCACATTTTACTAGATGCAAGGAATAGAAATGTGAACAAGCTGTAATATTCAGCACTAAATCCATTCTAACTGCAACAATATCAATTTTCACACTCTTCACCAATGAGTTTGTGTTACCCATGTGCAAATTTTATTCAAGTGCCAGAAAAGCTTAGTCCATCCTATGAAACCAGAGCCACATGCCTGATGTAAGGATTAAGTCTTCTCCAAAAGAAAGGGCATGATAAAAAGAAAGCAACATAAGCAGCTGCCAAACTGATGAATTTCCTCAACTTAAAGGCAATTCTAATGGTATTTTTACAACATTTTCAGAAAACAGAAAGAAGCATTTTGTTCCAAAACCAATTTATTTTTATTAAAATCTTATACTGAGTGCAAGCATAAACTCAGCACTTATAAAAGCTGTCCAACCAATGCTTCCAAGACTTCTCAATCACATTTATAAGGGCAAAAGGGAAAACAAGAACCAATATATTGCTGGGCTAGTACAGCACAGAGGCAGGGTCTGCATCTTACCCTCACAGCAACAGACATCCTATGCACTTCCAAGCTTTTCCATGGGAGGTCTACTCCCAAAGCATTAGTAGCATCCCAAAGGGGAGAGCAACAGTGCTGGCAAGAGGTTATGCAGACAGACAGGAAGGCAGATGGTCTCCTGGTTTGGCTATGACAAGGGAGAGGAACTGGAATCCAGGCTGGGGGAGCAAAGGGACTTTGGCAGGCTGCTGCTAATACCAGAAGCACCAACAGATTTAGTCTGGGCTCAGTCTGCTGACCACACCATAACAACAAGTTCTTTGGCATCAAAACATTAGGAAATGTCCTTGCCAAAAGACAGTTTGGACTCAGAAAAATAAATGATTGACACTAACACCGAGCAAACAAAAATGAAAGTTCACATGTCAAGATGATGACCAAAACAAATCTGAGCAATCATATTTCCAGAACACCATCACATTTGCCAAAATATTTGGCCAAAGCTCATCTCCTTGAAATTTGTTTCCATTGAAGTCATGGGGGATACATACACCTTGGCTTGACTAATGAAGTGCTAACATGAAAAGAGCCTCTCTGTTCTGGGCACCATCGAAGGATCATCCCAATGCACAGTGCTCTAGCTCACTCACATTTCAACTCTAGAGTATTTAGAACCTGATTTGACAAAAAGCCTTCTCTCAGCTATAGTTTCACTTGGGTCTAAAACTGCAGGGTTTGGCCATGAAAGTGTCTTATTTGATATCTCTAGAAACACAATAGTACCATGAGGTCAGTTCATGTACATGAGCATCCTGTCTCCAGCAGCAGCCACAAGCAAATAATACAGGTTAATAGGATACTCTTCCACTGCACTCTCCCATCCTTTCATCATTTTCAGTGTGGGGACTTTCTAAGCCAGGTGTTTTTTTAGTGCAGTTAGTAATTCCCAGTGTATTTCTTTTCCCTAAATTGACTTGTTCAGTCTAAAATTTGTCCCCTGAAACTTGCTCAAATACTTATGGGCTCCTGAAAAAATATGAGGGGAACCTCTAAACTCTGTCCACCTCATACTCTTCCTTTGCAAAACACGAACAGATGGCAAGTTAACAAATGCTGGAAGGCACACATTTAAAGCCCTGTGCATCACCCAGTAGTTATGTGTCTATCCAGACCTAAAGCTAGCCAAGTGAAAACTCCAGCTGCAAGAAAAACTCCAGTTGTAAATCCACAACCTTGTGGATTTAGAGAGATTCACTACTTTGAAAACAGAATCCTGCCTCGATTTGATCTTGCCACCTGCCATTTCAGACACACTGCTCTTGTGCTGATTACTAATTTTCTTTAGATCCAATCATTTTACAAATCCACCTAATTTTAGCTCTGCTTCACCACAGCTGCCAATTGCAGCAGTGTGCAAGATCATACAGTTTGTTTCTCAGCAGCAGTGGCAAATTACTGACACTATTCAAAGAACCCTCAGTTAGCTCAATTTCAATCCCTGCAAAGCTGAAGGACAAACAACCTTTCTGCATTTTAATCAATGTATACAGCAGTACATTCCAAAAATGCTGCAGAAACCTACAGCAATTCTTTAAGGTTTCATTCTTACTGATCCAGACTAGTAATTTTGTTTTGTTGGTTGGTTTTTTGGTTTTGGTTTTTTTGGTTTTTTTTTGGTAATTCATTACGACATTCCATGAAAAACAATGGAGAGCATGCATGCACATCAGAAGAGTAGAGAGTATTATCCAGATGTACTCAGAGACCACAAAGTCAGATCCCTGCGCTGCACTTGCAGGAAAGTTTAATGGATTATCTCAACCCTTCAAATAGGGCAATATCCTGCCACTCCGAAAACAAACTGTGACCTGCAGTGCTGCATCTGTTTACGATGGCAGATCTCCAAGCAGGCATGATTTATCTCAAAAGAGGGCTTCCAGAAAAATGCAAGAAGTGTCATCAACCTTCCAGTCAGATGTCATCTACAAAGTTACAGTCAATTTTGGACATGACAAGATTTTTGAGTCCCTGAAGGAGTGTGGTCAAAATGGAAATTGTCCAGCTCAGCCTGTTTGTTAAAATACAGAAAAGGTATATGACGGAGTCCCTGGAAAAACTGGGAATCATGAGAGGCACATCTGAGATGAGCAGAACTGCATAAATCTTAAGAACTGACAGCAGTGTTAGAGGGAACACAACATGGCCTTGACCACACCAAACACAAGGCAGCTTTGATAAATAAGGTAGTGGGTAAGGGAAGTCCCATCTTTCCTCCCAGGGTCTGAGCATCGAATTAGCTTTTCACAAGGCTGAGGCCCCAGAGTAGAACAGACTCATTTCTCAGCAAGTCCAGTTTTCATTGGATCACCACAGAACACTGTTACCTGTGCTCTGTGGTTATCTGACATTCCTAACACTTCTAGGTTTTCTAATTTTGCAGCGTTCAAAGTCTGGAAAAGAACTACTTCATAAAGCACTTCATAAAAATGTGACAAGTTTTTCACCCTCCTATTATTTCTGAGACTCTTCAGTCAACTAAAAACAACTGCTATTGCCTTTTAAAACTGCAAGTACCTGTTAGAAGAATGCTGATGTTTCCGAAGTCCCATCCTTGGATTAAACATGGGCTGTCACACTTCACAACACAAGGAAGAACAGTATCTGAATTGTGCAGTAGTAACAAATGTAGTACATAGTAAGCAAAGACCAAAGGAAAGAAACAACTGCAAATTTAATAAATCAGTAACTAGTTTTTGGATTTATTTTTCTTCTTCTTCTCAGGCAGCTTTGGAAACCAGGGGAACTTCTCAGAGGACAGCCTGCTTTTATTTCTACTAATATTTAGGATATTACAGGGGACCTGTCAGCAGCAGATTTTGAGTCTACTTCTTCTTCAACCTATTAAGCAAGCAAAGCCTTGGATAGATAACCTCAGACTGTAAATCTGTCTGCAATTCTGCTGAAGGGACAGTGTTCTTCATTGAATAAATACCACACACTTCAGAGCTTTAGACTGACAGCCTTAACTTCATCCAAAAGCTATAAAACAGCCAGGGTATTGACTAAAGCAGCAAAACACTTGTTGCCTGAAGTCTCACTTCTGAAAATATTTTTCAGAGGTTCTTGGAGAGATGTAAGGAATATTCCCTGCAGAGCTGCTTTCAATCAGTTGAAAATTTAGATTAAAGTGAAATCTGCTGCGGAAAAACATCAATGACCCCCTGCCCGCATTTAGTTACCAAAGGGGTAAACAGCAATTGCTATGTGGGGAGAGTACAACAGCTGAAAACCTACCAAATTTAGGGATCTCTGATTTGGATTTACCCCACTGCAGCACAGCAGACCAAAGGGCTATCAATCCCATGCTGACAACACACGAACTGCCTGAAACACACCATTTCAGCTGAACACAGGTAAGTCTTCAGAGGCTACGACGAACTGTTAAGAGCCACAGAGGAACTGGAGTCTCTTTAGAAAAGTCTGGAAGGAGGTGTTGAGTGTTTAGTAATGACTGGTTACCTAGGTGCATACACAGGCAACCCATATCTCTTACCACAGGTGTTAGCCATCTCTGTCTTCACTTGGATGCTCTGCAGATGATTATATCAGTGACTGTAAGGTCTGCACTGACTGAGGAACATAACAAACAGCAAACACCCAGGCTGGAGACCAGCTGGGAGACTTCCCATGGCAAATTAAACATGGCACACTACAGTACATTTTTCCTCTAACAGAAACCGTTTTCGACCCTTCTCTCCACATGGATAAAAATTCCATTTAGACGTCAAGAAAAATAGTTTATTTCACTGTGAGGTGGGAAAATACTTTAGAAAAGCCTCAGTTCTGAAAATTATGAAAGAGGACTTTCAAAATCTGCTTCTGCATCAGCCAGACCTATTTAAAATAGGTGATAGATTCAACTGTTTGTGTTTTATTATTGCACTACACTGAGGAAAGGTCAAAGTATTAATTTTTCAGTTCAAATCAATATATGCAAGAAAACTAGAAACATTAGCTATGTCACTCTTTGTAACTATCACGAAGCACCCATCAAAACCTCTTAATGCTGACAAATTGCTGTTATTTATGACACAGTTGGCAGTCCCTCTTCTCTTCAGCCTTACAGACAGGCACTGTATAATGATTCAAACCGGACTGCCTACAAAGATGTTGCATATTCAGTAATATCCAGTGTCATCGCATGCCTCGGTCCTTTGGGATTCATCCCTGTGGATGCTGAAATGGTACCAAAAGACGCAGCCCAATGTACAGCACCCTACACAAAGTAAAAGTGGTCATCCAAAGGGTCTTCAGTCTGGAAGACAACATAGGAGGCTCATGTACTGGATAACTGCATATGAAGCATATGACAAATAGTCACAGCCCAATCAATCAATTTCAATACCATGTTTAATATCTGCTCATTTTTGATAATTAATGCACTTGTAGTTATTTCTAGTAACATTAACACAAGAAAGTAGAACCCAGCATTCTTGAGTCTGACATATTTGATCCCAAAATTGGCACCCAGATTATTTTTTTCCCTTCAAAGGATGGAAAGGGATAGACAAGCAGTGTAGAGTTAAGTTATGGGGTCTCACTTTACATGCTTTGTAGACTTTGGAGGAAGTTTTCAGCAAAATCATTAATTTTTATTTTTATTATTATAACCGTGTTGTTAATGTTTCCACAGTATTGAGAACAAATACATCTTCAGTCCAGCGAGAAGCTGCCTTGGTAGTGGAGCACACACTGCTATGCATATGCTCTGAAAGGAAGACTTAAGAACAACCACACATGCTTGTTTTAACATGAAGGTGTAAATGGCCCGTTTCACTGCAACATGTGCCAAACAATACATATATATATATATGTATATATATATATATAAAACCCACGTTATTTATATATAAAAATAACCCAGGTTTTGGCATTGGATTTTGAGGAGAAGCCGTGTTTTCTCCATACCAATTTTTTGTGCTTTCAAGCAAACAGCTTCAGTTCCCAGGCAAAGGCACTTCTGCCCTGCCCAGACTCTCTCAGTGTCACTGCGGCAGCAGGACAGCGGTCAGAGGGGAGGCAGGTGCCCGACTCCACAGGAGGCTGCGGAACCGCGCCAGCAGCTGAACACCCATCACACATCCCGTGCTCTGTTCAGGTAAACCTACGGCCGCGCCCCCTCCCCGGCATTTCAGCCCTTTGGGAGCGGAGCCGCTCCCTGGGGACGGTCACGGGTGACACTGCCACGGCGCCCGCAAACCGGGACACCTGCGATCCAGGCCCTTCCCCACGCCCGCTGCCCTCCCCGTGGCCCGGGCCGCGCAAGACCCTGGAACACCCCCGCCAAAGGTACCCACCTTGTTGAGGTGAGGGTTCCTGGTGATGTCGTAGCCTCGCTTCTTGACGGCCAGGGCGCGGCCGGGGCCGGCCGGGGTGCTGCTCCCTGCCTGGCAGCTGCGGACCCGGGTGACGGCGAGCAGGAGCGGCCCCCGGCCGGCCCCCACCATCCGCAGCAGGCGGCGGACGCAGACCCCGCCGCACACCGGCACCATCGTCCCGCTGGTCCTGCGAGAGGGAGCCCGGCGGGGCTGGGCGGGCTCGGCCCGGCCCAGGCGTGCCCTGCCCAGGTGAGCCCGGCGCGGTGCACCCACCGAAGCGAAAGGAAACCCAGGAAGCAGATCCCGCCGCAACCCCGCCGCGGCCGCCCCTCCGTTACCTGTTAAGGATCAGCCGGCGGCGCAGGGGAGGGGGAACCGGCCCGGGCCCGCCCCCGCCGGGGACAGCGGCCCGCCCGCCCCGGGACCCGGCGGCCGTGCGGCGGGAGCGGGGCTGCCCGGCCGCGGCATCGCGGTCCTCGCCCCCCCTGTATCCGCACTGTCGCCATGAGCCGCGATAAAGGGCTCTCTTCGGGGGAGAAGAGCCGCGGCCCCGCGGCGGGTGGGCGCTGCAGCGCCTGGGGACCCTGGACAAGGACACGGGACCCCAGCGGGACACGGAGCAGGGCAGGGGAGCAGAGCTGCTCGGAGGAGTTAGTGCTTAAGGAGCATCTTCAAAGAACTTTTCAGTCCAGGAGTATGGATAGCTGTAGTTTGTTAGGCATTTCAAGCCACATATAATCCATGAATTCTCTATGTGAAATTTATATACAATGTATATTATACATATAATGTACATACTAATGTATGTAGTTATATAATATATATAAACTATATTTCTTTATATTGTAATTATGTATTTACTGAAGAAGGCAGGTCACCGCATCTTTTTTTTTTCTTCTCAATAAATGAGCTCTTTTATCCTTTAAAATGGTGAAAACATCACCACTACTATCACCACTACCACTTCTACAAAAAAACCAGTGCCCTGATCACGGCCACAAAAGAGCAGAAGGTTCACGTTCAATTTCATCTTCAAAAGATCACTGCTCCTGTACCTGCGCCCCCATCATGAAGGTCAGGTCTGTTTTGCTAGAGGGATGCTCTCCAGCTTCTCCTTTCATTAGTGTTGCTGTCTGCAGGTGTATTTTTTAATATGCTTTAATATATTTGTAGATAAATGATACAATCCATGCAGAAAAAAATAGATTGCAGAGCAAAAGATGATGACTAGATGGAAATGATTGTTTTTCCTTGCCTTGCCTCTAAGCACACAATAGAATAGGATACACTGTTGCAGTTCAATTCCACAGCCTTCTGATTTCTCCCTAAAGAGTACATGGCTTCATGCATTGTTTTCGGTGTGCTCAGGATATTTACACTTCTGCTGTAAGCAATTACTATATTCAAACCTCATACTTGAGGACTGTGACAACTTAATAACTACTAAAACGAGAGGGGGGAAAAACTCCTGTAAGTGAGGTAGTTTGTCTGGTCTTTGGGTCTTTCCCTGAAAAATTGGTTATAAATGGAGACACACTCCTGGGGAGACCCAGACAGTGGAGAAAAGGAATATGTGCATCACTGAGGCCAGATTATGATCAGGGTGATTGTTAGTGCATAGAAGACACAAGAAGAAATATACCACTATTCTTTCTCTTTTTTTTTGTGTAGCTATAAACTGGAAAAATCTTGAGATTTTGATTTCCTGAGGAACAGTTTGCATAAAAGCCATGTCAATATCATGCCAGCTTGTCAAAGCTTTCCTCATCCCACCAGCCAGTTGGAGCACCAGCCACCATGTTGGTACTCTGAGGTCTTCATGGCCTCCTCTGGACTTGCTCCAACAGGTCCACATCCTTCTTATGTTGGGGGCCTAGAACTGCAGCACTCTGGGTGGGGTCTCATGAGAGTGGAGTAAAGGGGAGAATCACCTCCCCTGACTGCTGGTCACATTGCTTCTGATGCAGCCCGGGAATGCAGGCAGGGGAGTGGAGAAATCATTTGCCTCGGGCTACACAGCAGGTCAAACGGCAAAGGTGGGGATTCCTACACAGCCCTTCTGCAATCGATTGGCAAAAAGTGCAAGATGAGGAGTAAAGGGAGTGCTTTATCTGTAGTGTCTCATTTCTAGATGGGCTGCAGAAATGGCTGCAAATATGATCTCCCATTATTGACTGCTGAGGTTATAGGACAGAGTTATTTTTAACAAGTGCACAGGATTTGAAGCATTTTTGGCTCATGCACACACTGCCGCAGGAAGATATCTTCACGTATATATGCTATTGTTACTGCGTGGACTCTTTCACATACTTCATTTCCTTAATTTTAAAATTCTACCTGATGTGCTTCTCAGAGCAGGGATGTATTATATATTTTGAAGTGTAAAAATAAATTTTTCTCTGCAGCCACAAATTGTCTCCCTACTTTTGTGCAGCCACTGAATAGTGCCTTGCAGGGGCCATCTCATCTTTTACCTCCTATTGGCTGACAGTAGCCATCAAACCGACTTTTTCATCTCTGTGAGAAATAAATTACAAATGCTGGGCCTCTAAAATTTACCTGGCACTGCAAAATAAAGCTTGAATCTGATTTAGATTCATTATCTCCAAGCTGCAGAGTGCTTGCTGTCAGATGCACATGAATGTACTTTGTCCAATGTGCAAACCTCTCTTGAATGCAAATTGGATAAAAGAGATAGTCGAATCCTTGATTAAAAAACTAGAAAGAACATTACAGAAGAAGCCATAAAAGCAATGAAATGAACACTTATATTCATCATTGAGGTCTTAGGATTTTATTTAAGCTATCTTTCAGCAGCAGGAAGGAAACAATGCTTTGTGGAGTAGGATTCCATATACACTTGGGGATTTGAGAGTTGCTACAAAAAGCAATTGAAATTACAAAGCCTGCTAGAAGACCCAATCTATACCTCCAGTAATTTAAGAAACCTCTTTGTGCCATGGCCTTGCATTTAACAGTTTGGCATCTAAGAGAATGCCAATGAAATACTCTTTAAACTTACCAGAGAATGAATCTCTGACATATAAAGTAGAATTGTATATTCTTCTATGGCATTATCTTTCCTCTCACGAAATGAATTGAGCTGCAGTTATAAACTTTCATTGTAGTGATTTTCAAATCAGATACCTTGAGAATTCCTGGCATTGTGCAGCCATGTATCCCCTGGTTTATTAGATTTTGCACAGACTATATACTATTCAGACTGTTAATTTAAATTCATTGTGACATGAGAAGCCTAACACAACAGGAGTTGTGAGTTTGAGTTGGGACCACTCTGTACAAAAATAGTGGCTAGAAAAACTATAGGTGCTGTAGAAGACTCTGGAGCCAACTGGATCACAGATAGAATCACGGAGTCATGTAGATTCGAAAAGACCTAAAATCATTGAGTCCAGTTTTATCCTAACACTGCCAAGTCCACCACTAAACCATGTCCCTACATACTACATCTATATGACTTTCAAACACCTACAGGGATGGTGAGTGAACCACTTCCCTGGGCAGCCTGTTCCAGTGCTTGATCACCTTTCAGTAGAGAAACTTTTCCTAGTTTCTAATCTGAACCTCCCCTGGTGCAACTTGAGGCCGTTTCCTCTGGTCATGTCACTTGTTACTTGGTAGAAGAGACTGACCCCTACATCACTACACCCTCCTTTCAGGGAGGCGTAGAGAGTGAGAAGGTCCCCCCTGAGCCTCCTTTCCTTCAGGCTAAACACTCCCAGCTCCCTCAGCTGCTCCTCATCAGACCTGTGCTCCAGACGCTTCCCCAGCTCCGTTGCCCTTCTCTGGACACGCTCCATCACCTCAATGTCCTTCTGGTAGTGAGGGGCCCAAAAGTGAACACAGGATTCGAGGTGTGGCCTCACCAGTGCCCAGTACAGGGAGACAGTCACTGCCCTGGTCCTGCTGGGATTTGAAGACACCCCAGGGATCATTGTGCCGACCTTCCCCAAGTGCAAGCAATTATATACTTGATGTTTAATCCACAAGGATTCACAAAAGTCTGTTTAGGATGCAGCAGCCCCAGAACCCTTCTGTTCACCTCTAACAAACACAAGACCCAAGGTTACAGATAGAATGTCACAGATGATTGCATGCTTCCATAAAATAGCAGATCCCTGCAATGAGAGATCAATCCTCTCTGGTCTTAAAAATCCTTATTCCTGCAGCCTGTCCCATGTAGTGAAGTTCAAAGGGGTTTTTTGTTAAAAATAAGTAGAGTTAATGCCACTATGCTAACTCCATATTTTTTCATACACATTACAGACGGAGGGACATGCAGAGGATTCTTGTTCATGGTCACATACTCAGACAGTGATGGAGCTGGGAACAGCATCCATACATCCTGGCTGTCATTCCCTTGCTTACTCTGTCTTCTATCACTAGGCTGCCTTTGTCACAGTTTACTTCCTTGTCGTATGCTCTCATGTTGTTATTCTTCAGCCGTGAGAGACTGTTCTACACTGTCATCCAGACAAAAAACATCTGCAGTTATGCAATTAAGGCCTTAATCAGACTTCTGGACCTCTTTCCTGGCTTTAGCTAATTTTAAGGGATAACGATGATGGTTTATACTTACACCTCTTAAAATGAGATAAACACACTTCAGTCAATAAATTCTCCCTTCCTCTCTAATTCAAATGCTGTCTTGTTGTTGTTGTTTTACTCCCATCTTACTACATATGTCCTAAGCACTGCAGTAGCTCTGTAGTGCACAAGCATGATCCTCAGTGTCCAAAGTCTTGAAGAGAAATGGACAGAACAGCAACAATAATGCACTCATTAAACATCTCAATAGTGATATACAAGCATTTAATGTTGATTTATTTTAAAAATAATTTTCTCATAGGCATAGGCTTCAAGCTTCCTCCCATAGAAGGTAGCATAGATTTTACAGCTGGCTTCAATAGGACTTAAATACTGCTATAGTCCAGCTATAAATTTTAGACATATTTTAAATTTAAAAATAGTTCCATATACAGTGCAAGAGTACATTTTTTCATCTAGCATAATACTATTTTGAATAATATCGTACATATCTAAACAGAAGGTTCTGAAGTCAAAAAAAGGGGTGAATAATCCTTTTCTTTAAGTCAATTTGAGTCAGTTTGTTGTTTGAAGGAGCACAACTGATCTTCCAACTGGTAATGTGGCACAAGTCTGACCTGGACCATTATTTTTGCTAGAAAACTTTGAGCAGTTGAAAGATTGAATTAACAGAATGGATTCACTAAAATGATGCCGAGTGAGACTTTGCAGCTTACCCAAAAAAAAAAAAAATTACACTATCCTGCAATGGTAGGGAGGAGAGGAGAGATCCAGCAGGCAGGAATTGTGCAGCAAGATTGATTTATTTAATTATTTTACAAACTCTTTTATAGACTTTTTTCTTCGTGGTCTGACTGGTCAAAGGATCAGCCACCCCATGGGTTGATTGGCTAAAATCCTAAAACATCCATTGTCAAAATATTTTTCTACTGTACTATAAACAAAGCTTTGCAAGGTCGCAGGTGTTCATAGTTTATAGAACTCTGCTGATATCTTCCGTGAGAGAGAGAAAAATATCTCACGGGACTGGAAAGAAGCAAGAGAAATTCTTGCTAGCAGCAATATTGTAGCCACAAAAAAAGTGTCCCAATAATATCTTGTGATATAAAAGGAGTCAAGGAGGTGATCAAAGACTCAGACACATGAACAGGAGCTGTTATACAAGTTACTGAGAGGTAAAATTACTGTGTCAGCTGGTCTGCCTATGTGCATCCTCACTCACTGCTGCTGTGAAGGCACTTCGGGGTGGGTTAGCTACAAGTGAAAGGGCACTACAGTGATCTGTGTTACCTTCAGCCTGACTGATGCAAACGCACAGACAGTTAAGGTGTTTCTGAATAGCTGACATTTGTCATGGTATGGGAACATGAACATGTAAAGCTGATATGCAGCAAGTTTAACAATTCATGGCCACCAAATTTTTAACAGTCCTCTCTGGATTTAAAGTAATAAAATACTTATCTTCATACCACAGTTTGGTCAGAAAAGCTTTAAATAACAGTTTGCTACCAAAAAAAGTGAGCATAACGTTTCTGAACAATCTTTTAAAATTGTGCAGAGTTGCAATTAGTATTTGATCAATTCAGTAGTTTTATACTAATACAAAGGAAATATTTTTTTATGATGAGGCTGGTAAAACACAGGAACAGATTGCTGAGAGAAGTGGTGGATGCCCCATCCCTGTAAACATTCAAGGTCTGTTTGGACGTGGCTCTGAGCAGCCTGATCTAGTTGAAGATGTCCCTGATCACTGCAGGGGTGTTGCTACTAGATGGCTTTTAAAGATTCCTTCCTATTCAAACTGTTCTATCATTTTATAATTCATTTCAGGTCATGTTCTGACATTCCTAAGTCTTCGAGGCCAGTACGAGTCTGTATAATGAAAGGACAAAACAGTGTGAGAAGTTCTTTATCAGAGAGGATAGTTTTACATCATAAGTGTATTAATTGGCGTCTTTGACAATGGGATTTTAAAATGTTTTAATTGTATGTGTGAAAAGGCTAGGTTTAAAAATAGCTATTTTTGAACATTGCAAAATGAGGAAATAATAGCAGGGTGTGCATAAGTGAATATACTGAAAATTACTTCATAGCCAGGTAAACCTGGATATCATAAAAAAAAATACTGTGACGAAACCAGCATGCCTACATACAAAGCATTTCTTCACACATCTTCTACAACCAGACAGTTGTCATCCCTTCATTTTTTTAACCTCATTCCTAGAAGACAAGGCTTACTAATGTTAGGTGGAGCCCTCTCCAAGTGCTATATTTATATAATGTTTTTTATACTCATCCCTATCCCAAAGGATATCTTCTTCAGCGGGCAAGTCTTCAATAAGAACTGTAGTAAGCATAAAGACTGGAAGAATTAATCTGTTGAAGATTTCTCAGGCTCTTAGAGAAACTGGGGCTGGTGTGGTACAAGATCCTCTTAGAAATCTGCTTTAACTTGACTGGCCTCTGTATAATTGTATTAGCTCTGCCATTAACAATCAGGTGCTATCAAGTGAAACTGCAACCACGGCCTGCTGGTGAAATCATCTCATTAGTGCTGTACCCGAAAGCGTGCCTCCTTTAAACTCTTTGGGAGAAGGAAGACACCAGCACAAAATTTCTGAGCGATAACCAGTTCACAGAGGGCAGCAGCCTCTCACTGACCTTTGCTGTGCATCCAGTTACGCATGACAGAGCTCTTCAGAGCTCTATTGATGAAATACAGGACTGATAAGCAAAGTAAACAGCTGAAAGTGAGAATAAGCTTGAAAGGTCAGCTGCAGAGCAGGTACAGATGTACTCAGCTGCTGGCATGCTCTCCTACCTGGAGCAGAGCTCTCAGTCTTGCTGCCATTTAAAAAAATGTGTGTAAAGTCAGTTTTGCAGAGTCTTATGCAATTATAAAATAATATTTTTTTAAAAAGTGACAGGCTTCTAAATCACATGACATAAAACCATGTTATTTACATAAGAAAAGCAGAAATGTTTGCTGGTTTTCTCATTAAGTGCTTTTTCTTGGCAATACAAAGGTTTTCAAAATTTGTGTCTGTTCATCAAGTCTTCAATTAATTCTCTAACCTCCAAAACAATCTTCCAAAAAGCCTTCGGGTCTGATTTTTAGGAGACTTTGAGTCTCTTATGCATCTTAAAATAAATCAGGGTTAACATTTTTGAAGTCAATGGGCCTATATTTTTCACTGATATAAATCAACATAGCTTTTTTTGACATTTCTCTTATTTCAACATTAGCAGAAGCTTAGCGGCCTTTTATCCCTGAACTTATCTCTTCATTCCAAACAAACAGCATTTCTCCCGCGTCCTTGTAGTTAGAAGTACCTACTTGTTGCAGAGACAAAAAAACCCAGAAAGTAGGAAATGAACAATTTAAAAGGCCATTTAATTAAAGTACAGAAAAACTTGCACTGCTAAAAGTCAACTAATCTAGATGGTTCACTGAGAAAAATCTCTCAGATACTCTGCTGAGAAGATATGACAGTTTGGGTAATACACTTTATTTCATGGAACCTGCATGCATGAGACAGCTGTAGAAAGGAATTTTAATCAGTGTATTCATTTTCTAATTAAAGCTGCTGCCCATCATTAAAAATAGTGGCCCTCCAAGATCCAGCTGAAGCCCAGCTTTGCACTGAAGCTGCTGGGAGCTGGGCAGACATGTGCTTCTGCTGACTGCTCTGAGAAATCAATTTCTGGCAAAGGAGGGGGACAGCAGCTGGCTCTGCTAATGTTGTAAACTTCTGCAGCACAAGTTGCCAGCCCTATGTGTCAGAGAGGCGTGTTGTTTTGGATTTGTTTTGTTTTTGTTTTTTGGTTTTTTTTTTTGAAGTGGAGGGAGAAGACAGCAATTATAACATTGAACCAGGCAGAAATGCATTTGGGTTGGGTTTTCTTTTGCAAATAGACATTCTTTAGGTCACAGTGGGGAATTTTGACATTGCAAAGGGGATGAACGAATTAGTAGGCAAAGTAAGAGTCTCTACTTGTAGCTGTAATGTGCAAATTCTGCCAGCACATCTGTACAGGCTATTGGATCCATGCAGAAGTCTAGGAGGCTTCAAAAAGCTTTTTAATGCATGGAAAATGCCACACGTGAAAGTCAATGCTTTATGAATTGCCATATAATACAAGGGGAAAACATAGTTCATTGTAATGGTGAGCATAATTTATGCCATAATGAATCCTAAATGAAGAACTAATTTGTGTTACTTCTAAATTAAGAGGTAAGGATTTAGCAAGCCACAGGCCCATCCCTAGGGAGCTCAGACTAACTCCACTAACCCTATTGGCATGTGCAACACTGATGAATAAGCTCATTCTCTAGGGCTGAGTGGAGACAATCCATCACTGATACAGAGAAATCTGCAAGCAGCAAAGACTGCAATGAGCCATTTATAAGTGAGGAGACACTTACCAGGAATCACAAAAGGCAATTTGATAGCAAAATAACTTCATGTCCAAAACTCCTATCAAGATCAATGTAAAACTCTATGTCTGTTTCCCAATGTCACTACAGACAGCAATGAAAGAACAGGAGGGGAGAAAGGTAGAGACATTCCAAGTTCAAAGTGCACACACAAATTATAGATAATCTCTAAAATCTGAAGACCTGCTAAAATCCAAGCATTTCCACAGGATGTATCATGCACCTAGCAGCAGTATGTGGGTGGACAGTATGCAGTAGTGGATATTTCACTGAAATGGAGCTGTGAATGTCAACATGGACAACTCCTAAGAACCCTCTCTTTTGTCACTACGGCAGACTATGTAAGAGTTCAGTGCAGTGAGCAGCTGAGGGTTAGTGGGACAGATCCTCAAAACTGAACCACCAGAATAATAAAGAGGAAATTGATACCATCTTTTTATCACAAGACAAACTATCACTTGCACAAGTGTCAAATTGCCAATGCAGTGTAATAAAAAATTTTATGACACAACAACATGAATGAAGGACCTTTGAAGCCCAAAATTGCATAAAATGCTCCTAAGACATTAGATGTTGCTTAACTGCTGAAAACAGGAGAGATAGTCTAAGACAGGTGAGCAGAGTCTAATCTTGAGCAAACAGAGAAAGATATCACCAGAGGCCACTTTCTCCCATCCTAAGATAAGCATCTAAGGGGCTGTGAATCACCGGCTGGGAAGTGCCTGACTCCTGTCATCCTAAAGAATGGAGGTGTATCTTCAAGCTGCTGTCTAATATTTAAACAGGCAAAACAAATTAGGATTGACCCTTAGAGACCACCAGTGATGAGCCCAGTTTATGTGCCTTGTTCACTACAGTTTATAAACTGAGTTGCAGCAACAATTATTTTCCTCTCCCTGAAGCTGGCTGCCTCCCTTACTGTGTATTCACATCAGTATTCCCTGGGAAAAGCTAAGCTTTTCCTGCGGCAAGAGAAGGGTGTCTACCATCAGCTAACTCCTGATTAGGTGCTGTATATGTAACAGTGACATCTTGATAACTGAAGGATTAGATCTGAAAAAGAAGCTCTACGTGTGTGCAGGAAGGAGGGTGGAAGAGAAGACGAAATACAGAAGCAAAATTCCTTCGGAGTACTAAATGTGCTGGAGCCTCTGGTATGAGAGTCTGTGTACCAACAGCCATAACTAAAGTGCAGACATACCCTTGCAGCCTGCCAGGCTTCTCCCCCGTTCCAGCACAGGCAGATACAAGAGATCTCCCCCTTCCCACTCACATTCTCTAAAACCTGGATGCTTATTGACACTTGGCTGTATTTCAGAGCCTGTGTGAGTCACTGAGCAAGGGTTTATTACTCACTGCTGAGCAATGGCTCAGGAATTAGGAGCTCCGGGATTCATGTGTCGGTGGTCACTGTGTATGTGATGTTAAATAGAGCAGGTTTGCCTGGGAACCCTCCGAGTCATCCCTGGGAACCCTCCAAATCATCCCTCTTTTCCTTTTATTTATTTATTTATTTATTTATTTAGTCAGTATTCAACAGGGTTCAGGGACAGGGTGTTCCTGCTTTCTGGGTTATTTTGTTACCCGAGGGTGAGCAAGAAGACAAACTGTGCAAGAAAATGGATATTATTCATTGTGGGAAAGTCAGCGTATACGGGGGGAAAAAAAAGTGTTCCACATTCTCTCCACATGATGAATTTAAGATTCATGTGGAGATAAACCAAAAATACCCATGAAACAGCTTTGGTTTTTGCATTTCATTTCCACAGGAGATTCCCAGAGTTGTTTGTTTGAAATAAACAACATAAAAGGAGACCCTCTGCCCACTCTCTGATGTGAAGCAATTAATGGCTGGATCAGCATTTCCACTCTTAATTCTGCTTTTCATATGGTTTGTTTTAAAAATTTGCTCCAGTCATGAACTTACCATGTAATAATACTTTGCATTTAGAAAAGTCTTTCATCTGAACAGCACAAAGTGCTTTGAAAATGTTAGTCAATTAAGATTCACAATAGGATGAGAAATACAGGCTTTTTTTTCCCAAGAGAAACTGAGGCATTCAGGGTGAGACACCCTGGTGACTTTTTGCATGGTGATATGACAGAGTATCAGAAACCCAGATATTTGTACATTAATTCTGATTATCACTTGAACCCATCACTGTTTCGATGTTCTACTTAAAACCAGCCTTTTTTCTTTTCATACTGAGAAGAAATTTTAAACATTCATTAAATTTTTTCTCCATGGCTAGATGCAGGTTTAGGATATAAGATAATAATAAATAATAGAGTGTAAAAAATATCTTGTATGTATAATCCTCATGAATGATCGTAAGACTTTGTTGATGAAACAAGGAAGTCACCTGCTGTTGATCTGCAGTTGTCTTATGAGTGTCAAGCGTCAACTATTAACAGCACACGACATGCACTGCCGCAGAGCCTGCAACTGATAATGCAGATGGGAAGAGGAACTGTAAATTACACTTATCTGGGGCAGAATTGGCCCTTGGTCTCATGATCATTGAGAGTCTGGATGGGGTTAAGTCTAGGTAATTTAGGCAACTAATTTACACTCTAAATTTCCAAAACTGACTGTAACAGTTCTTGTCATTACAGGCTGGGTGCCCATTTCCAAAGGCACTGAAAATTTCCAATGGCATTTCCCTCTTTCCATTGACCATACAGACCATGGGGGTTCTGAGGTTCTGACTTTTAAAAGATTACTTCTTATCTGGATACAATTCAGGGTACCACTCGATTGCTTCCATTAGGCAGATTGGATGCACGTCTCCGTATGATGTTCTGCTAAAATTGCAGTGGGATCTACAATGCCCAAGTGTCTCCCGCTGATTTCAGCACTCGCTGCAGCATTTAGGACTTGCTTAAGGATGTCTCACCCCAGTTTTTGGAGCTGATCTTCTCCATGAGAACTTGTAAGTTCACAATACAATACAGCCAAATTATATGTGAAAATCTTATTCTTACAGCACAAGAAGCAACTCTAAAAGTCTTTTCTCTTTTTTTTTTTCTTGCTCATTTTGCTTAGGTAGAACAGCTGCTAAGATGTTTTGCAGTGTGGCAAAGAAGATTGCCCAACCATACCCTGCAGGATGTGACACCCAGCCCAAGCCTGTGGGTGCTCTGTGTAATATGGGAATGACCTATAAAGAACCAAGTCAGAAATTACCCTTGTCCTTTACAACCTTGTTTCCTAACTTATGGAAGATTGCAGAAAGTGGTTGTATCATGCAATCAAGAGGAAGGGAGGGAAGAAAAGAAATTTTATAGGAGCCCACAGGATTACACAGCTCTGTTGAATGCTGAAACAAGTAGTTTCAAGTCAAGTAGTTACAAAAGAGTGAAGTATATGAAGGAGGCATAAAATCAATGAAAGGGAGATGAGATGCCTCTCCTGACCATCTGCCCAGCTGCAAGCTGGAAAAGCTTGGCATAAAAAGTAGTGGCAGGCGTCGGAAAAGCTGGCCGACAAACTGGAGGAACTGGAGCTGGAGCTGGGCTATTGAGGACCCAATAATCTCCTGAGTCACAGAATTCACAAAATTAATGTGGACAGTGGTGCTCTGATATCCTACTTGGTTTGTGACATTCAGTTTGACCTCGATATCCTATTTTGGAACAAGACAATGCCATTACCTTAGCTGAGAAACAAGAGTCCAGGAAAGAAAATTCTAGTAGGCTCCATTTGAGGTACTGCAGAGAGAAGCATGGAGGGAGGAGGTAAGTCCTCATGAGTCCTGTTGACTCTATTTCTCTTTCTGAACATGTTTTTCCCACCAATTACAACAATTGCTCAAATTTCAGTAGTCAAGGACCACTATATCTCCTTCTCTCACACTCCAATCTGCAATGCAGAGATTAATTACCCATGTTTTACCCTTAATGGCATAACTAAGAACAAAAATTATCAGTATGTCAGTAAGTTTCCCTCCAAACAAATAAATTTAAACTTTGTTTTAACCATGAAATGCCAGGTTGGCAGGGACCTCAAGGATCGTCTGGTCCAGCCCGTTCAAATCCCATTGAGACTGTAATACCAAGTCTGCTTATAAACTGGTTCCCTGACCTTTATCAGGAGAAAATGGATTTCAGCTTTAATTCTGGAGAGGCAAGAGTAAGGTACTTGTGTGATTGCTAATAAGCTATGCAGCATACGATGTGCTGGGAGGACTGCAGAGTCATGCATTACCCTAACGACTCTTAAGAGGGAGTGACAGTCCTGCTCCACAGTATATTGATCACCAGAGCAGCTGCCAAACAAAACAGCAGTGACACATCAAATATACATTGAACTTGGCTCTATTTCTCACAGTATCTTGTTCCAGGGCTTGTAACTGAACAACTCAAGGCACAAAATGTCTCTGTTTGCATTAACTGTGTGTTCCTTCAGGGGAGCGCTCTGTAACTATGATGTCAAAATGTTTCCCATCTTCTGACACGTAGTTCTTGCTCCAGTCTCCTGTGATTCCCATTTTTCAGAAGAGGACCTGCACCCTAACTGAACAGGGTTTTTTTAGGATCACATGGGAAGTGTGTGTCAAAGCAGAGGAGTTTCACCTGTCCATCATAGTGCCCTAAGAGCAAAGCCATCTTTCAATAGGTTCTCAGGTATAACCCTTTTTCTGCCAAACTGTTACAATGCTGAGTGCCATAGGTCTTCTGATTGCAAGTGCAGTAGATAGAAATAATCCTTGTGGCACTGAAGAAGTTGGGGAAGGTGCATGCAGTAACAAGAGGTGACTCTAAACTGATGGATAGCACCAAGCATGGTGGCAGCAAAGGGACTGATGTAGGGATTGTCCTACATCCTACAGAAGGTACAGATGCAGATGGGGCTTAGAGTTTCACTTGTGTGGAAGCTGGTTATGTTGCAGCTTTTCTTAATTTTTCTTTTTTGATTAATCTAGGGCCATTGTTGGTGGTATAAAATCCACTTAACAGTTTGCTTAGGGCACGGCCCACTGTGATCAAGGGCAACATATTCAGTCCTTGTCATTAAACAGTGCTGCCTTTAATCCCCCGAGGTGAATGACGTTACATATCTTTACAATGTGACAAATGAATATAACAATGTTCAAATAGGTGTTATGAGAGAGAGTTTTTAACAGGCATGCATGCTAACATATAAAGCTGTTCTGAGCAAGGTCAGAATAATTCACGATATGTATTTTGGCTCAGTTTGAGGATCATCAGCAAAACCTGCATACAGAAAATAGCAGGCAAGATTAATAAAAAATCTAATAGTTTATTATGATTTGGTTTAATAGCCCTTTCAGCTGCTCTTTTCTCATGACAATAAATATTGGCCTTTACCTGCCCATGAACCTTTGTTTACCTCGCCATGAACCACACCTCAGAAAAGACACCACAAGAAAGCTTTAGAGGAACTTTATAAAGGGCACATAGTGATAGGACAAGGGGGAATGGTTTTAAGCTGAACAAGGGCAAGTTTAGGTCAGATTTCGGGAGGAAATTCTTTACTGTGAGGGTGGTGAGGCACTGGCACAGGTTGCCCAGAGAAGTTGTGGATGCCCCACCCCTAGAAGTGTTCAAGGCCAGGCTGGATGGGATTTTGAGCAACCTGGTTAAGTGAAGGTGTCCCTGCCCATGTGTAAAGACTTACAGAGCACAGTAGCCTGTTTCAAACACTGTTAAGGCCACAGAAGGACTTTGTCATGAGATAAGCACAGAAGGGAGTGACGGGATGGCACTAACTCCAGTCCAAGCACAGGTGATATCTGGTTAGCACATCCTGGGTAACACATCCAGACAAAAATTCTCACTGTGGCAATCTGTATGAAGAAGTAACTGCTTGTATATCTATCACTGGTCAAACAAAGATCACCCCAAGTTATGGGACAGATGGCATCTGTGACCACCAACAACCACCAAAGCCCCCTGAATAGACCTGGAACTTGGACTGCAAGTTAAGCCACCACAGCAGGAACTCGATGTAAGATAAAGGTAGTACTATTGTCTTGGGTATTATCTCAGACCTAGGGGAAGGTTAGCAAAGCTGGGGGAGAAGAATGTATCACTGATAATGGACACAAAGAATGCAGAATTTATGGGCCACAAGGAAAGCCAACTCAGCTGAAATCAGCTTGGATGGAGTAAAAGGTAGTTCTGGCAGGGGGAAATTATGACCCCCAACTCACAGAGCAGCAACCCAAGAAACACACTAAGCTAAAAAGAAGAGAAAGACAAAGCATGTGGACTAATTAGCATTAGAAGTGAGGGAATAATTTAACCAATAGAATAAGAGAACTGTGTAACCTATGAGCAGTAATTCCTTTGTTTGCAAAGGTGTATAAATAGTGAAAAGCTTTGAATCACCTCGGGACCCCCATCACTAAGAAATTCAGGATGAAGAAGGATGAACAGGACAGGATGATGCTGGATCCATGGGTTGAGACTATCTGCTGCTTGATCCCTCTCTCTCTCTCTTTCTTCTCTCTCTTCTATTTCTTTCTCTTTCTCTACCTCACATCTATTGTTAAATAAAATTGTATTATTGACTTGCCCATTTGGTCTTATTTGCACCTTAATTCAGGCAGAGGCATCTCTCACTAGCTGGATCTTAACACCACGGCAGGGAGGTTGGAGCTAGATGATCTTTAACTGGCCCAAAAACATTGTATGATTCTGTATGGGAAGGATGCTTGTGTAGACACTCAATGGCCTGGAAGAACCAAGCCAGATCTGGTATTTTATGTCCAGACCCAGAATAGTTACATAGGAGTAATTTCTCTGTGTCAAAACTTAGTTTCAAAACACAGTCTTGTTTAAAAACTATTCCTTTTTAAGGCTAATTCCAGAACATTAGATGCCTTTGGGTAGGTTTACCTATTATTTTCTTTGTCTGATAAAAGTCCTACTTGAATATTTGAGATTTATCCTGGGGAGCACAATAACAGGACATGGTCACAGCAACATCTGACTGGAAGGTTCACTAGCCGTGAACCTACAAAACCTCAGCTATTTTGTGGAAACAGCCCTTTGCACGCTTCATCCCCAGGCGCCAGGAACAAACTCCCTGGATCAGACCACAGTTAGCATGGAGTATGCTCCAGCAGTTACCGGGATGCTCCAGCAGTTACCGGATGCTCTGTGAACCCACATCCCAATTAACCCCTCAACAACATGTTCGTGGGCCTAAGCACAAGACATTTAATCTGCAACATACAATAACAGGGACTCTTCAGCATCAGGAAGAGAATGTTCTTGTCATGTGAGAGACTCTGGATGCTAACAGAGGGTGGGAGCAACGGCTTTGCCAGTGAGTGGGTTTTGAGACAAGCTTTGAAGGAAGAGAAGGGAGGATTCTTAGAGTGCTGAAAGCCTGAAAGGCTAGGATTTTTTTTCCCTCCAAATAACAAACAAGGCTGACACCACAGAGTCTGCCCATCCTGAGTCCCTGGGATACTGGAGAGAGAGGATGAGTGATTAGAAACAGCTGAAACACTGTTTTAAACCTCTATTAATTAATCCTGTAGCAATCCCACTGTCTTCAGAACTTCCTTCAACAGGAAATTTTCCTTCCATTCTCTGAATGCTGGAGACCATTTTTTTCTTCTTATTATATGTCAAAAACTTGTTTTGAAATGAATTTGTCAGATTGCCCTGAGTGATGCTGTACCTACCAAATAACCCTGCAAATGTGAAGAACCACCACAGAGCATTAAACAGCTCACTCCACCTATAGGAAACAGCCTGTAGTGCATAAGCATCCCCCCCGGGCACGCTCACATCTGCGTTCCCACCGCCAGGTATCCAGCTTGGCAGGACACCAACGTTCGCCTTCTGAAAACAAACCTGGGACAGCAGCAGGAGGCTGTCACGGGCTCTCTCCCACAACCAGTTGTAGTCGTCTTCCAAAGCTGGGCCTGGGAAGCAGCCTTTGAAGAGGTGCCCACAAGGAGAATTTCCTAACTTTCCCACAGGGCAAGTCTGCACCTCAGGATATGTGTGTATGGATCACATCAGTACTACTGCACAGGTAGGACACCCAGGAACCGTAGTGCTGAAAACCCCAACAATACAAGTCCTTCATCTGCAACAAAAAGAGACAGGAACACACATGAAATAGGTGTTAATTGTGTTGTTCTTGCTCTGCGCAACACTGACTCATTCCTTCCATTTTGACAGGCTATATCCAGAAGAACAACTCTCAGTGACGGCTGGTGCTGCCTGCAATCCTGGCAGAGATACAGCAAGATCACACCTCTTTTTATAGGTGTAAAAAAGGCCAACGACAAGAAACAATCAAGATGGAAGAAGATATTTTTGTTTACTCTGCAAAGTTGTTTGAGAAGTAGGCATGTGCTATTCTGTCCTTTCCACCTTTTTTCCTGGATTACTTTGTCACTGGGACAGGTTCTAATCTCCCCTATATGGAGATAAAAACTCCAGTTTTTATCTGGCAGTGTAAGTAACGTGGCCTTGCCTCTGTGAACTCTGCTTGCACTGAGCTTGCTTTGCTCTTGAGTGTGTCAGCTATGTGCATGTCATCTGGGAAAGCCAGAGGATTTCTCTGAGACTGACACAAAACTCACATGGGAGTAATTCCCTGAAGCAGAGCCACAACCTCATAATGGATCTCTACACAGAGAGGGGAAGAGTGCTGAGAAGAAATGCTGATATCAGGAGTGGTAACTGAAAGATGCAGCTGCTGACAAGAGAAGGGAAGAGAGTCCCAAGAAGCTTAAAAGAGTGAACCTCAGCTATCAAAACACCTTGCTGCTGCCCTGCTCTGAGGATAACCTAACTCAAATGCCTGAGATAGGAATTACCAGTAGGATGGTGATAATTCAAGACTGCGAAAAACCAAAAAGTGAAAAAGCTAAAAGCTGTATCTCTGTCTAAAACTTAAGCACCACTGAAATCAATTGGAAGGTTACTGCTGTCTTTGATAGGAACAAGAGTTTACCTTCTGGAGACCTATTTCTAGCAATATTTCTAGCAATTAAGTGTGGTGTGGTCCTCTGAAAGCTTATGGGGTATAAAGCAGCGTGTGGGAGAAGGATGCTGTCATGAACAGTGGTTCACCCACCACCTTGTAGGAAGCTGTGGCAGAGGGGGGCCTTGGACATGGTCTGAGGAGCCCCAGCAGCCACAGCCAGCCCTGTTTGCTGGTTGCAGATGCTGCTTTTCTCTCATTGACTGAACGAGGCCTGAACGCCACAAACGTCCAAAGGCAGAAGCGTTAAACTGGTATTATCCCACAGAGTGAAACAAAAAGAAGCACAAACAGAATCATGCAAATCCATGGGATTATTAACATATATAAGAAAATAAAAATAACCCAAAAACCTGAACATACTCAGTCCCAGCTCCCACTGGAGCATGCTGCAGTGTGCTCACCTTTACCCGCAGGGAAGGGATGGGAGAACAAATACCAAATGCCAGATGTTCTATTGCATAATGTATTACTGGAAAATGGAATAAGGATGAATATATAGATCAGTGGTGAATAATACAAAATAACTAAAACCAAAATTCACTCTCATGCAAGAAGCACTATAGTTATCTACAGGAACCAGAGGAAACTCCATTCTTTATCAGAGTTTCAGCTAGACTTGACAGAGTACACTCATCAGGAATATGCCTCAGAAACTGATAAATCATATTGTCTGGATCACTTTAACATCTCTAAAAAAAACCATACTGTAGAAAATTCTCATTCAATACGTTCAATTCACATACAAAGGGTTTGTTTTTTTACTTGGTAAGATGGCAGAAGCCGACTGCCTTATTTACACCCCTGAAGATTTTCCTATGTTAGATACGAATTAAGAAAATATCTTTTTAATCTCTTTGAAGAAAAAAGATTACTTTAAAAGTGACTGCTCCCCTTCTTCCAAAGACTAGAACTCATTGTAAAACAGGCCTATGATTGGTCTCTTGGTGTAAACCTACGTGCATTTGCCCAGGCCACCAACTCCTACCAGATGGAATCTGAACTCTGAGTCAGAGAGTTCCATGAAAGCAACAGCTAACAGGGACTCTCCTGTGTCTCAGTGGCTGCTTTCTCTGAGCCACATGTTCATTCATGCAGTGAAATTTTAACTTAACTATAGCTTGAAGGCAGCATCTGTTCTGAGACACTTCAGGGTAAAGGGACCAGCAGGTACTGAGATTGCATTTTAACAGATGGTTTCCTGGGTTCCTATGCCACCTACTTCTAAAGAGCAAGGTCCATGGCATGCTTTAACCCTAAGATATGATTTACATGGAGGCAAACAGCTTGGTGCAGCACAGACTGCCTTTTGGAAGAACAGTTGAAAGTCATCAGTTGTTTACCTCACCTCCGCTTTTCTCCATGCCTTGCTCCTTCTGACTGTTTCCTGACTCCAGCATCATTATTTGAGTACACCATGAAACCACACACTGAGCCTGAGACTATTTCTAGAGAAATGCTTGTGATACCTATTGAGAAAGGGTATGGCAACATCAGGATTGTGACAGATGCCTGGAAGAAGGCATGGAGGAGGAAAAAAAGACAGGTAAAGGTACAGAAAGTAAGTTTCTACATATTGTCCTGATGAATGCAGTAGAAACACCTTAAAGAGGTGCTGGAAGTGCTGATATAGAGAGCAAGTGCAAGCAAGTGGACAAAGACCAGTCAATTGAAGTATATCAAGTAGCTTCATCCTAATGCTAGGGAAAGAGAAGGAAAAGGGAAGGGCAGGCTTAGATAATGATATTACTAAGGGCTTTATCATCTGGGCATCCTTGAACAGATGCTTAAGTTCATGGTTTCATGCTGTAGAACAGCACTGAGGCATTGAACTTTGGGGTTTGGGATGGAACATGGGGTCGCCATTTCAGGCATCCAAACCAGAGTGCAGGAGTGCAACAAGAGATCTGTGTTACTACAGCTTGATGAATGACTGCCCATGAGCTCTACACACTAATATTAAACAACTTCATCTTTCCTATCTGCAAGACAAAATGTGTGAACTGACCCTAAGATGAAGGTGGATCCCTTCCAAGGCACTGTGAGAGGAGTTTCAGCAGATGCATGTTGATTGTTATCCAGACAGGCTTAAAACAAACCTGAGGTGATATCTGATAAGATATCAGAGAGATGGCAAAATCACAATACCTACATTGCTTTTATTCAGATAGTCATATAAATAACCATGGTTTTGGCACTGATAGGCTACAGTTTTTCCCCATATATCATGGACTTTCCTTATAAGATGCACTAAAAAACTGCTCAAAGTTATTTTTCCTTTCTTGGACCCCGTAGAAATATGAATGTTATAAAACTGCCCTGGGAAAAAAGAGAGAGGACTGAGTTTCATACTAATAGCTACAGGGTTTTTTTTTAAATCCAAGCCCAGATCACAAGGCATCCCTTGTGTATTATAAAACACTCCATGTAAATAAATCATAAGCCTCTTAGGTGGAGGAGCAGTTAGGGACTGCTAGCCTTTCCCTTCAGGGCCTGCGCTCTGAGTAGTTTAGGAACCTCTCTTTTTTTCTGTGCTCCAGGCAGATGTTTGAGTTCAGCTAAGTCATTCCAGCAGGTATTTCCCAACATTCATGTACCTTGGGATACCCTGCATCCCAAGCAAGCAGTCATTGGAATGGCTGGTGTATGGTGAGATCACTCACACACTCTGTTAGTACGGGACTAGTAAAAGTGTAGAGGACAAAGTCAAGAAAGCAGCTGAGTGTCACTAGGCCTTTTTTTGACATGTTAATTCAGTTTATGATGCAGAGGTAATTAAAAAAATCGTCATTGCATTGTTCCTCAATTCAGGGAAGCACCAAAACTTCAGGATGCCCAGCAGTAATCTTTCTCATGGCTGAATCAAACTTTGTGTTTACATGGCATTTTCTGGTGTGAAAAAGTCTCTATCATTCTTCTGTCTCTTTAAGGAGTTTGATCTTTACGTATTCAAACACCTCTGGGTTCCAGTTCAAACTGGGCTGCTGAATAAAAAAGTAAATGTAATAGAGGCCATGTAAACATTGCACACACAAGCACACTCACAGATGAGCGGGAAATGTACAGGTAAATAGTGCATCTGAGGCATATATATGCTTAAATAGTGGGTTTGTGTGCCCTGGATACTGTACTCTTGAATGAACTTTCCCTCAGTGCAAAAGTGTAGTTTTCCATCTTGTACTCGTAATTTTTTCCCCGTAAAAATATTTTAATTATCTAAGTCCCACAAGCCCAAGAGCTCCAGATGCATATTTTAGCTGTTTGTCATAATAACTATCCAACATAAAAAATGACTACCCTTTCAGCCAGAATGAGTTTGCACAATGTTTAATGTTGAAGTAGAACAGTATTTCTAATAGTGAAATAAGTCCTTGTAACAGTGTCATTTGTGAAACTATAGAGCCAGCAGTGGAAAAAAAAGATTTTTCTGGTTTTGCCATCTGATATTCTTAAAAATGAAATAGGTCTCTAGAAGGTAAACTCTTGTTCCTATCAAAGACAGCAGTAACCTTCCAATTGATTTCAGTGGTGCTTAAGTTTTAGACAGAGATACAGCTTTTAGCTTTTTCACTTTTTGGTTTTTCGCAGTCTTGAATTATCACCATCCTACTGGTAATTCTTTGGGAAGAACTATGTACCTACCGTACTAACCAAAATCTTCTGCAAGGCTAAGTAAATAAAAGTCATAGATGTTTTTCCTAAGCCATCCTAACAGATGAGTGAAACAAAGCACTGATTTTTCCAGAGGGCCACACAACACACTGCTCACCAGGCTATAAATGTTGCTAGATCAAGGCAAGGCATGGATCTATCTGTCTGGTTTTATATTTCTTCTCCTGGGTGTATCCATCCACTTTGTTGGGGCCTGGCCATGGATGCAACAGAGAAACCCAATAGAATTGCATGTATGGATGAAAATGGATGCATGTTTCAGAGCAAACTGGATTTGCACTGATTTCAGGAGGCAAAATTCACTGTCGTCTCCTGAGGAACAGGATTTGGATGTATCTCTTAGGGACTTTTCTTCCAGACATACCTATCTCTATCTCTTGGTGGAAAGTGCTTGCAGGGGGACATACCAGAGGGAGGAGACTGCTTCAAGTCAGATGTGGTCAATGGAACATCCACTTCTCATCTCTACATAAGACAATGTCATCCATTTGTGGTCAATGGAACATCCACTTCTCATCTCTATATAAGACAGTGTCCTCCATTTCCCAATTCTTTTTCAAACTGTTTATTTTTCACTCTTGGTTAATGATTTTCCCATAAGCAATACTCTTTGTTTCTGGAATTACTTGGGTGATGCCCACTTAATTGCCCTCTGCCCTTTTCACCTTGGAGTGAACTCAGATATGGAGAGTGATTTACCTAAAAGGGAAAGTTCTTGCAGTCTTCAGTTAAATATTTACTTATGCTTTTTTTGGTGTGCCTGGTCCTTGGTATTCCCAAGTCCTCTGAGACATCAGTATCAATTCCCACTGACTCTGCAGACACTCCCCTCCTCAAGAAGGGTTACTCAATACTGTTCTGGACACATTTTCTGCTACTTAACTTGACTGCAAATATTTTTGTATTTGTGTTACTAAGGTCAACAGAGATCTTGTGGACAATTTCCTCCTGTTCTTAGAAAAGTATGTGCAAGTGTGGTCAGGATGCAGACGTTTCAAACTGGGTTCAGAGTGGACCGCAGGACCAGGCTGAAGAGCCTTGTGGCACTCAAAGAGGTGCTCCCTGCCTCTGTGAAAATACCTGTGTGCTGTCAGTTTGAAAAGCACTGCTCAGGGTGGCAGCTGGCTGTGGCAATCCAAACCCTCCCATTTGGATGCTCCTGTAAAAGCACCTGAGGTTAGAAGTTTTTTGTGTTTGTCTTGAAGATGACTGATCAGATTTAAGACAAGCTGTTTTGAACAAGCCTTGAACGTGCCCACAGGGATGGAAGGTATTTGGGAGGGACAGTGCTAAGCCGTCTTTGTGCACGTTTAATCTTAGGTTGCTGATAATGTTTGAAAAGTGTGGCAAAACCCTCACTGCACAGCATGTACTTTGACACAGCACCAAGTCCTTGGTGGAAATGTTGTTTTCTTCCCCTAATGGTGATCAGGCTACTATCTACATATCATGGGATTTCTCCAAAAGGTACCCTGCGATGCTTTTCCCAATGTGCTTAACTTGTCCATGGAGCTTGTTATTAAAAAGTCCCACTGTCTGCAGCTGTACTACTAAATGCAATAGACCAGTGACTGCTGCCTGGCACGAAGCCAAAGGCATGTTATAATTCATACCCCCCTGAATAAACTCTTTTACCCCTAAAAACAGGGTGGCCACACCCAGCCTACCTTTTGGGAATGGTCCCAAGAATGTGCTGTTCTCTGCACTGAGATAGCAGGTATGTATTTTCTGCTGGCTGATGATAATCCATGTCAAGGAACCAAAAAACAACATAGACAAGCATGGAGGAGTGTCAGAAGTGGTGTCGTGGCCCTGTTTAATTTACTGGTCTAGACACAGCCATTAATACCAAGAGTTTAGCAGGATTCTTGGAAGGGCCAATGCATTTATATGGCCAGTGAGAATATTCAGAGGAATGGGAAAAATATTTCAAAAGCAAAAAAACCCCAACTAGGATCAGATTTTTGGAACTGGTAAAGTATTAATTTCTTCTGTCAGTTTACACAGGGTTTCTGGTATCCTCCCTAGCAGCAACTGGTGCTGCAGGTTTTTGGGAAGAGGATGCTGGACATAACAGCCCTCTGTCTACTCTGCTATGTCAGTCCTGGTGTTAACTGCCACACAGTGTTACATTTGTGGTAGAATCTGTGAGGAAAATGTGAAAATACCTCTCTCAGGCCCTCTGAGTTCCTTGGCTCACTCTCTGATATGAACAGAGAAAAGCCTGGAGCTGGAAGCTGACAGCTGGCTTCTGCCCAGGGCTCCATCGAGGTTAGGGGGCCTGAGTGCACCAGCCCTGCTGAGTGAAGCTGTTCTGCCTCACACCTGGGATGGTACATTGAAACAAATGTGGATTTAGTTTGTAAGGCTGTTTTACTGCCTAATATCCTTATACTTGTGGGAAGGATAGGTCTAAGCTGTGTCTGTCACGATTTTTGCAGTGAATTCTTCAGCTGATCCCCAGCTTAGGCTTTTTCTCTTGCTTTCTTATTTAAACCTATCTAAATGAAGACATTTAGTCTCCCCCATACACACATACCACAGCTTGCATCCTTTATCTGTTCTCTTACCTCCAGCATTCAATTTGGGATCTTGCTCCAAATATGCCTGTGGTGTGATGAGCTGGGGAGATTTAACTTCCAATTGAGCTTCCTTTTGTGAAAGTCCATGAGAGAGAAGCAGCAGCTGTAGAAGAGAGGGCAGAAGCAGCTGTGTAGAAATGGCACCATGGGCAGACCCAGTCACTCATTCTTAGAGCAGCCAACTCACATGATTGCCCTGGCTGGAAATACCAATAGATTATGGGAAGTTTGGAATAGCCACAAGCATCATCTGCACCCTCTTTCCTGAGGGTAGAATCTGGTACACAAACACAGATAGCCATTATAGGAAAAAATACAGTGATACCTGAGCGAAGAACCAGTGTTAGCAACTCAGCTGGAATCTCAGTAGTGTCTGTAGCAGGATCCCAAGGGAATTGCATGGACAGGTCAGTTTGCATGGCCATGGTACAGACACAATGCTTCTTAGTGTGGGAATGAAGACATGGGTTGTGTAGTCCCTCTGGGAGACCCTGAGCCACAATTCCTCATGTCACACTGTTCCCTTCAGGTGAGTGGCACTGTCTTTGATTGGTAATAGTTGGTCTGCAGATACTTTATGTGCAGTGCCCATTTACATTGAAGAAATATTATCCTGGATAATATATCTGTATGAAAGGCAGGTTTCAGGTATGAGGTGAAATGTAAAGCCACATCTCACGTTGACTACAAATTCTCACCAGAAACGGGCTTTGGAAATACAGAATCAGACCCAGGCAAAATCTAAGCGCAGTTTGTCCCTATTCTTTCTTGTGGGCGATATTCCATCCATTACTGAGGCTTAGCACAAAGCATAGCCAACGCTTAAACCCTCAGCAGGATGTTAAGTGATGTCTAGGCTTTGTGCTGGGTCTCTGCAGTAGCATGAATTTTTACCAGTGAGGAGAAGGGTTGCTTTGTTCATATTGAAAAGTACACAGCCAGCCTTCTCTGTAGCATGCCTCCTAATTTAGTTTTGATTTAATCCTTTGCATTGAGGGGATGCTGGTTGCCCTAAAAGAATAAAAGCTGCCACTCTGAGGCATGTGCCTTTTGCTATCCATGTGATCCAAATAGTTACATTCAAATCAAATCAAAGCACTTCAAGGGCCAAATGTAGAGCAGTTTTCCTTACTTGGCATATAAAATTTTACTTCCTTTTTTCAATATTTTAAGGCAAATTAAAAGCAGTATTCTAAATGCTGAGGATAAAGGACAGTAGCCTCATACATGCAAGTACTCCCACACTTCTTATTTCATGTGATTTTCCACTAGCAGCTGCTTTTTGAATGCTGGGACATCAGATGTGGCCATGTCTCCTTTGCATCATAGGTTTCTAGTGAATGACTCAAGGATTTGGGCTGTGAAATAATTATCAAGTAAAAAGAGGAGCTAAAAAGCCCTGAAAAACAAAATATAAAAACAAAGTTTTGGTTCAGTGGCTTGGTAAATATTCCAGGAACTACTCTTCTTTCTATGGTATTAGCGAGGAAATCCTCCCTCCTTTTCCCTGTCTCCTTGTAGAGGCTTATGTATCTGGTCCTCATTAAGGGGTGGTTATAGCAGTGGGATCAAACGAGCTCACACTATAGTTGTGAGGAGCTGCAGTCTCCTGGTTCAGGCAGGGGGTTGTGGCTCAGACATCCTGACTTGCATTCCTGGGTTTGACTCACAGTCAGGCTATGGACAAGTCCCAGGTACCCAGAACCCTTTTTATCTGTGTATCAGGTACGCACAGCACTCTCCAACTGTGTGCTGAGGCTGGGAGATGTGTGAGGTTCTCTTGAGTTCCTTTGGAGTATTTAGCTTATATAGACTTACCTTGACAACACAGATGTCCTGACAAGAAGGATTGTCACATGGCTACAGGATGGAAAGAGTTAGCCCCATCCCTCCAATAGCTGTGCTGTCCTACCACATCTCAGCTATCTTCAGAAATTTATCTCCTACATCTAAGGGTGGGGGTCCACTAAGAAATTAAACAAGCCAGGGAATGCTGCAGGGCACAGGATTTGAAATGCTGCTGTACTGTCAGAAGGGCCCTTGACACTGGTGTAGTGGAGGGCCCTAGCCATGTTCAAACAGTCCCCTGTCATGACCTGGGAGCCTGCCATGACCCTACACAGACACCATAATGAGGAGAGCAGAAAGATTTACTGGCCTGACTGGCAGCTGTATGGTGCAGTCTGGCCTCAGGCCTAGAGCTTGGACACATTTAACTTCCTAATACAGACCAAGTCTAGGACCTGGAAAGATAAAGTCACTTTCAGGGTCTGAGTCAGCCCAGCCAGGACCTGAATTACTCCTGAAGGTATCTCTCTGTCTGTCTGCAGCGGAAGACGTAAGTGTTATCTTCTTCAGTAGCTGTCTCAGCCGTAGGCGTGCAGTCAGGGTAGAGGAATCTGGGCAAGTAAGGGAAGCCAAGATGTATGGGATTAGACCAGAGGAGTGCATTTTCACTTGTACTCTGCCAGATGATAAATTAATTAATTGATTGATATTGGTTTTAATCCCCACATCCTGGGTCTTTAATCACTAATAAAAACATTTAGAGCTTTGAAAGTTAATCTGGATGGTTTTGGAATATCAGAATTTGATATTTTCATCCACCCAGCATCACAGACTGCTTTATAAATTGTAATTCCTTTCCATAACATTCTAAGAGGCCTCTGAGTAGCAGTGTCCCTGCTCAATGAATGTGTAGACTGAGGTACAGAGAGGTGAAAGCATGGTTTGTCCTTTCTCTCATATACCTATTCAGAGATGAAGCTGGAAGTGCAGGCCCTGGGACTTGGTTCCTACTCCTCCAAACCTGCCAGCCAAGGAAGTGTCTTGCTTTGTTTTAATGAAGCTCTGTTTGCCATTTCATTTTACAGACTGTTAGCACAGAATAATGGGAAGTGGATACCCTGATGGACTACAGGAAGCCTTTATAATTTGTCAAACTACAATTAATAGCTGGCAAGCTCAAGACCATCTCTCTGTCAGTAAATACCATTTGGGCCAGAGTCACTTAAAGGTTTCTGTCCTTGTGCCTCCAAGTTGGCAAGGTCAGCTGCAGACCAGGCTGGAATCTGAATCCCCAAGTGGAGAAGCAATCCTGATCCTGCAGAGCCCTCTTAGAAACTATATCCCAGCCTCCAAGATCATAAGTCTTTTACATCTGGTCAGAATAAAGACAGATAGACAGTAAGCAAAGGGCAAAGTCTGATTTGTGTTTTTTAATGGAGTTTTGTCCTCAAGCTCTTCTCCAAGGTGAATTTTCTTGCCAGACATTATCAGCTTCAGTGGTTTGGCTCAGATTTTTGCTCCAGATTCTTTTGTCCGGTTGACTTTTGGATCAACTCTGCACTGGCTCTGTTTTGAAGATTGCTTTACCCATATTAATGTTTAACTTAAACAAGTATTAAATCATAAGTTTAACATGGAAATGTTTTAGTCTCTGGGCAGTTCCTTTCCTTGATGATTTCACACTGTACATAAGTACAGCTTCACTTGGCAGGATTTCATCTATTCGGTGCTGGTCTCATGACACTCTGTTATTATTGTGGCCTTAATTCAGAGGAAAACAATAAAATAAACCCCACTATGGTGTTGTAGGCAATACTGTGGATTCCTGTGAGTCAGAGTGGCTCAAAGTAGTGGCCTTGGGTGAAGCCTGAAACTAATTTATTTCGCATTATATCCATGAGTCTCCACAGACAGTGTTTTGGGGCTGGGAACTTGGTGGTGAATGTAGAAGCTGTATGAGGAAGAAAAATGTTTCTTACTGTTGTCATATACCTCTTTACAACTCATCAGTCATGGTTTGATTACTAGATACCACTAACAATAGAAATGGGAGAGAAAAAGAGATATAAGATGCATCAGGACATGAAGAGTATCTTAACTTTCCATGTTGGCACTACTTTGGGCAGACTTTCCAGGGAACACAGTGATAGAGTTCTTGTGGCTCCCACTGCCCTGAGTTGCCTGCAGGATCTCACAGAATATGCTGAGTTAGAAGGAAACCATCAGGATCATCGAGTCCAACTCCTGGCCCTGCCCAGGACCATCCCCAAGAGTCACACCATGTGCCTGAGAACAGTGTCCAAATGCTTCTTGCACTCTGCCAGGCTTGGGGCTGTGACCACCTCCCTGGGGAGCCTGTTCCAGTGCCCAGCCACCCTCTGGGTGAAGAACCTTTTCCTGATATCCAACCTAAACCTCCCTGACACAACTTCAGGTCATCGCCTCTGGTCCTGTCACTGGTCACCAGTGACAGGCTCCTCCTCTTCCCCTCACGAGGAAGTTGCAGACTGCAATGATGTCTCCCCTCAGTCTCCTCCCGGTTGAACAGACCAAGTGCCCTCAGCCGCTCCTCACATGGCTTCTCCTCAAGGCCCTTCACCATTCTTGTGGATCTCCTTTGGACACTCTCCAACAGCTTAATGTCTTTTTCATATTGTGGTACCCTAAACTGTACGCAGGACTTGAGTTGAGGCTACACCAGAGCAGAGTGAAGGGGACAATATCCTCCCTCAATCTCAAAGACAAGCTTCCAAAGGCTTAATAACTTGAACAGCTAGACCTACAGCTTTCCTTTTGTGATGTTACCTCATATCCCATTTTTGTCTGTACTAGCCTTTGCAGAAGATTAATATATAGCAGAGTGAAAAAACATCTTGTCAGTGTTCAAGAGTCATGGCAGAACAGTGAAAATAAGAGTTAAGAACTCTCCAAATGGCCTCAGTCCTCATTTCATCTATGATTTTTTTGGTGGTTGGTTGGTTGGTTGGTTGGGGTTTTTTTTTGTGGGAAAGGTTTTTAGAAAAAGATTGACTCATTTCATGTTTATGTCCAGCACACCCATCAACCAACAACTCTGCCTTTGCTCCTACAGGTGAGGGTGTCATCAACTCACATTGCTTCCACTCCCTCTCCTGCTGTGTCTCTCCTGGGACACATTTTGAAAGAAATGATGTTGTGCTCAGTGAAAAAAAGGCAAAGCAGCCTGGGAATGAGAATAGGAGCTCCACACATTTATCTCAGGTTATTATCTTGCTTTTCTATCTCCTTCTAAAGCCCTAGCAGACAGCTCTGCCTTTGTAGAAAGCCATCCTCCCTAGCATGTGAGTGAGCTCTCCAGACCCTTCTGCTCTCTGTACAGCACATCCTATCCGCCCATTCACATCCATGGCAGAGTGTTTGATATTGCACATAAAGCACACCAAACCACAGATAGCTGAGGCTGCTGGCCACCTTCTGGGGCACAAACACAGTGCAAGTGCCTAATGCCTACCTTGCTCAGCTGAGCTGGGGGGGCAATCCAGTGGCCCAGAGCTGTGCTTCCCCTCTTGACATTCTCCAGAGCAGCGAGCAAGCTGCTCATAGGCTGATGGTGCTGGGGCTATCTGGGTTTGCCAAGCCCTCTTCCTCATGTTTCAGGTTCTGGGTGGATATGCTCATGGTTTTCAAAAAGCTTGGAATTTATTGGGTGACATTCTCAAAGCATTTTATAAATCTAATACTTAAAGCATGCTCTGCTTAGCACTGGAATACTCTCAGCTAGGCTGGTGCCGAGCAGAGCAGATGCTCAAACAGTGCTGGTATTGCTGCTAAGGTCAGAGAGAGATGGGTACGTGTCCTACTGCTGCTGGCAAATCATTGTAGATAAGCACATTGTACTTAGATTGGAATTTGTCCAAGGCTCAGAACTGAACAGCTTTGTCTTACAAAAATATTTCAGGGTCTTCAGGGAGCATGGGTGGTTTGGTCTTCAGATTTATGTCCCCTGCTCTCCTGGCAGTACGTGGGCCATAATACACAGCAGGATGTTCGCCTGCTGCTTAGTCCAATAAAAGTCACTCTCTGTGATGACTGGGAGGGTTTTTGGAGCCTGTCTACTCCCTCCTGACTTCTCCTGCAGCTGCTTACAGGAGACATCCCAGCCTGAGGGTAACTCTGGCATCTCTGCCCTGTTTCATAAAACAGATACCAACAGTATGAGTAAGGCAGGATCCCATGTGACTGTATAACCACTGCTTTCCACGGGAAGATATTTCTCACATTAGAAAGCCCAGTGAGTGGGAGGGGGGAAATCTATAGCAGTGGTTTGGCTTGTGACTCTGGAAAAGATATGTGACGCAAGCTAAACTACTGTCCCCTCTCACCTTTCCTTGGCATGGGAAAATGTTTCTTTCCAACTCTCAACTAGCAAAGACTGTGCAGATGGTTATAGAAGGTGCTGTAGTTCTGAGTTCCTCACTGTGTTTTGTATTTTATTAGACGCACAAACTCAAAAACTTTGGCTTTGTTGTGGCTATGAATAAAAAAGCTGGTCAGAATCATTCCTCCAGCAGGGTTCCCCAGAAAATGAGGAGGAAGTTCACTCAGTGAAGTGAAAGGGGTAGTAAGTGTAGCTGTGTACGTAGTTCCTCACTCCAAATAGCTTATTGAGACAGCTTGCCAACCTCACTCATCAATGTTAATGTATTCCATTTTCCTCTCCATGACATGTGAAGTTCAAATTTATCCAAGCAGCAAACAGAGACAGAATCTCTATTGACTGATTTTGGCTGGAAGTACATCTCCTGATTTCCAATCAAATTTTTCATGGAGGTTCAGAATATTTTATGAAACAACCATGTCTTCCTGCTTTCATGAGAATACAGCTGGATTCTATGGAGCAGGTGTGAGTCCCTGCCCCTAGTGTTTTAGTTTATATTAAAATAAGGGATTAATTAAAAGTGGTTAGATCTATCTGAAACCTCAAGTTTCCATTCCACATTAAATGCCAACATTTTAATGTCAGTTCTATTATGGTGAGAACAAAGAATACTATTATGACTTTAGCTTTTGGGAGTATTAATATAATGTAATATAGAACAAAATATGTTTGGAGACAAGAAGTTGTTGTGAAATAAAAAAATCAGTCAAAGAAGTCAATCCAAAATATCATCAAAGTCAGCACTGTTATAGAGGAAGTTTCGAACGTAGATGAAACAGGATAAAATGAGGTCAGAATATTTTCAGGCAGTTGTAGATGCTTTAATTATAGCTGCATTATCAGTAGGTAGATGAAAGAAATGTACAGATCTTCTCCTGGCAAAGTCCAGCTATTAAATCAAAATGTCCTTTGACTTTTGCTCTTGTACAGTGTCAGCAGTCTAGTGAGAGACACAGCTAATATATATATACACACACACACATATATATACACACATATATATATGCTTGGTACAATCCAGCAAATAGGTGGATAGAAACTTTCCACAGTGACATGTTTCCAGGGACAGTGCAAAATGACTTTCAGTAAGAAAGTCTTCTTCTTTGAGGAGACCTCAGCACTGATACCTGTGCTGGAGGAATAAGCTGTCTTTTTGCAGTGAGGGTTTACCTAGGGAGGGTGCTGTGGAGGCAGCTGCTCTCCTCATGAGCACTGCCCATGACACAAGCTGTGTATCTGTGTCCCCTCTTGCTATTAGCCAAGTATGTAGGTCCAGCCTTATGTTGCAGCATGTTCACAGAGACATATACATAGGGCATGGGACTAGCTGAGTTGCCAGATTTTGAATCACCTGTTTGCACCAGAGGGATATTTTCAGGCTGCCTGACCCAGAAAAGATAATGTGTCCCTGAGCCGTGGAGCACGAGCAATGCTGACATTTTAGAACGGTTGGCATGAACCCCTGCCTGGCCACTGGCTCCTTGTCCTTGACACATTCAAGTTCACATGTGATTTTGATTTGATTGCTGTATCCCAGTAACTCTTCTCTGCAGCCCAGGGTTCCAGCTGCTCACTGCACTGCACCAGACCCCTACAGACTGTCAAATTGCACCTCTCAGCTGCAGGTAACTTGGTCCAAATTCCCTTATGGCAGTGTTGTGCATCCTTCCTAATTTATATGGCTTCTTTTCTCCATACAAAGATCTGGCTCCTACAGTGGGAAGATCAGAGTTAGAAAAAATAAACTATCACCACAGTTACCTATACATGGCTTGCTTTATAATTTGCTTATTGCCATTCCCTTTCTTCTGCTGGCAGACAGGAGCAGTGTCCAGTTCCATAACTCCACAGAGCATTTGAACTTGTCTGCATTCAGCTTCTTGGAAAAATCTCTTGTGGAAAAATCGTCCTCTGACTACACAGTAATCACTAAGTGAAAAAGGCTTTGCCAATCTGCAGTCATTCCCAGTTCAGCGCCAAAGGAACTCTTCCTTGGAAATCATTGGAAAACAGAACTGCAGAATTAAGATGGCAACTACCTTCCATTCCAGTCTTCTAACTTCCAGAAGGCTATTTGTGACAGGGTCTAGCAGGCTTGCCATCCAAATAATGAGGAGGCTGTACGAACAATCCAGAGCAGTTAAGCATGAAACTATGTACTTCCTATCCACTGCATTGAAACCACAGTTTAATAAAACAATTAACTGCTTTTATCCTTGCACATAAGTTTTCATCTGCTGTAAATGAATATAATTGAATAGGCAAAGAGATTGGTCCAAATAGTTTCTGAAAGGCTTTAAGAAAAAGGTTAAATACGAGCCTTCCAGATTTCACAAGGCATGTCTTTATGCTATGGCTCTGGTTGTAGTATTCTTCCAAATAATGGTTTGCAAAGCTGCTTTCAACATGAAATTTTATTCCAGGTTACTATTTGCTGTAACAACAGAAAATGATACTGCCTGCAGCTGGGCATGGGAATGATTACCAGCTTCTGGGCAGCATTGGCAAAAGCTCCCTCTTCTGATGGCTCCAGGGCTGAGGCCAGAAGGCCAGAGGAGACATGAAGGACTGGGGGAGAAAAAATGTCATCAGGCATTTCAAGGAAAATCCAGTTAAGGGTAAAGCAACTTGGAGATGCCAGTACAGGTGTAACTCCCATTGTTTATCCCATTCCTCCCTCTTAGTACCTTCTATCCCAGTCCATCCCTCCATGAGATCCACAGCTTTAAATTCTTGTTGTGACTGCACTCTAACAAACTTCTGGGCTTCTAATATTTCAAAGTACTAAAATGTCTACTTCTATTTCAGAAAACCTGTCCTACTTCTACTCGTAGCATTTAACCAATTGCAGTTTCTTAGGTTTCCCTGTTTTCCTCCAGAAAACCAATGCCTGCAAGAAGCAACTGAATGTGAGACTACAGAATGAAAACTAAGTCCTGATCAATATTCCCAGACACAAGCTATTTTTCAGCAGAGGACGTCAGAAACTTGTCTTCTTGGCAGTGTCTTCATAATTCCAGTTTTATCACTAATTTTGGCAAGTGACCAAGAGGGAAAAAGGTTTTCTAGCAGAATGAAGGGGTAATAAACTGTGACAAAGGAAAATGGGCAATGTAGGCTGGGCTCCCGAGGAGGGATCTGTGAGGCTGAGGAGTAATCCTCCAAAGAGAATGCATCATGGGGAACTGTAGAGAAATTTACTTTGTAAAGGACCTCTGGAGATATCTAGTCATTCTGCACATTAGAGCTCTCCTTGACAATGAGCACAGCCTTCTTCCCATCTTCTCTGTATTTCCTGAAGTTATATGCATGTATTGTAGCTCCACCTGAGTACATCTGTGCACTCCAGCCATGCAAACATTCCACCACACCTCTGTAACTGCAGTGATGGTGTAGCGCGGCAGCTGCACAGTCCTCCAGTTCCTCCTATTCATTTCCCAGGTGGTGTATTAGTATTCAGGGACTCCCCAGGAAGTCCTCTGACTCTGGGGAGCATAAGGGCCCCCCCAATGCCCTCTCTCCCCTGTGATTTCATCTCCATGCACAGATGAACCCACTTTCAAGTCCTCCTGAGTGAGTTAGAAAAGAGCCAGAGGAGCTTTTTCATAGAGGCAGACAATGGCACATGGAGCTTTCCCCTTTTGTCAGGCATTCAAATCAGGTCCAAGGCAGCAGCAACCAGAGTTACTGCCAGCTGGCAATTTGGAGACACAGGCTTGTAATATAAATTCATCTTCCAACAGCACCAATTTTTGACATATTTATCAGTTGTCTCAGCAGAAAGGCCAGAAACTGAGTGAGTGAGGAAGACCTGGGCATCCCCTTGCCTCAGCACAGGCACTGCTGCAGGCTAAAGGAGCAAGGCATTGATTCACAAGAGGTCCCTCTGATGCTACAGTACACCACTGATCCCCAAAGGAAATCACAGAGCTTGTTTTCCAAACTGAGAGTCTCTCTTCAGTTCCCACACTTCATGATCTCTGTCAAACTATGACATTAGTTAACCACCATGAGGAAACAAACAGCTCCTCAGATAACTTTCCAAGAGAGGAACACTTTAACATCAAAAGCTGCTGTTCTCCAGCTCCACATTTCTTTTGCTTTCTGTTCCTCGAACATTTCCAAGAAGAAAATCAGTCCCACAAATTTATTGTTATCTCCTCAAGCACATTAGTGACAAATTAAAAGTTCTGTCCTTCACTGAATGACACATGGGGTTGTATTACAGAGTCTGATAGTCTCCTGAAACTACTATGAGGAATATGGAAGAACATGAAATTCAAAGGGAGTTAAGTCCTAGGGTTAGTGATGTAGCTGAGAAACCAAATTAAATTAGAGTAATATTAGTTACTGGAAGGGGGTTCTGGGATGCTGACTCTTTTCCAGGTTGTACCAATAACACAGTGTGCAAACTTAGACAGATAGACTATTTTTTCCTATCGTGGTAGCAAAATAGAGTGAGAAAGTATCTTTTATTTTTCATTTTTATAGTGTATAGCACAATGCAGTTCCAAACAGAGTTAAGACTTGAGGATTCCAGAGAAATACAAATAATATATGAACCAACATAATGCAATACTGTTCCTAATCAGACAGAGCTCCCATTTATTTCAGTGAGAATATTGCCTGTGGGATCAGGTTGACAGGTCCTAATCAGGGCTCAGTCAGCTGTCAGCTTTCCCCGGCGAGCTGAGTACAGGGGATTCAACTTCATCTCACCCTCCTTCTGCCACTCCTCTGCCCTCACAACAGAAGCTCCGTATTCACATTCAGAACAAGAGCACTCACGACACACTGATTTCATTCTGGCCAGGCCTGGCATTTCCCGTCTTTGTTAGCGTCTGCGCCTGCCTCGCTGCCGTTTATTGTACGCCTAATAAGTACATAAAGGCTGAGGAATGGGGATCCGAGCAGACTCACAGCAATGAGCCTCCAGGAGCTTGTTTGCCTGGGCAGACAGACTGGGTAAACAATTAGCTCCAGCTCCAACATTCAGGTCCTGTAGAAGAATTGGATGCTTGGCACTGGCCACCCTCCATGACATTCAAAATTTGGCTTTTCTCCAATCAAATGTTTAAACATTTGAGACCGTTTGTCCGGACCCAAAGCCTCGGTTAGGAATTTCTGCTCCATTCTATTTTTGTAAATGGAGGTTTGGCGATTATTTACTAAGAACTTTGAAAAAAAATGCACTTAGCTTTACAGCAAGGGTAAAAGAGAGTTTGTTTGAAAGTCATATAAAGGAGCAGGTCAGCACTACCAACACATACTACCAACTCTATAAGCACTGTACACTTAGATAAAGTATAACTTGGAGTGTTGCTGTCACAGACCCTTCTGTGTTCATTGCTGGTAGCAAACAGCTGGCTTTTAATGAAACATAATAGAGAATTTGTTATTTTAAAACTGCTTTTCCATTTATAATCATGGCTGTTGCAGTACAATGGAGAATTGTATCCTTATTCCTTCATGCTGGCAACACAGGAAATATTCAACAAGTGGTTGTGAAGTATTTATTTTCAAATACGTTAATGATGTGTCTCCAAATCAGTAAAGTTAGTGTACATTGTGTTATGCATGCAGGTTGTACCTTTTGTATCAGGATGTCATGCTTGTTATAGTCCATGCCTTTTATAGTTTCAGATTGATGCAATAAAAGATACACTGTATTATCTAAGTCAATCTCCTGTACATCACAAACTCTTACATTTCACCCTAATTCACTTTATCCAACCTGTCTCTTCAATACGAGTAAGGAACTTGAGTAAGTTCTCAAAGAAAATCAACATTCTGTATGCCACAGATCTGTCAAGCCAGCTTTGGCATGGTAAACAAATAAATAAAATATGGTAAACAACATATGAAAATTTGCAGGAAAATATTTTTGATTAGACATTGGAAAAAAGTGAAAAAAAAGGTTGCTTGCTTTCCTGGCAGGCCGGACAGGAGCCAGCAATGTGTGCTTGCTGCCTGGAAAGCCAAATGCATCCTGGGCTGCATCAGAAGCAGTACGGCCAACAGGTCAAGGCAGGTGATTTTGCCCCTCTGCTTTGTCCTCATGGGACCCCACCTGCAGTGCTGTGTTCAGCTCTGGCTCCTCAGCAAAAGAAAGCCATCTGTTGGAGAGCCACAAAAGTGATTAGAGGGAAGGAAAACCTCTCCTATGAGTAAAGGCTGAGAGAGTTGGCGTTGTTTAGCCTAGAGAAGAGAAGGCTCAGGGGGTGACCTTATTGTGACCTTGCAGTGCCTGAAAGGGGATTGCAAGAAAGCTGAGGGACTTTTTACAAGGGCATGTAGTGACAGGACAAGGGGGAATGGCTTTAAAATGAAAGAGAGAAAGTTTAGATTAGATATAAGGAAGAAATTCTTTATTGTGAGGGGGCAAGTCACTGGCAAAACTTGCCCAGAGAAATTGTGGATGCCCCATCTCTAGAAGTGTTGAAGGCCAGGTTGGATGTAGCAACCTGGTCTAGTGGAAGATGTCCCTGCTCATGGCAGGGGGATTGGAACTAGATGATCTTTAAGATCCCTTCCAACTCAAACCATTTTGTGATTCTATTACTGTTTTTAACTTGTCTTTAAGAGCAGAACCAAGTCACTCTTGCATATAATCACTAAAATTGCTATTAATTGTTTTCTTCAGCCATCTACACAGAAGATGCTTAGAAAAGTACAGAGCATATCGCCACGTGGTGTGGGGGAGGCTACAGGCATATAGGAAAGCTCACTGTGGAAGTCTCAGCCTGTGAGGCTGTACATGTTCTTGTAAAGAAGTCACAACCTGCTCAAAGGCAGAGGATGGTCCTTGCTGGATATTCTGCAAGAGACGGGGTTTATTGGACTTGAAAGGGAAATACAAGGCTCAGCTTCGGACTCAGTCCTGCTTTGAGCAGGAGGTTGGACTAACAGACTTCTAGGGGCAAGCTAAAGTATTCTGTGGTTCTCCAAATAGATTTAATGACTACTGATAGTCTAAATGAATACTAATGACAAGTCATCCCATGTGCTACTGGGAGTAGAGATCTCAGCAGAGAGCCACTAAAAACAATGTTTAAGTGTTCTGGAAGAACTGGTAAGTGCTAGGCAGAAGCTAGGTAAGAGCAAGGCAAATAACTGAAGTTAAAGCTGAGAAATATTCCTTACCTTTCCTAGGGAAATGTACAGTTACATGGGCTCCAAATCAAGAGAAAGGCATATAGACTTCTCTGGGATCAGGCTGAGGCATTAAGCTGGTAGAAAAAGAGCAGAGTGGAAGTACAGAAAAAGCAGTCATTAGCACAAATTTAAAACACCATGAAAGTAATCAGCAAAGCAACCACCAGACTTGCAAGGAAGAAAATATCTAATTTTCTTAAGCTAACACTCAGTCCGGAAAATAAGCAAAAAGAATTTGCCTGGTCACTAATAAACATCAATTTGACCTAACAGATATTACCAAATGTAGGATTTCTGTGACCAGACAGTTTAAATCACTTGCTATAACTAAAACAGCAAGTAGTGATCTCAAAATAGCAGAAATTCTATGCCAGAGAGGGCATCAGCTCTTTCTGCCACTGGTAAGGGAAACCAGTGATCTCAAATATTTTTGAACCACAGGATAAGTATCTACTTAAAACATCTCTCTGTGCTGTATAGAGAAAGTGACTTAAGCTGAATGATTTCTTCTGGATTTCCCACAGTGACAATGGGACTGTCTAAAAATTACTTCAAACAGTTACCTTGACTAAAAATCAACACATAAAATATATATTAGCATTGCTAGTTAACACAGGTATACTTCCAAGAATTAAATATTGTTGCTCACAGCCATTTCTAAAATTAGACATTTTAAAATCAGAAGTTTCCAGAAACTTTTCGAGATCTCTTGACTATTACTGTCAATTTATTTTCAATTAGTCCTAAAGCAGAAGGAAAACTGTAAAAGTTTGTCAGAAAGTGAGGGTGAAATGAGTATTTGAATAGGGTATATGGAATTACTCAGATAACTGTGGGCTTTTCTACTTGATTTCAATCTCAGATCACATAATTGGATCAAAGTAATATAATTAATATTTATGGAAACAGATTTTGTCAAAGTATACTTCAGCTTTTGATGAAAGTGCAAGTTTTAGAATAACAGTACTGATATATAGTATATATATATATTCTATATATATACTGATACAGTACACTAGGACTTCTGGGGCCTTTGACCTTAAGATATCTTGCTAACAGCTGAAGTATAAATAGAAATAACTAGACAATGATGAACTAAAGACCGTAATGTACACCTACACTGTGATAATTTTTAACTCAAGACTGACTGTTCTTTAAAATGTCTTTCTAGCTCAAACAAGATTAGCAACTGGGGCAGAGAACTCCATGGGTAATGCAGGATGTCAGGCTGGATCTCCATGCTTCACCCCAGCTATAAAACTCTCTTCAAGTGGGTAACTTGACTATCAAGTGAAACAGCAAAGTGCTTTGCAGCACCTAAGGTACTTCTGAATGGCGTCTTTTCTCGTGGTCCAGGTCCACTACTCCAATCAGTAGTTATATAGGATCTTTCTACTAATAAACTAGGGTGAGGGCAGTTTAAGGACTTTTACTTCTCCTGAGAGCAGCTGAACTACCATTCCAGGTGTATCTGTGTGGATGTCTTTGTTGGGTGTGCTGCTCACTCCTTTTCTGTCCCGGGAAGTCTCCTAACAAGGTGGCCATGGAATGTTGCCATGGAGTTGTTCAGGACGCCTCTCAGACTTACTGTCTTAGGCTATTAATAAATGTAGGTTGATACCCTGCTCGTCTTAATTCTCATTTTCAATGAGAATTAAAAAGTAATGTGAAATTCTAAAATATATTTAAAGGTTTGATGCATGACTTAGCTCCTGGTGCAGACCTGCTCCGAGACTCGGGTTTGCAGTGTCTATACCTTTATCTGATTTGTCTTGTGTAAGGCTGTATACATGTCATTAAAAACTAAATTTTTCCACTTAAATCTCTGTCCTTGGTTCCGAAGGGAACCCAGGTTAAATGAAAAAGTATAGGCTGGGTGCATATATTTGACATTTTGGAGTTAGAGAGGAAATATTTACAGACCACCAGTAAGTACCTGGTTCATTGTATGGAGCAGAACAGGGTTGTTTTTACATATTCATCTTTGAGCCTTGAAATGCAATCAAAGGCAAACTGTGTCACAAATGAGTTGTAAGATTGCTATAAATATTCCTCATGGGATATGTCTCTGCAAAACATATCATCAAACGGTTTGTCTATCTTCTAGGCTTTGATCTGTGGATGGTAGTAATTAGTGCTGGGAAAGATCTATTGGATTGCCTAAACTGATACATGATATTCAGGATAGTTTCCCCTTCCTAATGTTTTGCCTCACACAGTTTATATATCCAGGGGTCAAGGGGCAGAAATCCCCTGGGATACTATTTCACAACCAATTCACACAGTCAGAGATTTTTCTGGTGACGTTTAGCCCAAATATGTCTTTTCTAATCTCATCGCATTAAACTCTTGTCGTTATACTCCTTAGTGCCATGTGAAATAATTCCTCCTTAGGGTCCTATATACTCTGCACTGCAAGTGCAGACTGTTAGATTCATCTTATGATAAACCATGAAAGTTTTCTTTATTCACCTCTAATGTACTTTTTTTCTCTTATTTACCTCCAATTTGTCTATGTCTCGTGTGGAGCTAGGTAGCCAGAACTAAATACAGTCCTGCAGCTGCAGTCACAGCTGAGAAGCATAAAATTGCAATTAGTACCTTGCAAATGAAAGATGTCATCTGTCACATGGGAAGGAAAAGGATCATAGGTTAGTGAAACAGGTTGCCTATTTGGGAGAAAAATCATCGTTCTCTTTATAGCTGGACACACTAGATTTTGAAAACAACCCAAGTTCATCTTGACAAGATGTGAACAAGAGCCCCCCAAGAGTAATTATGGTGAGGAGCAGTTAACTCTGAATAGTGTACTGCCATCTAACTTTGAGAGTCAAATGTCCACTCCACACAAGCTGTCTAGGCTGCCTCTATTGATGCCCAAGGGAAAATAATTCCAGACTACAACTCCATAAAAGCATCAGCATCTAACATGGGTGGGCTGAATTGCCTCCTCTCCTCTACTTAAAGATGGCCTTCCCTAGGCTATTGATGTAATTTTTAGATGGCTAAAATTAGCCAAGGCTGATTTTGTTTACTTGTTCCCAAGCTAATCATAACTGACCTCTCCTGGTTCTACTATGACTCCTCTTCAGGTTTCAGACCAGAAGCCGCTTTCAGATAGTCCCATGTGCTGGCTTTGATGGCTAAACAGCCCTCCTGCACACCTTGGACCCTCATGTTCATTTCCCTTAGAAGATCTGACCCATGCAACGTTATGTGGACTCACAGAAATTCTACCGGCAAAAGCTTATTTGACCAAGAAATTGAGACAGAACCACTCAACAAAATAGTCCCAAATCCTAATTGGTTTTCCTTTTTCTTTTCCTCCCTAAGATGGGCAGATAGACCTGATTTTGATGTCTCCACAGGGCCTACATCCATTGCAGGATGATCTTGACAAGAACACCACCTTGTTAAGACCATAGCTAGAACATAGCCTGAAATATGATGCGGTCCCTCAGAGTCACACTGCTGACTTCAAGGTGCCTTCATGCTGCTGCAAGATGACCAGGTGTCAAAATTAGTATGAGCTCAAGCATCTCACTAGAAATGACACCAATTCTGGCTGTACAACGGGATAGGAAAGGCCCTTCCCTGCTCTGCAGGGTGGGCTCTCACTGAGGGAGAACCTTCTGTTTTGCTGCGTGCTTGAATAAGGGATTCCCTTTAATTCCCTTATTTGAATTTGATTCTCGTTAAACAAGCTGGGCATGAGGCGAGTATTATCTCCAACTGAAGCTGAAAAGATGTCTACTAATATCCTCAATGACCTTGTGAGTATACAGGAGCTTCATGGTCACATACAGCACTTCTTAGAAAATGTTACAGCTCACTATTCGTAAATGAGCACATAGTGGATTTGAAACTGCCAGATGGAGAAGTGACACAACCAGCAGAATCTAAACCCAGCAGATAGATACAGATTGGCATGAAAACAAAAACAGTAGTGATGAATTCAATTGAATTTTGCATAACACTGAAGATTCCCCTTTTCAGGAAATTCCTGAAGTTCTCAGGGAGTGCAGTTGCAGTGGATGTTTTATTTTTAAGGTGTCATTTTTGGATTACTTCACTGTAGTGATATGCTGTTTATTCAAATGGTGAAGATGCAGTGTCTTAAAAGAATCTCAGTCTTGCTGGAGCAAATCCAGATGCCTGTTTTGTCTCAACAAGTTTTCACTATCATGAAATTAAAGAGGCACTGTTAGTTTAAATATCGCTCATCAGAAATGTTCCCAATAACATGAATAGTAGGAATTCTCTATAGTTAAGAGCACATATAAAATATATAGCTGTGGATCTTGAAACATGCTGAATTCAAAATATTAATCCTCTTTTTCTTCCTTCTATGCACCTCATAGTTTGATCAAAATTTTCTATATAATATAGTCTATTTAGAGAATCCCATGCCACCTCTGACAGATATGGATAATCCCATTAAGCCTTTAAGCTGAGAATTCTGGTGGGGGGGATTATTATTCCTAAATGTACTGTATTTTCAGTCCACTGTTACCTCTTTTGTTTCCCATATAGTAGTAGATTAGTTTTCCAACAGATTTAGAAACTTTCTGTAAAGCTTGAGTTTTCTCAGGAAAAGCCCTTTATTTGCACAGTTATGTCTGCAGGTGGACCTGTGCAGTAGAAACCTTCCCCTGTCTGAGAGAATTGCAACTAGATGCTCAAATATCCCTATCCATCCAGGAAGAAGACAGATACACTGAGTGGGCTTCACTTCATGTAACTGTAGGCACCAAAAAGTTAGATTTAACCTCTCATGACAGACAGCAGAATAAAATGAGTGCTTTTAAGGAACGATTGTCCGGCCTAACTTACATCCCATTTTAGGATGTAATTAATTGCCCTCTGAGGTAGCCCCTTAATACCTGCAAAAGGAACGTAGAGTGGTCATGACTAGCTTTTAGTTGTCTTTATTCATCAGTGGAATCCCCTCTGAGGCTACAGTCCTCCTCCATGCTGCTCCACAGTGTCACTCTTGCTGATGACAAGATTTTTGCCAACACAGGAAAGATATTGTATACATTCAGGTGTCAGTTTTCCTACTTGGCAATCTTTTCCATAAACTAAACAACTCAGATTCCCAGTTCTCATGTGCTTCCCTTCAGAGCTGACAGTAGAAGCATTTTGCTTCTGGGAACTAGGAATAAGTACCTCCCCCACCACCCTTGCATCCACCTGAGGAAGAGTTCCTTCTCTCCTAGTGGTATCATCCTGTGGTGCAGCACATCTGAGGTGAATGTCTGGCCTTCCCCTTCCCATCAGCACAGCACCCAGTCATGGGAGAGTCACCACTGTAATTATCATCATAACAATTCATTGAGATAGGATATGCTCTCACACTTGTTGCACAGACTTGGGAACTGTGGCACCAGAGCCTTCCTGAAATCCTGAACTAAAGTAGGGGTAGGGATGAGGAAAGGACTTGCTTCTCCAAAGCCCCAGTCTGCATCATTCTTGCCTTTAAAACAGACTGTTTCTAAAGGGATAGAGAGTATCTTCACCTTTAATTTTCTCTCACAGTTAAAAAGCACTTCAGGAGACAGGGTGTGAGTGAGCAGCGGTCTGTGTCCCAGAGAAAGTAGAGGGAGCCGGCTGGAGAGCTGCCATTGCAGTGGGGAACTCCAAGGACTTTTCTTCTGCATTGCATCAGCAGCGAGCAATGGGGAGACTCATTTGAGCCAACTGTGCATTGTCATTCTTCCTTCCAGACTCAGTGGTCTCTGAAATCACTTCATTGTCTGCAGCGGAATCTGGCACAGGCCCACAATGCCAGGTTACTTCACTTCCCTGCAGAATAAAAGATTTCTTCAACCATGAGAAATTATCTCCTGACAGTGCCATTCATTAGGGCTCCCACCTGTAGACTGTTTCATTTTCAGCTTACTCACAGGGTGCTGAAAAGTCAGCGTGTGTGTTATCACTTGACAATATAGTACAGCTAATACCTCTTCACCCTTATGTATGTTGTCACTTACTGCTCTTTGCCTCAACAATGGCTCACAGTAACATGCAGATCTTGGACTTCACTCTCTTTTAAAAAAACCTTGTGCAGCCCAATTTCACCAGAGCTCTTGCTTCTTAAGAATTATACACATAGGGGGAAAAGAAATCTATATTTGGTATTTTTTTCCTCTTTTGAATTAGAAAATTAAAACATCAGATTTTGTCTACAGATGCTCAATAGAGCAGGACAGTAGCTCATTATTTCTAAAGACAGGCCAGACAAACTGTCCTTTCTGAGCTTATGGTTTAATGTATACCCTAAAAGTAATAAAAATCAGAAGTTTTATGGCAACAAAATGTCTCATAACTAAATTTCAAACTAAACATTCTTCTCCACTCCTTTTGCCATTAAAGTTTTGCCCAACACTTTCTTTAAGGTTTCATTCTCAAGAGGGGGCTTGTAGACACCAAGCCTTGTGGTGTTTACTCACCCATCTGTGTTGTACATAGAGACACACTTCATGGAATCACGTCACCATAGAGTGGTTTGGGTTGGAACTGATCTCAAAGATCTTCTAGTTACAAACATCCTGCCATAGGCAAGGATAATTTCCACTGCAGCTGCTTCAGGCAGAAGTTTGCAGTCCTGTATTGTATCATGGATAGCCCAGGGCACCCCAAACCCCTACAATTAAGTGAGGTGAGTCGCACTACATACATCTTAGCATCTGTATCCCTGTCCCCCTGTCTGCTGCAAAAACTTCTATCAGCATCATATCATCTAGGATTGTGTCTGAATTTGTGTCTGGAAGGCCCTGGAGCACATATGGCAGCTGTAACGCAAGAGGCTGCATGTCCATAGAAAGCAAGAACCCACCTGGACCACTGCTGCAGGCCTGAGACCCACTCTAACCAAACCTCACAACATTTCCACCCCTGCGAGGCATGGGCCAGCCCTTCCATCCATGCACATCAGCAGATGTGTGTGTACAGGGCAAAGCTTCTGAACAGAGGGACTGCACATCTTGTCGGGACGTGACTGGACACAGAATCAGATCAGGAAGGGATCTATGGTTAGTATGGCACTGCAGACAGAGCCTGACTTGTCTTCTGCCTGCTGATACTCCAGGGATCTGCCTCACTGTTGCATGGTCATTCCCTCATGGCCCAAGAGCAGCTGCACTGGTGTCACCAGCCCTTCCCCAACACCAGTTGCATTCTCTAGCTGTGTTTCTGTTGGAGATGTTTGTCCTTTACCACTGAGGACCTCTTCCTCACACTGCAGTTCTCTTCTAACCATTCATAGTTGACAAAGACTTGTCTGAGTAGTTCCTTTTTTTTTTTTTTTTTTTTTTTTTAATGTAGTACATGCTTTTTCCACTCATTTGGTAAGATCTTTCCACAGACCCAGATGGGGATGGCTAGGGCCAAGCAAATGCAAATTAGAAAAATCGTGTCTGGGAATGTAAGATCCTGTCATATTTCGGCTCTTCACAAATTATCCATGGGTGAGGCAAAGGTTTTGCTTTGCTTCAGGCTCTCCTCATCCTTTGTAAGGGCAGCAGCATGGTGAAGAGGTCAGTGGAAGGCTGCAAATCAATTGATTCCTACGAAATTTATATTTCCTTTCTAGAATAATGGTGATCAGTTGGGAATTTTGAAAAACCTTTTTCTTTTGTGACTTTTCTTGTGGAGTTAAAACATTGCAGGATTTTTGTCTTCTTGGCCCTGGTTTCCTCTTTTCTTGCCAGATATCATTATAAAGATTCAGGAAGGATGAGTAATTAAAACCCATGCAAACAATGTGTCGGACAATTAAATTTAAATGTCCGCTTGATGAGACAACATGGGTGACTGACCGCAGAGCTCCTGCAGCTGATGCCCTGTGGAGGCAGGAGGGGCCGCGGGGGTTCACCCCACTCCTGGGGACCCTCTGAAAAGGGATCTGGGTACCCAGACACTAGGGACAAAGAGTCTGTTGCCCTCGGGGCTGTAGGGGTGCCACGGGCTGCACTCCAAAATCTCGCACCGGGACGGCAGCCCCTGAGCTGCCCTTAGTGCCAGAGCACAGCGAATAAAAACAAGGAGGGGGAAAACCCCTATGTTTTTTCTCGGGAAATAAAAGAAAATAGCAGTAAAAGAATAAAAAAAAGGGGTGACGCGGCCAGGACGCACTGGGGCGGCGGCCCGCGGGGGAAGGCTGCGCGGAGGGACGGCCCGGGCCCGGGCGGGGAGGGGCGCGGCGCGGCGGGGCCCCGCGGGCGGCGGTGCCGCCGGGAGCGCTGCGGGGCGGAGCGGGGCGGCGGCGGGATCCAGCGGTGGGATCCACCTGCGGGAGGCGCCGCTCCGCCCCGCCCCGCCCCGCCCCGCTCCGAGCGCGCCGCCGAGGGCCGGCGCCCGGCGGGAGGGAGGGGAGGCGCTCCCGAGCCCCGCGGAGGCGGCGGGAGAGATGGGACCGGCCCCGGCCCCGCCACCTGCCTGAGCCGCTCCCGGAGCCGCCGCCGCCGCTGCGGGGAGCCGGTAGGTAGCGGGTCCCGTCGGTCGGGAGGGCGTCGTGGCGTGCGGGTTGCCCCGGCGTGCCGGTCGCCCCGGGGGGACAAAGGGGCGGCGGGAGGATGGCGAGCGCCGGGCTCGCCCCGGGCCAGTGCCTCACCTGCCGGCGGGCGCGGCGCCGAGGACGCCCGGCCGTGCGGGCACCGGGCGGCGGGAGCCGCTGTCCCGGCCGGGGGCGAGCGCTCCCTCCGCGCAGGGCTTAATGTTTAACCCCGCTCGCATCCACCGGAGCGCACCGGGCGCCGCCTCCCCGGCGGCGCCGGCGACAAAAGGGCGAACGCGGCTGCTCCCCGCCGGTCCCCGCTGCGGGTCCGCCGCTGCGGCGGCCGGCGCCGCTGCCGGTGACCAACTCTGAAAGGACGGCGGGTGAGGGAGCAGCCTTTGCTGCTTTTCACGCTTGGGAGGCGTCTGAAGGTAGCGCTTCGCTGCGGTCCTATGCCTGGATTCATCACTGTGTCTGAGGACCTTAGTATTTTTGGGGTGGCTTTTTAAGACATACGTGACACGAGCTCTTCAGTGAAGCGGCTGCTGTAGCCTGGGGCAGTTGTTCTTTGCCTCCTGCCCCGAGCGAGGTCCGAGGGGTTGGTGAGGTCCCACCGGGACCCAGTTTGTGCAGCTGCCCCGTCACTCAGGTGGTTTGGAAGCCTCGGGGATGCAGGTCCTTCCTACAGCGTACCCCGTTATATGACCATCACTGTCTCCTTGTAATGCGGTTTACTCTTGTACCGTGATACCGAAGCTGCTTGACATTCAGGGAAAGAGAAAGAAGGAAAAAAGGAGGGTGAAAGGAGGCAGTCCTAGGAATTGAACTAAATGGAAACACATAGTATGCTCCCTTTTCTCAGTGACACGCATGCCGAAACAACCACTGTGCCCGGTGTGTATGTTAATAGGCACACCCGTGGCCTGCCAGTATCAAAGTTAGTTTCAGGTTTTCCAAGGCATCTTTTCCTACAGCCCTCAGTCGAGCAGGTAAGGCAGTGTAACTCTCACACCACCCTTGGCATCTCAGGCAGGCTAATAGAGTTGTTAAATTTTTAATGGCAGTAAGGCTTCTGTAGTTATTAAAGTGCAACTCCATTATTTTTGCTGTGTTTTAACAAGTTCTGTGACCAGGAAAAGCAGCAGAGGTATTTTGGCACGGCACTGACAGTGATTTAGTTCTCCTTTATAATTTGTTTTGAGGCAGGTTTTTCTCTCTCGCTGGCTTGGTTTTCTCTCTTCATTTTTTTTAGTATGTTAATCTTTCTGGCTTCCAGCACTGTGGAAAAACTTCCTTCATTTCAAAATGTAATGGAGACTGTTCAGTTAATGGGTTTTCATACTAGATGATCCAAGATTTATTGTTATTTAACCATCTATTAAAAGAACCACCCCCGAAGTAGTGAACTCTTGCAGAAAAATTACTTGCTTATTAGAAAATTAGTTGTGTCCATCCTGAACAAGGCAGTTTTCTTTCAGCAGCATCTATCTTGGGGTGTGAATGCCTATAGCAAGCAGGAAAATGTGTCTGTAAAGTATTTTAGTGGCGTGGGGAGCCCTGGGGTAGCTGTCACTGTTTCCATTCTCTAAACAATTTTAATGCCATTAGTGAGTGTGATTATGTACAAACCGCTTCTAGGGGGTTCCTAGGCTGGATGTCAGAGCAGGGCTTTGTGCTGAGTCAAAGGGTGGATTGAGTTTATGACACAGTTTAAATAGAAACAGAAGAGCAGAGCTACAGTAGAGCAGCAATTCATTCAGTGCCGCTCTGTGATAGCCGTGCAGGGAAGTGCTCACTCCTTACCAGTTTGTTCAATTTGAGAACACCTCTCACAGTCACCCATGAGTAAGTAGCTGAGGATAGAGAGTTTTAACCCCGGGGGTTTTTGCAGCTTTTTGGTTTTGTTTCAATTGAAAATGAAAAGAGAAAGTAAAAGGAATGAAGAGCCTTACTGGAAAGTCTCTGTTTAAATGTAGACTGCTTTTTCAATGCCTTCATTTTTAAGAGGAAGGATCTACACAGAAAGAGATACTATGCTCTAATTTGCAGTGTGTTATAAAAAAGACATATTTATTCTATTTGTTGCTGCCCAGGTCTGATTCAGTACCAGTTATGTCTCCAGATAGGATATAATGATGAAGACTTCAGTAAATGCCTGGGTTTGTGAGCACTGTTTAGCTTCTATAGTCAGGTAAAAACTCACAACTGTGTTTTATTGTCAGGTTTAAATCACATTTTAAATAATAGAAAAGTTCTGTAACTGATGAAAAGGCTTTTTTATCCCCTAGCGCTGCAATGTGATCACAGCACAGAAGCAGCCGGGGAAGGGGTTCGGAAGGCTTGCTCAGAGTAAAGTGGAGTAAGTACCACTTTACACCAGCACAGCACGGACACAAATACCATCTTCTGAAGCCTTTTTTCTGGGATCAGCTCGAGTCCCATCTCCTGTCTTGTTCTCTTCATAGGGCGGCTGCCCTCTGCTGTCTAAAGCTGCCCTTCCAAGTGCTGGCGGTGCTCTGGTGGTGATAGTGGGGAGATAAGGGAGCGGTAATCTCTTTTCTCAAAGCAGATGATAATCTCGGAGGAAGCGGAGGAGCTGTTGGGTGCACAGTCCCTTTAGTGGGTCGTCGTGCTGACAGGCACGAGGGAATCTGGCTGCTTGTGCAAATAACAACTGACAAGACATTTCTAATTTTCCCCTGCCAGCTAAATAAACCAGCCAAAGGCCAGCAGAGGCTCGGTTAGCACGAATGGGTTTTAGCTCCAAGAAGTGGTGCGATTTAGATTCTGTGTGTCAGGAAAGCTTCAAATATGTGGGAATAATTTTGGCATGAAGGAAATGAGTGCAAATGTGCTCTTAAATGATGGATGGAATTGGTTTGATGCACAGTGTAACCATGATTTAGCCTGTTCTCAGCTTCTAATTGTGAAACCAGTAAGCACTGCTGCATGCAGCCCTCACTGACACAAGCAGGACAGCTAGCAGTTGACTTAGACCAGTGTATATTGTCTTTGTGGGGATGGAGTGGTATCACTTGGTCCTGTTACCTTCTTTTTTTTTTTTTTTTTTTTTTTTTTATGTAACAATGTATTTGATAATTCAGCAGGTGTTCCCTGTGCCATCCTTACACCAACATGAAACTCTCTCATTTCATAGCTTGCAAAACGCACCTACATCCAGTATTAAAAGCTGCTGTGGAAGGAGTCAGAGGAGCTGGTGGCTTTCCTTGAATATCAAGTATTTTCCGATTTTGGGACATCCAAAATGATGCAATGCTGATTAAAATGGCTTGTATTTGCCAGCATGAGTCATCTGCTAGGTATAAAGCATCACATTCAATAGAGCCTAACCTAGAAAAAAAGGATGTTCCTTTAAAGGTGTCCTGTTTGTTAATGAAAAAATTGCCATCAGAATGTGTGGTCACTTCTGGAAGAGTCAAGTACTTGCCTCTGTGTGTATCAGTAGCATCAGTTGTGTTCATCTATGTCCGTTTTCTGGACTTAAAGTTTTTTGATATCCTGCATGAGTCAATTGATACTTTAAAAATTTTGTGCTTTAATGGTACCCTCCATTCCTGAAGAGGATGGTACCAAAAATCTAAGAATCTAGGCCCAATATTTGAGTTGAACACCACTGGACTTCAGCAGTCTGTAGCTTTCAAAGTCTTCTTTGGTGCAACTTAGGGGTGGAATATTCCTACAAAAAGCATTGGAGAGAAGGATTTTTCTTTTTTATTCTTAGATGGCTGTGGTCATTTCCTGTGTGATTTGCTTTGCTTTACTCGTTTGAGGCATTTCAGGAATGATCCTCCAGTTGTGATCAGTGTAACCTCAGCAGGGTTTTAAATATGTGTAAGCTCAACATAATTGTGAACTTTTGTTTGAATAATCTTTGTGTGAGGGAGATCCTGCTTGCCTTCTTGTCCAGGGCACGGCGCCTCCTGCAGCGATTCAGCTGTATGGCTAATTTTCAAATAAACTGAAGTTACGCATTTTTTTGATGCAGTACTAGTGCCATGCTGTTCTCTGCAGTCTCAGGCACTCTGCCTGGGGTTCATAAACACATTTACAGTCGCATTTGCCTCCCTGTGCTCAGAGGGGGTTGGTTTGCATTTCTAATTAATTGAGTTTATAAAGCAATAAGCCAGTGTGTTAACTGAAAATTCCCTCAAGAATTGTAATCTTCCTTCATTAGCTGCCTATGTGTAATCATATCACCCTTTCTCATGTAAGCCTCGGGGAGAGCCAATGCCACGTGGAGCAGAACCTTTGTCTGGTGTGAGTTGCAAGGGGAAGCGAGTCTCCCCTGTGGTCATATTCTGCAACCCAGCCCCTGACAGGTCACCTTCTTTGTCCCCCCACCTGTCTCTACCATCAGCCCGATGTGTCTGGCTGAGACAGCAAATGGTGTGAAGAGATTTAAGGACATCTCTCAGTGGAGTCAGTAGGAGGGAGCTTTCAGAGAGCATTCTAATCTAGCTGAAGACAGACGCATTTACTCTTTGCAGGAGCTCTGGTTTCTAAATGAATGGATTTAAACAGAATCTGAATTTTCTTTAAGCCGTGTGAAGACAAGTACTCCAACTTCCCACTGATGTCAGGTGGGAGTTGGTGGCTCAGCACACCTAAGGGTTAAATGTCCTGTATTTCAGTGTTAACCTGGGACACTCATTTCAAGACACAGGCTAGGGCATTAGTTTGACACTGAGAAATCTGAGCTACCTAATGTAAGTTAACTCCATTCAAATCGCTTGACCTTTATTATATTTATACTCGGTTAGCAAGCCATTACTTAGCAAGGTGGGATAATCTTGCAACAAGTTTGGGTGAATAACTACTTGCTTTTGCTTTCCACAGACCAGCATTCAGAATGGCAACCTTGTCCACTTTAATCCTCCTTTTGTGTGCTGCTAAAGATGTGATGCCTTCCAGTCCTCACTGGAAGCCAACTTGGCCGTCTTACAGAGTTCCCGTTATCCTGCCGCAGTCTACCCTGAACTTGGACAAACCACAGTTTGATGCTGAAGCCAGACTGGAAGTGGTATCTCCGTGTGGCCCAGCATGCCACAAAAGTTCTCCGCTGCCAACTTACGAAGAAGTGAAGAACTACCTGTCTTACGAAACCTTGTACGCTAATGGTAGCCTCACTGAAACTGAAGTGGGCATATATATTCTGAGCAACGGTGGCGATGGGTCTCGAGGCAGATCTCGAACTAAGAGGCAAATCTATGGCTATGACAGCAGGTTTAGCATTTTTGGGAAAGACTTCTTGTTGAATTACCCATTCTCCACATCAGTGAAGCTCTCTACAGGTTGCACGGGGACGCTGGTGGCTGAAAAGCATGTTCTTACTGCCGCTCATTGTATCCATGATGGAAAGAGTTACGTCAAAGGAGCTCAGAAACTGCGGGTGGGGTTCCTAAAGCCCAAACATAAAGATGGCAGCAAAGGGTCCAATATCACCAACTCGGCAATGCCTGAGAAAATGAAATTCCAGTGGATCCGGGTGAAACGGACACATGTCCCCAAAGGATGGATCAAAGGCAATGCCAATGACATTGGCATGGATTATGACTATGCCCTGCTGGAGCTGAAGAAGCCACATAAAAGAAAGTTTATGAAGATAGGTGTGAGCCCACCAGCAAGACACTTACCTGGAGGGAGGATTCACTTCTCTGGCTACGACAATGACCGTCCCGGAAACCTGGTTTACCGTTTCTGCGATGTCAAAGATGAAACGTACGACCTGTTGTACCAGCAGTGCGATGCCCAGCCGGGTGCCAGTGGATCTGGGGTGTATGTGAGGATGTGGAAGAGGCAGAATCACAAATGGGAGCGTAAAATTATTGGTATATTTTCAGGCCATCAGTGGGTGGACATGAATGGCACCCCACAGGATTTCAATGTAGCTGTTCGCATTACACCCCTCAAATACGCACAGATCTGTTACTGGATCAAAGGCAACTACCTTGACTGCAGGGAAGGATAAGGACAATTAAACTCCTTGAAAGCACTTAATGACTGGTTTTAGTTACTCAACTGAGGAAAGGCTAGACTTGTGCTGCAAATGCATGTGATCGTGTAACATCGGGAGGTGATATGTAGCTTTTCAAGCCAGCCACCTTGTTCTTAGGCCAGGGACTGTGTGGTGCTATCGTTACAGCCTGAAACTGGGGAGAAAGGAACGTCTGCTGGGTGGGGAAGGAGCAGGTGGACTTGCTGAATTTGCAGCTGAGCAACTGAAGATTAATTAGGGGCGGATCAGTAAACAGTATGAAAACAGAACCGTCTCCAAAGAATCTTGTAAAAGGGACGCTGTTGACTATCTCATGCCTACAATGTTTGTTTTAATAAATCCTAGGATTAGTAGAAATGCTTTGATCTGAACTTTTAAAAGAAAATATTTCTATGCTGTTGGGGGCTGAAGAGGGGCATTTAATGGTGTTTGCAACCCAAACATTACAGCTTTGTGTTCCTGCATGAGAAAAGGGAGTATGAAAAGGGCAAGGCATGCGCTGTGGGAGATGAATGCCACACAAATAGCATGAAGGCTAAATAACCACATAACACTTCTAACTTCCTTTCAGCCTGAGTGATTTGAGACTTTATTCGTAACATAGTTAAGAAAAATGCTTTTTGAGCAAACAGACCTTGATGTTGCAAGGATTTGACTGTGAAGATGATGTTGGTCGCATGATCAGTGCCATTACATCCTGCTTTGGGAAACACAGATTGCACATGGGATTAAATCTTTATAGGAGCTGGGACCTGTGAAGGAGCAGGATCCCTATGAATATACTAGAAAGCGTGTTGGGAAAGGGGCTTTTCTGTTTATGACCTACTTAGGTCTTTAAAGGAAAATCTCAACTCAGCAACTCAGATTTTCAGAGGGGAAGCCTGTCTTTGGTCTTGCTGTCTATCTGAATTTCTGCCTGCAGTGCAGGTAAAGGAGAGAGCAGGACAAGGGTTCTACCAATTTTTCCCCCTATTTGTTGAAGATCCTTGTTGTTCTACCTAGTAATACACCACACAGAGGGACCCTAGACTTAGAAGTGTCTCTCAGCCATATCCCTTTGACAGTGTAATTTGGGCATCCTGACTAATGTTCCTTGTGTTTTTGGGGTAGGAATACTCCTCCCCATCTAACTGTTGAGTTACAAATAATTCTTGGCAAATGCACAGTTCAGTAATTCTGCAGCTGGAATAGAACCACTTTATAGGATGCAGCCTGAGTTTGCTGTGAAGTGATCCTCTGCTGTCTCTTACAGATAACAGTGACTTATATTTTTACAATAGAAAAATCAGAGTTTAAAACAAGAACTATCTTTTTTAGGTAAAAACAGTGCAGCCAAATACGGTAGCTCAGCAAACAGCATTGGGAAGTCAGAATGGTCTGTACAAACAGCCTTTCTCAGATGGATTGTGCCACTGTATTTCAGTAACAAGTCTAAGGACATGCTGCCATGCCAAGATTATTTTTTACAAAGGAGGATAGACACTGCCTCCAGTTCCGGTTTCCCTTCCATCCATCTCTCACTGTCTCCTGAAGCTTCCCAAGTTGCCCATAGTGCTTGGTGTTGTGGGGCAAATGCAAGTCCCTGGTGAGAAATATCAAAGCTGGGAAGGAATGAATCCAAGCAGAGCTTCCCTATGCTATACCAATACAAGAAAAATGTTAATTCAGCTAAGCCTTTTTTTACCCTCTACTAATTACTACGGCATTTGTAAACATATGCCTGATGGTGCTTTATCTTTGTGGTGGCTTTGGCTCTAGTTCTGACAAACATTTTTGCTGGAGCTGCCTATGATTATTTTTTTATAGAAGCAGTGTACAAAAATGTGGACTCTCATGTGGGTTTTTGGTGCACTCAGATACAAGCAGTTACTAATGCTTTGAAATATGAATAATCACCATATGTATCTGATGGTCTTTTTCTGACTTTTTATTTTAATTTCCTTTACTCTATGGCTGTTATCTGGAGCACTTTTGTTTGAATGTATCACAGTGAATAAAGAAAAGTTACGGAATTTCAATGCAGACATTCTTTTATTTGTGCTGTATTGGATTGCACTTTCAATCTCATTTCAGCTACTTATTTGTAAAGATATTCAGATACAGGCTTATTAAAATCCTTGGTGCTGTTTATTTTCCTTCCATTTTCTTCTGCTCCCACCTGTTGAAAGTTTTTGTTTTGGTATATTGTTTTTGGTTTTTTCAGTGGGCTTAATTGCTTTATACATTTAGATGCTAATAATCAGTCTTAGCTTTTGTATGACTCTTGCAGTTCCAAAACCAGTCTCTGATTAGTTGGGACTGAAAATAACCTATTAGACTGAAAAGCCACATTGTTTTTATGAACTTTAGGGTAAATAAACTATTGAGGAATGTGAACCAGTCAGTATAAGGTCATAACTGAGGTCAGTGCATCTTCTTTTTCTTTTAGTTGATGCAGTTTGAAAAAAAGTTCCTTTGAGGCCAACAGTGAGAGCCACAGTTTTTAGAGAAACAGTGGATGCAGAAAGTTTTTCATTTTGAAATTGCTGCCTGTACAACTTTCCTGACCTCTCTCAATGTGCACACTATGTCATGTGGGCTTGAGAATATCAGTCCTGATTTATTGAACATATTTCCCATCCACTGATCCTGTGTTCTCAACTGCTTTGTCAAAGTGTAGGCTGAGAACTTTTCATAGAATCACAGAACCATTTAGGCTGGAAAAGATCTTTAAGATCATCAAGGCCAGCTGTAAACCTAACACTGCCAGGTCCACCACTAAGTCATGTCTCTAAGTACCACATTTTTATGTCTTTTAAAAACCTCAAGGGATGGTGACTCCACCGCTTCCCTGGGCAGCCTGTTCCAGTGCTTGACAACCCTTTTGGTGGAGCAAGTTTTCCTAATATTTAGTGTAAACCTCTGCTGGCACAACTTGAGGCTATTTCCTCTAGAGCAACGTGAGCAAGGTGGTGTGGGTTTGGTTTTTTGTTTGTTTGTTTGTTTTTTGGGGTTTTTTTCCCCCTAAGAGTGTATGCAGCAAGTTCTCTGTAATCAGGAGCGGGATAGTCTCTTCCCACTGTACACCCTGTGCAAACATTCCAGTTGTGGAAAGAAAAGGAAATCTCAGATAACACGGGCAGAATTGTGGTGCTGAAGTTCAGCAGTGTTTCACCTGCGGAGCTGGTGGTAATTTTGCCAATGTAATCATTGGCAGCAAGGTCAGGTGTGCTAGGCAGGTTGGGAAATTGCATCCTAAGGATATTTGCTTTGATGCTGCAAAGAGAGCTCCTTTAAAACCAGAACTTTAAACTGTGAGAAAGACAGCCATGCAGCCAAAATAAGGCTGATCAAGAAAACACAAGTAACTAAATTATATACAGTCATGGCACTTGAAATTTCATTGTCCAGCCGATGACTGCCTATGACCTGCAGAACTGAATGAAGTGCCTCATTATTCTTGTATATGAAGGCAAGACAGTTGATGGGTATAGAGGGGCTGTTTTGACTGTGATTGAGAAGGATTAAAATCTGCTCCTGCATCTGTAAGAGGCTGACATATGAAAAATTGTACTTAATTTGCTATAAATCCCTTGGAGAACAGTGCTGGAGATGGAAAGTGAGGTCTCGAAAAAACACAGACCCTGCCGAGCTGTTCCCCAGCACACACTGAACTTAGCCTACTGAAGACTGCAGAATATCATCATATTTCCTTCTCAGAGAAAAAGTATTTTCCTTGCATCTGTAATTTTTTTGCAGCTGAATTCCCAGGCCTGCCTGTTTAGAGGGCAGCCCTCGTCTTGAAGTTGCACGCTGAACCCCAAGCAAGTATAATACATGCTTGAAATTCTTTTCCGTGTTTCCACTTAATCTGCCATTTGTTAGCAGGTTTTGGTAGTGTGCCAACTCAATATGCACAGGCCTTGAGAAGAGAAGCTTTCAATGAGTGCATAAAGTATGTTGGGTGGGTAAAAACTTCTTTGCTTTTCTGGAGGAAAAAGGAAGCATGGACGGAGAAGAGCAGCAGAGAGTGAAAGGGCAGTATAATTTGTGTCGCAGAGGGAGGTTTCCTAGAGGATCAGTTTCATGGATCTGCATGCGTGTAGGGTTTTTATAAATAATACTGTTAGTTTTCATTCCTAGTTCTACCAAGTGGAGAAGAAAAACTTAGGCACTGAAGGAAATTAAGTCTCTTCAAATGAGCATGTTAATTCCAGCTCTGAAGCCAGTGTGCAGCACAGATGAGAAGTTTAGGCTGTGACTTGTCTAATAGATACACAAGAGAAGAGTGACAGTGACATGAGCATTAGAAACCTGATCTCCTCCTCTCAGAAGATGCTTTTTCCTGTCTCACATGGTGACTATTAGGTTGCACGTGCTTTCTGCTTGCCGGCAAAGGTAATGTGGGCTTTTATAGGTAAATGATTATACAAGGGAACAGAAACACCTTAACATGCTTCAGACACTATTATCAACACTGATTATTCCCAGGATAAAATTATCAGTGATGCTTTGGGTGTGGATTGATTTTTAACTAAATGGGCCTAGGTTGAGCCATGAAGCAGGCTTATACTGGTTTTTTTATCTAAAGATCTCTAACAGTAATTGAGTGCTTGTGGCTCAAGGGAGGAAGGTGAATGTTCCTCTGCAAACTTTTTATGGACAATGTTTATTTTTTTTACAATAAATTTCATTTAAAAGATTTGTGCATATGCAGAGATCTACAAGTAGTTAAGCACTTCTATTAGTTCACCAAGCAAATAATCATGATATAAAATAGTCCATTTAAATATCACATGTAATATCGGAGACATTTTTTAATGACATTTGCTCATTTACATTCGTTTCAGTTTTGAAATCACCATTTATGCTGATTTGGTGAGGAATGAGTATTTTTCTAGCAAGCCTGACCAACTCAAATACGAAGAGCATGCACAAGAAATACTGACTTGTGATAGGAGTATGAAGATTGTTAGTTTGTATTGGAATGACAGCAGTAATAAGGTATAATAATTTTTTTTCAACTTATCCTAAACAACTTCCTGTAACAATTTTATACCGCATTATCATAGATTTGGTGATTTTCCACAGGTTGCATGCATGAAGAAGTTAATTTAATGATGCTTTGGGTCCCGGTTGACATAAAGTTGAACATGAGTCAGCAGTGCCCTGGCAGCCAGGAGGGCCAGGTGTATCCTGGGGTACATCAGGCACAGCATCGCCAGCCGGGCAAGGGAGGGGATTGTCCTGCTGGGCTCTGCACTGGGGCAGCCTCACCTCGAGTGCTGGGGGCAGCTTTGAGTGCCACAGTATAAAAAAGACATTGAGCTGTTAGAGAGTGTCCAGAGAGGGCCACAAGGATGGTGAGGGGCCTTGAGGGGAAGCTTTACGAGGAATGGCTGGAGTCATTCAGTCTGTTCAGCCTGGAGAAGAGGAGGCTGAGGGGAGACCTCATTGCAGTCTGCAACTTCCTCATGAGGGGAAAGAGGAGGGGCAGGCACTGATCTCTTCTCTGTGGTGACCAGTGACAGGACCTGAGGCGATGGCCTGAAGCTGTGTCAGGGGAGGTTTAGGTTGGATATCAGGAAAAGGTTCTTCACCCAGAGGGTGGTTGGGCACTGGAACAGGCTCCTCAGGGAAGTGCTCACAGCCCCAAGCCTGAGTTCAATGCTCAGGCACATGGTGTGACTCTTGGGGATGGTGCTGTGCAGAGTCGGGAGTTGGACTCGACGACCCTGATGCCTCCCTTCCAACTCAGCCTATTCTATGGTTCTGTGATTTTTTTTGCATCCCTTTACCGTTGAAGCCAGATGTATTTATTGCTATGGACAGGTCAGAAGAGCAGAAAAATGTTCACATTTGCAAAAGTTTGATAAAGGCTTGCCTAACATAAAGTCCCGAGCTGAAGTTGAGGGAGGGCAAAGTGAATTGGGATTGTTCAGTCTGGAAAAGAGAAGGCTTTCGGGTGACCTTATTGTGGCCTTCCAGTATCTGAAGGGAGCCTACAAGAAGGATGGAGAGAGACTACAAGGCAGGACAAAGGGGAATGGCAGCAAACTGAAAGAGAATTGTTTATATTAGGTATTAGGAAAAGAATCTTTACTGTCAGGGTGGTGAGCCACTGGGACAGGTTGCCCAGAGAAGGTGTGGATGTCCCATCCCTGGAAGTGTTCAAGGCCAGGCTGGGTGGGGCTCTGAGCAACCTGGTCTAGTGGAAAGTGTCCCTGCCCATGGTGGGGGTTGGAACTAAATGATCTTAAATGTCCCTTCCAACTCAAACCATTTTGTGATTCTGTTTTGGTCATCATACAGAAAGGGGTAGGTTTAAATGGGGTAGTTTAGATGAGTTGAAATCTGATGTAGCTAGAAAATGGCTTCTTTTAGCTATTTTCCCAAATTTTCTTTCCTTTTTCTGTTCCTACCCATAAAATTTACCATGATGGAAAAGAATGGAGATCCTTAAAAACGAGGGGATCAGGTGCACTTAAGGAAGCCTATTCAACTGGCATGTTTGTGCTTTCCTGCTGCAAGGAGGGAGCCCACCCAACAACTTGGTTCTTCTAACTTTTCTGGCACGGGCAGGTCACACTTGCTTTGGTCTTGACCAAGAATTTGCACCTGGGTCAAAGAACCCTTTCTGATAAAAATTCATTTGAAATCAGGATGTTTCAAGAAAGTCTTTTGTATGAATAGAAGTTCATAGAAACCAAACCTATTTTTCTAATGAATTTCCGATCATACCCTGCTTCAGGTGATTTTTCCTGCTGTGTTCTGGTCCCCATGGGAATGAGGATGACATCCCTGCTTGGAAGATGATATTATGTCTTATCAACAGCATTCAACAAAATTCTCCTGTCCAAAGTCATGCTTTTCCTGAATTAATTGCAGGTTTTTTCGCTCTGAATGGAGCGTACAGGGGCTGGTTTCAGTGTTGGTGGGGCAAGGAGGACATGAGAAGAGCACCACTGCAGCGAAGAGTCAGCCGACCGTGGGACTGGAGCCCACAGAAACAGGTGGAGCCACAGGGGTTTTCTGGCCTCTGGCATCTCACAAAAGCTTCACTCAGCAAAGAAGCGTGGGGTGGAAGAAAATGTCACACTGGGCTTCATCCCGCACTCACCAAGTCTGCTATTGTGTTGGGTGGGAGCAGGATTCGTGCGCAAAGGGATCTGCCACATGGCTTAAATGTCACCAGTCGTGTGGGAGCACTTCTCTCCAGCCAGCCCTTCTGAGGGATCATTGTGGGCAATGAAAGGGCAGGAAAGACTTTTCCAGAGAGTGTGGGTGGCAGAAAAGCAACCCTTCATGCTGGGAACACATCAGATGTGTGAAAAACTCTGAAATATCTTTTCCCTGAAGTAAAGAGCTAGGCTGAGTGATCTCTGCAGGTGGAAGGAGGGTAGCTGAGCTCAGCAGGACCCCTCCCCATGCCCAGAGGTGTCTCTGGCAACAGCTGAGCAGGATAGGGATTGCCACACTCTTACCTTTATGGGTGATTTACTCAATATCTGCCATCTGTTTCCAGTGGGAAGTAATTAACAGGAAGAGTACTAAGAAATTGAGAGAATAACCTGAGACGTGTTAGGTCCGCTGTACCAATTAAACAACTGTGTGCAAACAGATACCCAGAAATACTCTTATTTTTTCTAAGTACCTGTGGCCACTGCTGTTGTTGCCAGCACTAAGAACCTTAACTGCATGGGCTGGACTCAAGTGTGTGGGTACTGTGGAGACATCTGCTTTAGAAATTCTCATTTCCCAGGCTTCACCATAAAAACAGACTTTCTGTCTCCTTGTTTCCACCGGACCTCACTCAGGAAACACAATCCCCTTTTAAGTACATGATCTTAAGCTTTGTCTAATGAAATGTCTTTAGGGTATTTCTCAGTAATCGGCTCCCTGAGTTCTTCCTGTGAGATTCTGCTGCTCTTTCCAGCTTTGTGTCATCAGCAAATTTCATTAATATGCTCCTTCTTCTCGTGCAAATGTTGCTGGTGAATATATTTAGTTCAGACTGGCTAAGAGTGATGCTTGAGAAGCTGTGCTTGTAACCTTTCTCTACCCTGACGCTTCCCCTTTCAGCACCTTTTGTCTCTGCTTCAGCCAGAATCTTTTGTTAATAATTCCCTATATGGCACCATTTTAATTGCTTTGCTGAAATCCAGTTAGATGAGGTCCACCAAAACCAATTATTATAAATTAAATTATTGCTTGAACAATGCTAAGAATCTGCAACAAATTATGTGCAATATATTTGGCCTATTTCATCATGCTCACTTTAATCTTTAAAGTTCACGAGAAAGAAATCACAGGAACTAAGATTACAGTTTTGAGGCATAGATTTAGTGTAATGCTATCAAAATAACTGGAAGTCATATGAGACAAAATTTCAAAATTATCTAGGTTTCAAGCCTAGGAAAAGTTGTACACATTCATTTTTCTTAAACTCTAATCCAGAAGACGAAGACTTTATTGGTTCTCTTCACAGAGCTTATTGTTTAAAAAACCACACATAAAGCCTAAGGATACAAAAGAGAGTTTTTTATTCCATTGATGCCTTATTTGCATTGTTACTAATCTGAGCAGATGTAAGATCTTTCGCATCATCATGATGATAAAACAGCTCATTCTTTTGATGTCAGATAAAACACAATTTTCATGTGATTACGAAGCCAAGAATCATAAAATCTGTTGTCATGATATCTTCCCCTACAGTTGAAAGGGGTGAGGCATCTGGAAATGGAAGAATCTTTTCCTTTGCTTCCATAAAAATAGTGTTGCCTTCTTTCCCCTCTCAGTTTTGATTCCTGCAATCTGGAAAGATTACAAAAACAGCCTGTGAAGTCAGTTTATGGAAGGATTTAGTAGAAATCCTCAGTTTGGGGTATGAAATGTTTTGTTTATTTGAGTGGAAGAGCTGAATCAGGAATCAAAGTCAGGATTATCGTCGGCACTGTGTTACACAATCCCTTACTGTTTCAGGGCTGTTGATGATGAGAGGGTCATGGTTCCCTGCATCACCACCTTGCCTCTGCCACAGCCTAAGAGGGTTCTCCAGCACACAGGGGTGATCTGGCATGAGCCAGAGGCTGCCAGGATCCCTGTTTACCCCACAACACGGCAGTGGGAGCAGCCTGGGTAGTCCTGGCTTCTTGGCACTGAGCTGGGATTTGTGTTTTTCACACCATCACAGTGCAACAGCCAGAGTCACGTACCCATCTGAAAAAATCCTGTTTGATCACTCTTAGGTTTGACTAAGGTACTCCCATGGCACATATTTGGTTTGGGATTTGTTTTGCTCATGTCTGTTTTCAGCTGCTCCCAAATTCCCATAATAATGCTTTTTCTTGTGATACAGTAAGAACTGTAGCTTAGGACTTATGTGCAGGGAGACTTCTTGTAACGTTGATACCAAGCACTGGCACCTTCACTTAGTCACTTGCATTCAAGAGCATTATTTTTTCCAGGAATCCTGTTGCTGAGGGATGAGCCACAGGAAACCACACACACTTGCTTCTGTGAAAGATCTATAATTTGAAGGTGAAATGGGAACAGGCTGCAGGATTTAATGAACTGTTTCACGCAATCCCTCTGAATTAACACATATGGTGGCTTCATGCCTCACAACATTTCACAGGAGACCAAGGGCCATTGCTACTACAGTTTTTAATAAACTTGGTATTCAAAGTCTGCAAATTCTGGGTTCTACACATATTTTTGCTGCTTAGTGCGTGATATGTGCCTGCTAAATATTCTTACTCAGGCAGGACATGGTATATTACAAGGCATGTCGAAGAGAAAGCATGGCTTGCTTTGATCTTGGGGGTTCTTGCACTACTTTCCATTGAAGGTTTACATTTGCTCTTCATACACTCTATGCAGTTTGTTTGGCTTTCAGTAGAAATGACAGGCAGAATTAATAACAGGTCTAATATCTCATCAGGAGATGCATTCCAAAAATTTCTATCTACACAGTGAGTGTTTGAAAGCCTATATGGGATCCTTGTCAATAAAATTCTTCTGCTTCACTCAAAGAGGGACTTTTCATTAGTCTGGGAAAATGCTTTCCTCATTACAAAGCCTTACTTTCAGGAATCCAGAAGGATGTTGAAGGTAACTGATAATTTTTGAAGAATAAGCCTTTCACACTAATACAGCCCAAGCTTGCCTTTTGTTTCTTAAAAAAATATTAAAACAATATTCTTTGCAGCCAAGGATGAAGCTGTGTTACAATGCTCTGGGACACACTGGAGAAAGCACATGGGAGTGTTTAATTAAGAAGATTTTTCAATGTATGTGAACCTTGAGTTAAAGCTGCATGGGCCAAGAGAATGCTCACACTTCTGAACTTTGGAAGAGTTCAGAGATTGCAAACTTGGATTGTTCTACAGGGACCTATCTGGTACTCACACTGTCAGCAGCACACATGGAGCATTGTTTTATACCTACACAGGCACTCCATCACTTGAGCAGAAACTGCATCACTAGATGGTTGGGCATTTTGAGGAGGGGCCAGCTATGTGACCAGGGACAGGAGTTATCTTTGTCCTTATACTTCTCAGACACTTCCTGACAACAAAGGAATGGTAAAACTTAGGACTCTCAGGTTCCAATCTCTGCCCTAATGAACAGAAATTCCTCTGCATATTTTCTGCCAAGTTTTATCTTGTCTGCTGCGCTCCCCATTCTTCCTCATCACTACCATCTGGTGCTGGAGACATTCCACTTCATGTTGTCTAAACTGGTTATCAGAGAGTTAATGAGTACCTGGATAATACAGAAGGGAGACATGTTCTGTCCTTCCAGCACATCCTGTTAGTCAGTGGGATTTCCCCCTCTCCTTGGCTTTATTTGTGATGCAGTAAAAATAGAGCAGCAGAGTTCCATGCAGTATTGTGAGCAGGGTTTACTTTTAATCAAGCTATGTGGTCTTTTTACAAAATCAGTGACAAAGCTGCTATTAAATACCTTTGAAGTTCTTCATAGCCTCCAACCTCAAATGCTTCAGCAAAACAGATCCATTAAAGCTTTTAGCTAAGAGATAAAGAAGGTGAGTAATAGGAGCTTGGAAACAAAGCTGGATCTGTTTCCTCTGGAGTGTTGAAGAACTCTTCAAATGCCAATGGGCATGAGCAAGCCCAGCCTGGGAAGGAAGATAAGAACATGTTTGGATGCCATCCATTCTCAAGATGAGAGCAACATTCTCACAAACAAAATCATAGTTTTGTGTCAAACACAGTGTCAAGGCCAAGACTGACTGTATGTCAAAAATGGAATTATCCACCAGCTGTTATGGGGTCTGAGCACCAGCAAGTAGAAAATGACCCTGATCTCTTAAACTGCATGGGATTTATGTCTTATGGGATCCAACTTCTATCCACAGGGTGGTAGGTGAGATTCAGCCCTTTCTCTTTACTGGCAGCTGTCCAAACACCAAGAGCTTTTCATAGCAAGGTCAAAGTCAAGAGGTATCTATAAAAGTGCTAGACCAGGAGGCAGGTAAGAGCCGGCCTCTGCCTGGAGACAGCCTGTCTACCATGGAGAGGAGCTCTTCTATAAATCAATAAAAGTCTGCCCAGCCAGAAAAAAGGAAAGCATTAGAGATTAAAATCATGGGGCCATGGTTCACAGGTTTGCTGTGAATGTGCCACACCAGAAACCTTCTCCACCCCAGCACTATTTCAGTGGGAAATACTCCTCTCCCGCTCATGTGGAACATTAACCAAAGTTATTGCTGAAAGCTCCTTGGAGAAGACAGTGAATGCAAAACCTTTGTCTTAGGCTCACTCACTGGGCTTCTCAGTCCAGGTCCCATCTCCTTTCATAGCCACTTACCTGTTTACTGCCTTTTTCTCCTCTTTTTAAGCTTATCCCTTCACCTGGGCTTGTTCCCATCACATCTGAGCTGGCTCCTCATCTCCTGACAAAGACAGTAGACGAGGATATCCTGGCCAAGCATTTCCTTCTTTAGTTTCTATGTCACTTCTGTATTGACTAAAAATCTGCATCCTTCACTACCTCTCCCAAACCAGATCCCCAAGTCACAGTCTCATATGGGAATTTAGATCCTTCTGAACTTCTCTGTCGCTTCTTCATCCTAATCCAAAATTTCCAGCTGCTCTGTAATCATTTCCCGTTTCCAACTCCTATCTTAAACATTTCCGTGCTGAATTAAAATGCTTCTTTCTCAGTGATCCTGGGAGCCTGGATCACCCAGAGCAGCACAGATCCCAGTCCTTGGTTCCAGCACCAGCTACAGCTCTTCATCATTGGGAAACTCAATGTTTGTCCCTGATGTCTTCAACTGGAGCAGTCGTAGAAGTGTGGTGGATTGGATGCCTTTGCAGTCAGGTTAACTATAGGCCCTGGTTAGCATCGCACTCGAGGCTGTAAATGGTTTGAGCACACAGGATGAAAATGAAAGGTTTGAGCTCGTGCAGTAAGGACTCTCTTCAAAGCTGGCACTTATTTGCACAGGAGAAGCCTCTGTAGACTAAACACACAGTTGGGTTTTTTTCCAGAACACTTAGAGGTTGCTCAGATTTGGACAGACTTTTAGAAAACTGTTAAGAGAGATATAACTGATGCAAACACATTTCTATACCCAAAATGTTGCCTTTTCTTTTTCTTTTTAACCTGTGCAACAATCTCTTTCATCTCCTCATTTCACTACAGGAATGAGTGAAGTTTCCAAGAATATGTCAGCAGAAGGCTGAACATCAAGAACATCACCGTCTTAGAGCTTGAGTTTGGCAAGATCTTAGGACCTTTAACGGGACCTTCTAAAAGGAAGTAGCAGGAAATCTCAATAACAGGCAGAGTCAGTGAGATCTGAGACTTGTAGTGGAGGCTGAAAGGCATTGCAGAGCAAAAGATTTAAGACAGGAGTTCAAGAGTTCTAGAGCTTCTCAAAGAGTTTTGAAGGCAATGCCAGGAAAAGCTGCATATGGAGTTGGAAGAGTAGAGAAGATGGAGTGTTAAGGCACCAAAAGGATGTGAAAGATGGACTGGACATCTGTTTGCTCATTATGGGAGTTGTGGTTCAGTTCCAGGTAGAAATGTATGGAAAACCCTCTTCAACTTCCTCAGTGAAGACAAATTTCTCTACTGCAAGAGGGGAGAAAATTGTCATGGAGGAAAAGAGAGATACATGAAGGGAAGAGAAAGGCAAAATTATTTTTTTCCCTGAGAAGTATGATGTTTTAGTTGAGTTTAAAGAGAAATTTACTGAACAAAACTAATAACTGGATGATATCACTACAAAAAAACCTATAGGCCATTTTCACCCCCTTATGCAGCTTCATCTAACTTACAATAAATGGTGACAACTCAAACAGCTGTAGAGCTTTCTGACAAGATTCAAATGTAAATATCTGAAGCAAAATAATCAGGGCAGATGTGATTTTAGACAGACTTGGTATGTTGCCAATTAGAGATAAAATTAGGATTAAGTTTTAAATTATAGACAAATTAGTTCTGAGCAAGAATTCTAACAGAGAGGAAACATTGAGATTCGATCTTTGGGGGATATTTATGTTCTGTTGAGGAGAAGAACTCGAACCATATTGGCCTATTTGGAAAATTTAGTTGCAATTGAAATAGAAGCTGAAAACAAACCATTTCTCATTTTATACCAGACCCATAAGGAAGGTAATGCCTGGAATTCAGACCTGGCTTTACTTCCCCTGTCTGTGTAACCATGAACAGATTTGGAAGACATTTCAACGTCAAACTCCGATGAAATAAAGAGAATTAGTCTGGGGTTTTGTTTCTCTGGATGCAATTTGAGTTGAGTAAATGCAGATGTCTGTGATGTGATAAACACTTCTTCACAGTCAATAGAGAGGAGAAGCCGTTTTGTAGGTCACTATTTGTTTCCGTAAAGTTCATGTTTAAAATAGGTCAGATGAATCACTGAATAATATTGTTTCTGTGTTTTGTCTCTAAAAGGAGCTGAGGGCTCTTAGCTCAGTTACAGGAGCATGGAACCTTCCTGTTTTGGAAAGGTAGCTGACAGCTAAAACTGTTAAATTTGGAAGGTGCTTAAACACTGGTCTAGCAACATCAAAGTACTATAGATAGATTTGAAAGGTCAGCCTTGAACATACTTTGTTTCCTCTTAACATTCAAAGAGGTTTGAGTCATATTGATCTCCACAACACATTGTTAGGACTCCTGCCCATTTCTGAGAATTGTTTTGATTTTCTGAGATCCAGTGAAAGGCATTGATGTGAGGGAGGATTGAGAAGTCCTCAAAGGAAAGTGCCAGCCCTAGTCCCCAAGCAGACCTGTGGTGAGCCCCTGCACAGTCACTCTTTTCCTTTTGCCACTGAACTTACTGTGCCACAGGCCAAACACATTTAAAAACTCTAGCTGAATGCAAATGAAAAAAGACTCCTGCATCTCTGCTGGCCTTTGTGGCATATCTGGAAGAAAGGTGTTGGCTCACTCAAGGACTTTCCGAGATGCAGCAAACTACACAGAGTCCTTGGTCATGCTTACCTTTTCCTTCCTGCTCCTGCCCCTCTCACCTCCCTCACAGATTCTCTGGAGCCTCAGGACAGGACCTCTTCTCTGGGTTGGGACACTGTTCTTGCCCCCTGTCTACTCCCGTTACCATCTGGAGACACTCAATTCCCTTCAGGCAATGGAAAATTTTCCACACACCTGTTCTGGTCACTGAAAATATGTGAACAGGAGCAAGCAGACCAGAGCTGTCTTCATGAGCACATTCAATGATTTTCTCCTCTAAGCAGAAGATTTGTTTTCCACTGCCTTGGTCGATCCTGGTTCCTACCTCAACATGTGCTCTGATGGCCACTCCCAAGCCTTTTCCCTCTTTGAAGGCACTCACTTGGTTGTTCCATCCTTTTTCCGGTGGTTTGAGGAATTCTGAAAGTTCATAGAATTTTTGTATTGGGTGAACTGCACTATGTGCCAGCAGGCCTGACAGTGCCTTTGACTCTTAACAGTTGCTGAATTTTTTTTGGTGCTTTTTTTTTTTTCAACACAAGTCTTACAAGAGTATTATAAGTCTCTCCTGCTATCATATCCTTAGCAGCACTCCAATATCAGAGACGGTAATGGCAAAAAAGATTTATTTCACCATCTTGTTCATCCCTCTGCTATTGCACAATTATTCCCCGGGGAGCACTTCAGGCTCTCATCCAAGAAGTTTTTATGTTTAGCTGCAATCTCAAAAGCAGCTTGCATGATAGTGCAAGGCTCATTGTCAGCCTTTCAGCCATTTCAAAAATTAATTTGCCAAAAGTACAAATAAAAGGTTATTATATTTCCCCTTCCAGGCAGTCAGACCCATAAACCGTTTGAAACATCAAAGCCAAACTGCATTTCTTCTGGCTCTAACTTCATTAGCCAGAAAGCATCTGCAACTGGAAATGAATCTGCAGCTGTGTTGGTGGTTTGCAATCCAGAATTAAAAGTCACTTCACTTTCTCATAACTCTGTTAGTAGTCTATAGCAGGCAAGAGGGGAAGAGAAAAAAATATTGTAATTAATATGGGTAATAATTTTAGAAGAGTGATCTTTATTGAGTAATGTTTGTATGTATCAGTATTTCAAGGAACTCCATTTTTAAAAGGCTGCTTGACTCCAACAGTTAATTTAGATCAAATATGAATCATAATTAATTCAGATCAAGTTTGATTAGATGTACTGACTTCATTAGTGGTAAGAGAGAGCAGGGACAGGTGATTAACACAGCTTGGTAAGGCAGCAGACAGATTTCTTCTCTTGAGCCACCATGGGGTAAGAAACTACTTTCTCTTGTCTGTGCCTCTGTGACACTTCTCTGAGGAAATACCATTTACTGGTTTCTGGGTTTTGCCTTATAAATTATGCAGGTGATATGAGGCACGTACAGGGGCATAAGTAGGCCCCAAATCCTCATTTTGTTGAATACAGAGAAAATGAACAATTCAGGGACCCACCCTGTCCTTGGAGTATGAGACATTTTGTGGGATAGTTACCCACACTCAGTCACTGGGCTAGTATGAGGATTAGTTCATGCTTCTTGAATGTATTTTCAAGAGCTTCAGATGTGTAGTGACAAAGCTCACATGGCCAGAAATAGTAAAACTACTGCAGATGCAATGTGTTTTTCAGACCCTTAAGACAGATTAACCTAGAGATAAATAAATGCCATGTGGAGGCTTTCCCATTGCTTTGATCAAACAACTGGGTTTTTTATTGCTTAATTAAAACCCACAGGTCTGTTATTCCCCTCATCCACCCATCATCACACACAGTTCAGATGAAAAGGCATGGAGCCTGGAAGTCCAGATTTCCCACTTTCCCTTTTTCCATCACTTGCACCCAGAGCTTGCACCTATGGGGTTGGCTTTGCTCGGAGGGTTTTAAGCTGGAAAAATCCCTTGTTAGGCTCAACTTCTGGAGCATGGTTGACATGATGAAGAATGGCAGGGCTGAGCATTTGTACCAGCGTTGGAAGCATTAGCTTCCGTGGTGGGATTGCACAGAGAAGTTCACAATCCCGTGGTCCTCTTTGCTGTCAGGCACATGGTGTAGGCAGTTCGGGAGGCCTGTCTGCATCCTCAGAAAACCTGTGTAGGAGTTGGTGTTGATGGCTCAGGCTTTGCAGGGTGGCAGAGGGAGAGGAGGACCCAGATGGGGTGTGGGACTGCTCTCTCAAGGGCGATGCTCGAGCTGTGGGCTGCAGGCAGCTCCTGCCCACATGCGAGCAGCACTCAGTGCTGCTCAGGTCCTGATGATGCACCAGATGGGAACCTGGGACTTGAAAAACGATTTTGTTTTAAAACAGTCTCTGCCCCTTGGAATGTACTCCCTCTTTCTGGGCTGAGCATTTGCAAAATGTTACTTAATAGAGACATAATATAAAATCCCAGCTCCAGACGCATGTGGCTCTTGGTCCAAAAATAATCAAAATCTGAGGCTGGAACCACATGCCATTTTTTCAACTGGCTCTGTGACAGCAGTTGAACTATAACCACAGAATCAATCAGCTCAGCTCTTTGTGAGGTTGAAATTCAGGCCAGATTTTGAAATCTGGGACCTCTCTTTAGTAATTTACAGCATACAAAAAGAAATTCCATAATAAGCCTGGTTTATCTTCCCTAAAACCTTTGGGTCGACCAAAGAAGCACTTCCACATGTTCAGATCTATTGGGTCCCTCTGCTCTCTTTAAGGTGAAATCTTTGCACAAGCACAAAGTGAGACAAGTCACTATTTCCCAAACTTTTTGCATGGTTTAAGCTAGTTCCCCTTCTTCTCTTTAAGGAGGGATGGGTCCAAAGGAGAGGGGTTTTGATGGGCAAAGAGGCAGCTCTATACACGGTCTGCAGTGACACAGTGAAGTGAGTGACATTTCTTTTCTCATCTCATTGACGAGCTGTTTCATTCTGGGTTTGTTTTTGCAGCGGTGGATCTTTCCCTTTGCCTGGGACTTCTGGGACCTTTGTCCTGCAAATATTTCAGAACCATAAAAAGCTTGAAAAACAAGAGCGACTGCAGGATATTAAATGCTTGTTGCTTTCAAATAAGCAGATGATACTTTTACCAAATGCTGTCACTTTGGCCATATTTTTCTTGTGCTGTCATTTTTTGATGGCTTGTTTTTACTGTAGAAAAGGTCTGTGAAGCAGCTGCCAGCAAATCGATGGTAACTGGATAGCGTCTGTACATTTGAAAACTTGTTAAATGATATGTGAGGGAAGTCTACTGAAGCATGTTTGTCTGGAGTTCAAAGTTATTTCACGCAGGGAATTGTTCTGTTGCAGCCTACATCTGCCTTTTTTATTAAAACGCAAAGTTAAATTGTTGTTAAAAGGAGCACTGGAAATGTTATTGGAACAAATATCACCAGCTATCACGAGTGATGTGGTGGCTGTGCAGTGAGACACAAACCTGACTGCACTGTACATCTCACCTCATGGAGAACAGGCTCCTTTGAAGCTGCATCTCAGCATATCAGCTCATGAAGTGAAGTAGCGATGAACATTTATATCTGCGTGGGATAAAAGTGATGAGAAGGACCAGCTTTTAGAGGTCAAGAAGGTTCCATGTGGAAATGCAAAGGATGCCATGTGGAATGTTTCATTTCAGATATTCTTAGCAACTACCAGTTTTCAGTACCATGTGTTTTGTTGCCTGGAAGTAAAAGCTGGGAAGTCCTTCTGCAGCTCCTTTGAGAGGTCATAAATCTTCCTGATGGGAAGAATAACTACAAAGAGTTTCCCACCCATCTTTTGATTGCCACTTTCTCAAATTTTTTACTTCTTGTCAAAACACAAGCAATCTTTAATAATGCTTTGCTGTTTGGATACACTTTCAGGTGATGATCTACATGGATACCATATCAAGAGGGTATCGATCTGAGCTGTACATTTATTTTGTAAACAATTATATGCTGAGACTGACAGCATGCCTGAGATATGAACCATTACAACCTTGTCTAATTGCTCGATACCTTAGGCCTAAAGTGATATATCCTGATTTCCCAAATCTGAATCTGAGATTGACAAGAATGCCCATGTCCTTTTGTCTGAGATGTGCTAGAAGAAACTATGGAAGTGTATGGATGTATGTATATGAAGCTGGTTTTTGGTTTGTTTTTTTAAAAAATTTATATACCATACGATTTACCATGACATAACACTCTATTTTTAACCTAACTGTACCTGTAGGTAAACTCACTCTTTTACTTAACTCCTTTCTTCAGAACTTAAAACTGGATGGATATTGGGTTGGTTGTCCTGGGAACTGAATCCCTCTTTGTCCAGAGAGCACCCGATGCTTTTGAGGTGCACTTGAAGGTCACCTGTCTTGATCTGACTTGCAGTGAGGCGGCCTGTGCCTGCTGCCTTGCTCATAGGAAAGCTGCCCACTTGCCAAGGCTGGGAAGGTCAGTGAAGCAGAGTTTGTAAAACACTTGGGGATGACTGCGGGAGCCATCATTAGCTACTCATGGGATCCTCATATGTGGGCTATGCATGGTACTGAAGTGTTTGCTCAGGAGCAGTAAGAGTGGGGCTGCTCCATGAGGGAGGCCAAGCTGGGAGTGGGGGGTGATCCCGGCACAGGGCGTGGCATCCCTGACCAGGTGAAGTCACCAGAGGGACAGGAGCAGAGACCATTTCCGTTGACCACCAAGTGGCTGTCGGACAAGGCAAGATCTGGGATCCATCCGGGCAGCCTGCTCAGGAGCAGCAGCACATGGAGCCAGAGGCAGGACCAGAGACAAGGCTACTCACAGCAAGGGGGCAGAGAGGGCAGGCTGATCAGGTCAGTTAACTCAGGGCTGTGACTGGTGTCAGAGCCCTGGCACATCTTAATACAAGCTCACCCATGAGCGAGAGAGGCTGGTGCAGGCAGACCCTGCTCTGCAGGAGGGCTGTGTGGTGGGTGCTGTCATATAAATCTCTCCCTGACCTTCACACCTGCTCTGCTCCTGTGACTTCTAGCCCTGTCATCTTGGCCTGAAATCTCAAAAGCCCTGAGCCAGCATCCTCGAAAGTAATTTGGATTCTTTCCACTGGCTTCAGTTTTGTTGGAGCCAGCCAGTTACTGGGACAGGCTTTTCCTGGTCTCCCAGCACTGCTGACAAGTGTGCTGCTTTTTTCACCCACAAGAAAGGCCCTCATCAGTGGAGAGATTCAAGTCAGGTGGCAGCCAGGAAAGTTTGCTTGCAAATGGCTGGAGGGACTTCAATTATTAGAAATTAAAACCTCACCATGGAGAGATGGAAACAATTCTATCTGCAAGTGCAATAGGGTTTGTTAGCCGGAAGGAACTGCTCTGCTTTTGATTAATTCTTGCTCTTTAATTAATCCTTTCAGTTTATTATCCCTCTTGGTACTTTTCTGGAATAAAAAAAAAATGACAACTCTAGGTAATCAAGTATGTTTTTCCAAGGCTTAACATGCTTGCTTAACATGTTAATGCAAGGCTTTGCATTTGGCTTTCCCTGGCTGCAGGGAGAGCAGTAAAAGCCATGCCTCAAGTCATCAAAGTACAGCCTGCATGCCAGGGACTGCCCTGGGCTGGCCATGCCCTAAGGGAAATGCTCTGCCTTTTGGGAACGATCCATGTTCTGCCTTTAGGGCTTCCCATGAGGAAGAGGCTGACCTGTGGCTGGACCAGAGCTGCACCCCATATTTGTAAAGGAGAAGGTTTGGGTTTCTAGAGCACCACTTCCCTTTTCTGCTGGAGTCCTTGGCTCAGGAAAGTCCCCTCTCTACCCTTGAGCTCGATAAGTAGAAGGGACGGGTTTTCTTTAACAGGAAAAAGCCACTTGGCTCTATTTGTCATTCTTCATTAACCGTATCTCAGTCCTTCTTTATCCTCCTTTCTCCTATGTTGCCTGGTCACTGTAGTTCTTAATACTTCCTCTCTTGATAAAGATGTCTTGTTCAAAGTGTATTTATATCATTAGTTCAACTGCCTTACATGGCAATGCGACTCTTTGTCATTGGCTTGGTTGTTGTTTTCTCAGGCTCAGTCTGGGGGGCAGGGTTATAAAAGCGCCCTGTACATATGGTGAGGCCCATCCCTTCCCAGGAAACATCTCCAGGCTTCAGCCTGTGCCTCTGCAGCTCATCCTGCGGGACCACATGAGGGCGGTGAGGCTGGGCTGAGGAAAGCAATGCCTAGTGCTCAGCTCTCCAGCACTGGCTCCTAAGGAAGCTGGGTCCCAGGAATGGCAATGCAAAAGGCAGAGCCGAGTAGCCCTGACCTCCTGTTGCTCCCCCTAATACAATAATTTTCTTTCATTTTTCAGGACATTGCTTGGTTGTGCTCCGTTGAACACACTTGTCATAGTCTTTGGTGTCCTTTGAGCAATGGTGACACCAAGTGCTCTGACTGCTTTCAATCACTGGGGCAGCCTCGCTTAAGTGTCACGCTTGCAACATCTCTGCAGCCTCTTGCTGGGCTGCAGCAGGCGCCTCACCCTCTGTCAGCATTCCTCACCCTCTCAGATGTTTAACTCTGAGAACTTTGGGGCTGATTTTCCCTCTCTTCCTGTCCTTTGTTACGTAGATTAGATATGGGACGGAGCTTTGTGAACATAAGCCCTTGATTTCCAGTGTCACCCTGCAGAGATTTAAAGCTCCATGTAACAAGAGCATGTGGCCAGACTTATGATAAAATTTTCTATGGAAAATAGGTTGTGAAAATTTATAAGTAAAACTCAAAGGAAAAAAAAGAAACAAAACCTGGAGAATTCTTAAAAATATCTGGAAGCTCACGTCAGTTCTAAGATGTGCCAGGGGAGTCTACAAGGAAGGTAGGACACAAGTTTTTGTATGTTTGGTTTCCAGGACTGGCTTTCGTGGAAACAGCAGGATACAAAGTAGTTTTGGTCAGGAATCTCATACCTATCCCACCAGCACTGTGCAAGGTAGATAGTCCAGGCTGTCAGTGCTAGTGCTGACTGTATTTCCCTGGTTGAAGTTCTCACTTGGGTTTCAAGCCTGTTACCTATGGACACAAGGCATGGAAAGGTAAATCTTGCAGCTTGAGGATGGGTTATGTGTTGTCCATGTGGGCAGAAACTGCTGGCATTTTGTTTTGGACCAGGGCACTCATCTCAGGTTTGGTTCAGAGGTATTTTCAGAACCTCAGCTTCCTTGCTGTGAAGAAACAGATGTGCAAGGGCAAGAGTGTGGTGTGCTTTGAGGAGTAAGCTCTGTATGGAGCTGTGGCTGCTGAGCCACAACTGGTCTAGACATGGCTTGAGGCATCTTGACTACAGTTACACAGATGGCCCATATTTTAACATCTGGTGTGGGATTCAGTTGCATGCTAAAACACGTGAGTGCCAGTGTTGATGCCTTAGGTTTTAACTTTTATATTTTTCAAATCCTGTACTGCCTAGTGTGTAACTCTGAAGTTTCTTGTAGCCTGTTAACTTCTGTTCTCTCGTGCTAGGTAGATGTAACAAAGCCTCTTCAGGCCTGCTCTCCAAGGACACCCAGACCATCCTAGGCCCAAAAAGTATAAACCGAAAGCCTCTAAAGGGGGGCAAGGAGAGGGGAATTGCATCATTAACTGAACTTTAATTGGAGAATTAACCCCGATATGCAAATGAACCAAACCTATAAAAGTGTGGAGAACTTGTTTCCTGTTGTCCACCTTGGGGTCCATCTTGGCTGTAGCCTCTGGCTCCCCAGGGGGTACCTTTGAAGGCCTTTCAAATAAATACCTACCTTTATTCCCTTACTCCTGTCTAGTCTCTGTTTCTAGGAGGCTTCTCAAGGCATCAGTGTGTATGTGAGTTCTAAGCGTCTATACTCCTTTTATACTCAATAGAGATCCAGGTAATACACACCATGGAGCCTTCAGTATAATTTGGTGTTCCCTGAGTCACCTGGTAGTTAGTCAGCTGAGTAATTTCCAGACTCTATTCCCTATAATTTTATTGGAGGCACCATCCATATTTACTGTTATGAGAGCATAGTCCCTAGTTCACATGCAGACACCTACAACTGCTGCTTGAACCACACCCCAGTTTCCTTTGCAGTGCACACCTCCACTGCCTGTTAAATTTTAGGAAATTTTGTAGATGTCAAAATTGATTAATGACATTATCCTCTCAGAAAAAAATTATCTTCTAGGCACCTGAGTTCAAGAATCTCGACCACTGTTGTTATTCTCAGATTTCACCCTCAGTTAGGTTTGTCTGGTTCTGGATATGGAATAGAAATCTAATACCAAAATATTTCTCCAAGCTTTGCTGGCTTCTCCATGAATACCATAATGTGTGACTCATGTTCTTTGGCAAGGATAAGAAGCTGGATTTAAAATATGGTTTTGTACTTCTTTTGATTTCCAAATAAAACCTAATGGAAAATATTATTTATCCCTGCACTTCATGTGTTAACTGATACAGTGACTTGGTTGCAATAAAAAACTGTTTAATTTGCTATATCCAAAAAACCCCCACAATGTTTTTACCAAGCACTTTTGAGTCTGAAAAATCTGACTAGGTTTCTCATTACAGCAACCTTTTCTGATTAGTCCTGGCAGTGGAACACTTCTCTGCTGTCCTGGTGTCCCAAAACTAGGCTTGTGCTACCTGAGAGGATGTTTGGGATGCATCTCACAGGAGACTGGCAGGAGCCATAAAGCTCCTGACCTTTTAAACACCAAAGCAAAATCCGAAATCTCCGCTTGTAAGTATTCACAAGTTTAAAGCTCAGGCTGTGTCTTTAACCTTGTCTTTAATTAGACACCCGGGTAATATCAGAGCAGAAATAACCCAGTGTGTCAGCACCAGCGTGGCCTTCAGCAGTAGGCGCAGATGCTGTTTGGCAGCCTGGCTTCCTCCAACACTCACATTCCTTCTGTGTGCATTCACCTTCCCTGCTGGTCTACAACACTTCACCCGGGGCTCCAGGGTGGAATAGAGAAAATCCTAAAGAAATTCATGAAGGAAAATGCAGCTTGGTAAAGCTGCATCTGGCAGAGTCAGAAAGAAAAGGAGATTAATGTTTCATCTGTACATTTTCTAAACCCAGGTCAGATGATGTTGGGTTACTCATCCTCCAGAAAACAAGGTTTATCTTGCTGCCCTTCACTCCTGTGCCCTGTTGCCATCCAAGCAAGTGCCTGTAAGTGACCTTAGGAATGTCACTTACACGCTCTTTCAATTCTTTCAAGCTACAGAATTATTGTTCCCCCTGCTCTTTGCTCTTCCCTCTGCACCAGCCAAGCAGAGGGACACCACATCAGCACTATGATAACCTGGTCATGCAGCCTTTGGCTCCAAGCTGGCTTCCATCTTGCCTGCCCTGAGCCCTGGCAAGGGAGTTCACATCTGCCCAAGGTCTCCCAGGCAGATTTATCCACAGTGCCCTAGCCTGAAGATTGGAAGTCATTAATCTGTTGCACGGTGCAGGCTAATTTATCCTCCTTTGCTGGAGGAAAATGGAGTGTGAAAAGAAGGCTTTTTGTCCAACTTAACTGAGCAGCACATTCACCTATGAAATACTTCAATCCCTTCAACATTAATCTCCTTGCTATTATGGGGATTGCCTCCTACTCTAAGGACTTTGAACAGTGCTTATCTCAGGCGAATGCTAATCTGAATTACTCTGTATAGGTGCTACTCTAAGAGTGACAATTATAATACAAAGCTTTGCAAAGAATAATAACTTTAAAGCCCTTTCTTTCCATATTTAATGGCATTTCTCTCATTTCCTAGTGTTTAGGGAAGTTCAGGTTTTTTTCTAGTGGCTGGATTTACCTTTACTTAGGAAGTTCAGTATGTGACATTGTCCCATGGGAAGGAGTATTTAGATCTGTGCAAACGGTGAGTGTTTTCAAGGGAAATAAAAAGCCTTTCTCATTTGCCTTCAGATGGGGAATGTTCATCAAAAGTAAGATGAAAGTATTTTAATCCAGACATGACCTTGCAGCTGAGACAAAAACAACAATTGCTTGCAGTGACGGGGGCTGAGTCACCTTTTCAGAGAACTGATCTGGACAGGAAGGGTTTACCTAATTTCCTAAAGGTTCTCAGGGAATCAATTTGTCCAAAAGCCTCTAACAGACAGGCTCCAGTCAGGAGAAAAAAATGCTTCTTTTTTTGTCTTGAGCTTTTTCCTAGTTTTTTGTTATTCCCAAAGTAGCTCCAGTATCTCAGGAAACAAAAATGGGCTTGACCACTGCTACCAGATGTTCCCTGGGAGCCAGTGGAGACTTCTATGCTCATGGAGACCCAAAGCCTGGAGAAAGCAAGTTGAGTTGGACTTGTATTTTCTTTACATTTGGATTCAAACAGGGAATCACAGTGAGTCAGTGGGAGGTATGGAACACTGAGACCTTATCCAGGGGGAAATAAAGGAATTTCCTAGCTTGCCAGAGATTATATAATCATAGAATCATAAAAAGATCATCTAAACCCAACTCCCCTGTCATGGGCAGGGGCATCTGCCACTAGACCAGGTTGCTCAAAGCCACATCCAGCCTGGCCATGAACACTGCCAGGATTGGGACATCCACTACTTCTCTGGCCTACACATTCCAGTGCCTCACCACCTTCTGAGTAAGACATTTCTGACTAACATCTAATTAAAAGATGATATAAGATGCTTTTAGGCACTGTTGTCCTGTGAGCTCTGAGGACTCCAAGCTTCTTCAGCGCAGGAATAGCAGGTAACCCTGTGCTATGGATTGATGCGAGGTCAGTGTCCAAGTGAGCTCTCTAAAACATTCCACCTTTTTGACCAGCACCACTTTAGTCTTGCTTGGATTCATTTAAGCCATTGTTGCCTGCAAAGTGATTTGCAGTGATGCTCAGAAGTGCTTGTTAGAGCTTGTTAATGCTCATTGACTCTGGACTTCCTGTCTCAAACTGATATGAAGGTGAGATGCAACCAGGAATATTTCCCAGACAGGTTCCAGGCAGAAGCCATGGTTTCAGCTGTCACCTCACTGTTGAAGAAAAATGGTTGGACCACCGCAGTGCAGGGGCCCTGCTGCAGCACTGCTACCTCATAGTGCCCTGAGGTACCTGAGAAGGCAGACGAAGACCTCAGAAAGGGCATGCCAGTCTTAGAAGAGACCACAGATGACAAAGACTGATTTTTTATGCCAATAGAGAAGTCCTTATATTCCTGATGAAGTATTACATGCTTCCAGTTAGTTTTCCTACTCTTACTCTCTGAGAAGTCAACTTCCACACACAGCAAAAGAAGTGATAAAACTAAAAACCATAGCCTGCAAAGTTTCTAAAGATTTTGAATAGGTTATTTGCTGGTGCTGGAAGAGACACTGCAGTCCCAGCTGTGGAAAGAAAAGAAGCATCAGCAAAAAGCCACATCACAGCTCATAAATGAATTTATCACACACAGACCAAAGAAGAAACCATCACTTTGAAAATGGGAAAGAAAAATGGAAATAGAAAGGAAAAAAAATGGGGGGAAAATGGAAATGGAAAGGAAAATGGAAAACGCTCACAAGATTTGTGAGAATTAGAGGTGCTGAGCCAGCCGAGCACACAGCCAGCACTGAGCAAATATTTACTCTTTCTTATCTGTGCAAGTTGTGTGTAGTTGTTGAGGCCAAGATGTCAGCAAAAGCTAGGGAAGTCTTAATGGGAGCAGGATGAAGTTGAGGATTGAGGTGGAGTTTCATTCAATTGAAAGCATGCAAAACTTGGGGATTTTGCATATGGTGGCTATTAAGTGACTATGGAAACATGTAAACATGTCTTGTCCTTGCTTATACAACTCTCTGAATTCCTGCGAGTACACAGGACCTCACCAACTGACTTGGTTGACTAAAATAGACCTGCCCTGCTTCTTCTCCTTGAGAGCACTGCAGAGACAACACAGGCAGAAGTGGGTTTCTGGTTTATGCATTATAAACACTTCTTTTTTGTGAGTACAAACATTATTGGTGATGGAAAACTGAGAGAAAGTGAAACACAATTTTCAGATTCAGTTTGCAGACTGCAGGAGGAATCTTTGGGGTGAAATCCTGAACCCACTAAGTCATGCTATTGGGTTCAGTGAAGCCATCATTGGCTTTTTAATGAAAGTGGTTCTCATGCTCCAAAGACAAGGCAAAGATAACCCTGACTTATTCCTGCCAGTAGCTATTCGAAGGACAGCTGACTTTTCAGATGGAAGTTTGTGGCTTATTCAGGTTTAAAACAACCAAAATTCATAGGGCAGAGAAAAGGATTCTCTTTGCCTAACTGTTGAAATGTATAGAGACCAGAATATATCAGATATCTGGAGAAGATAGGATGGAAACCCTTCTCTTCGGTAATCCCTTCCTTTCCCTTTCCCTTTCCCTTTCCCTTTCCCTTTACCTTTCCCTTTCCCTTTCCCTTTTCCCCTTCCCCTTCCCCTTCCCCTTCCCCTCCCCTTCCCTTCCCTTTTTCTCATAGGGAGTCTTTATGGGTATAACCACAGGCAGCGAGGCTGTCTGATGCCAGTACATCATTCCATAAGACAGGCCAAGAGGGGTGGTTATGTTCTTCAACATGTTGGCTTTGAGTTTTTTAAAACTTGATGTTATGATGTCATCTGTAACTAATAAATTTCCCTTTATTCACAGGAATCTCATCTTGGATTGTATTTTGACTTTGATTATATTAGAAATGACTTTTTTCAAGGACTCATCTCCATGTGACTTCTGGCCCTGCTTCCATCGCAGTCTTCAGCAGTGTTGTGGTTGTCCTGGCTTCTACACAAACTGCTTTGACTTGTCCTCAGTTTGCATGGCTTTAATTCAGCCCAGTGCTATCCCACACTGGTTTCACTGCAAAAAATTAAATGTTCCTTGTGTCATTTGTGGCTTCATCAGGATTTTGGCTTTCCAGTGCCAATGATAAAGGGGACAAGGGAATGGTGAGGGATAAAGGGGAGGGAGTGTTTACCGACAGCTGAATGCCTTCCCAACCTCATCTTGGCTTTTCCTCACACACACTTTGATTTTGCTAATATTGTTCCTCTAGAAACATGCTGCTTCTTGGAAGCTGATTTGCCTGTATAGAGCAACACAGATCTCTGTCAGAATGACTGTGGAGCTGAGAGTTATCTCTTTTTTGGGATGATTGTTTCACACCCTTGTACCAGAAGCAATTTACTGAGTGAGGGTTAGGGTATGTAGAGCAAAAGGAACTACTATAAAACATAAAGTTATTGTCAGAGTTCCACAGAACTACATGAAAAATGCTCTAGACTGCACTTAATGGAATTTCTTCCCACTACTGTTAATGCTGACACTGGTCCAATCCTCGTATTTTGCTTTGTGCTGTTCCACTGTTGCAGAGGGGGTGAACACTTGCCCTAAGACTGAGTGCATGCACTGGGAAGAGGAGGTAAAGGCTGCAAAGGCAGCAGGGCTGAAGCACTGTGTCTCTTCAAGAAAGAGTGGTCCCTGCCTTCACCCCAATTTGAGTATCCATTTAATTGCAACACTTTATGCAAGAGGGCAGGAAAGTAGAAAAGTGGCTTGGATCCATATTCTCTCCCCACCTCTTTTTGTCCCAGACTCTTGGTGAATACAGCATGGCTGGCATCAAGAACTACGACCTTCAAGGCTGGTAACAGAAAACCTGGTGTCTTATCTGATGGAGACATGGAGAGGCAGGGCTAATATTTAGATTTCTACAGACAGTAGTAGTGCTTCAAAAGACTCGCCTTTTGCCTAGACTAAAAGTGATAGCAGACTAAAAGGTGACTGGCAGACAGCATTGAGAACCACTTGATATTTTCATTCTTAGTGTTTGTCTTCCTATTAAGAAAATATTTTTTAAATAAACACATTAGATTTGCAAGAGACTCTTTTGATATGATTAAAACAAGCCTCATAGGCCTGATCTGCTTGTCTCCTGTCATAGGACTGAGGCTACCTGCTGTCATCCCAGATGTTTTCTCCAACCCCAGAATGCAGGATGAACTTGTCAGCAGCCTCTCATTGCACAGATCAGTGGAGCAGGGTGCCTGACAGCTGGGGGCCAGTTAGCTGGCTCCAAAACTGGGAGTGTGCTGGGCAGAGGACGTTGCACAGAAGCTCATCAGCCTTGCTTATGGCAGGGCTTGTCAGTGGAGCAATTACACTGATGCGGAGGTCATGTCATGCTGCTCTGCACCCCATGGATGTACAGGCTCAGTGGGTGCTAAATCATGGTCTCCTTGCCGTAATTCACTGCATCAAAAACCTGCATGCTCAGATAGGACTAGCAAGACCTCCATGATGAGGTAATCACCACTGGGAATGGCCTGGCAATAGACACCCCTGGGATATGCTTCAAAGAAATGAAAAGATGAATGGGATGAAAGAGCAATACCTTATATATCATAGATTCACAGAATGGCTTGGGTTGGAAGGGCACCTTGGAGATCATCTAGTTCCAACTCCTGGCTGTGGCCAGGGACACCTTCCACTAGACCAGGTTGCTCAAGGCCCCATCCAGCCTGGCCTTGAACACTTCCAGGGATATGAACAGATTGGAAGCACCCCATTAAAAAACTGGGGATATTTACATTTCTCAGATAGGCTTAAACCAGCACTAACATCACAGAAAGTCAAGACTGTATGTCGAAAGTAACTGTCCTGCTTTCACCCCTGCTAATGCACTGAGCAGCCATTTCCTGCAGTAGCTGAAGTGATTTTCAAGGATAACCTAGGCAGGGCATTTCATGCTAATCTAATCTGTGAGCAAGGGCTATCAGACACTGACACCCCCGTTTGCCAAATTCAGACTGACTAATGCTTCCCTGACCTTGGCTCCTGTTACCATATGAATCCGCACAGTGTAGGAGAATTGGCAGCGTGACAGCAGGACAGGCACTTCATCTTCAAGGCGTTTTATTTAGCATTCCTGTGAAAAGTGGGGGTATTAAGATGCCTGGTTTACAGAGAGGGTAGAGGTGACAAAGGACTGTGCCCTGGGCTGGGGGCCGCCTGCTTTTGGGGCTGGAATTCCAGCTCAGGAATGTCCTAAGGCGAAACCCTCTCTGCATCTCCTTCTTGCGGTCACAGAAACAACAGCCTCGTCCTTTTCTAATATCGCAATGCCTTTTTTTTTCCCTTATGGGAAAATAATCTCATCAAGGCAGGAATCACCTTCATTTAATGTCTTCTCACAGCTTCTGTGAGCCTTTAGCCAGGAATTGTGTCAAAGCACATAGCTGGGATTAACTCCTCGTGCTCCTTTATCCTAATATAAAGCAGAATTTGGATTGAAATCTCCAGCAGGGTGGAGTGCTTTTTCTTAAATTTCTTTTAGGAACTGTTCAAGACTCTAGGACACCCAGGAGATGCAATTAAAAGAAAAAAATCAAAAGGTCTAAAATGGTATTTTTAATCCGGGGTATTTCCACAATGGCTTGTTAGCACTGTGATCCTTTGCCTGCTTTCTGGGGCAGAGGGAGGCAAGAATTTGATTTTTTTTTTTTTTTTTTTTTGGTAAAGGAATAGTACACACTGTTTCCCTCTGCTGAAAATAGTTTTAACATGAATTGGACAAAAAGATCTCAGAAGCAGACTTCATGTTGAACCAGAATTTATCCTGTATTCCAGATAGAGAAGTGTCATCATGCTGTTGTTTTTCTCTTTGGCAGAGGGGCCAGGATCCATCCAGAGCAGCTGCCGTTGCTGCGTGTCAGAGGCAGCCTCATCAAAAACTCTTCCTGAGTGGAAGCAGTTGGGTTTGCTTCCAAGGCTTCCTCCCTGGGCCTCCCAGAAACCAGGCTGGCCCTGGCTTAGCTTTCTTTCTAACAAGTGAACCAGTGAGGGAAAAATAAAAGCCGAGGTGTAAACAGAGTCTTTTCTTTTCCTCATATGATCCTGCAAAGCACCGAGTATTTTGACCCCGCTCTAATAAAACACTTGCTTAATGCCATGCACAGAGCAATTCCTTAGAGTTCACTGAGTATTCACTTAAGATTATGCAGATTTGGGTCAGTACTTTGCTGAATTCAGCCCAGGCTCCTGACCAGCAGCTGCGGGGAGCAGCTTGTCTGTCCCGGGGAGCGCACAGGCAGCTCTTCTCAGCCACGGTATAACCATTTATAGCTCAGTCTGGGTTTGATGCATTCATGGAACTCCCTCTGGTGGATACCTTCCCGGGATTTTTTGAGGATGGAGCTCTTTTGCTGAGGGCTTTTTCCTAAGGACAGATTGTTAGCGGCAAAGGAAGTGTGACATTTTTTGTCTTAAAAACTAGGATTAAGGGGTTAGATTTCCAAGTAAACCACGGCGGCTTTTCAGCACTGATCCCAAAGTTTTTTTGCTTCCCCCCAGTTTTCCTCCAGCCTTTGTGATGCTCAACACTGCTGTCACATGCTGTATAAAAATACTAAAAATTAATCAGGCCCATATTTTTTTGGCTCAGTGGCAGGCTCCCAGCTATGGCTTCTTTTCCGAAGGTTAATGGCAAATACAGATGCAAATCCCAGGGAAAGGAAGCAGTGCTCATGACTCCTCATGCCCAGGGTAGTACCCTAACCACTATGCTGTTTCTGTTTCTCCTTTGGTTGACTCACATTAAATTACTTGCCTGGTGGAGGTAAGGATGGAAACTGCAGCCAGAGCTGCAGGCTGCTAGTGGTGTAAGTGGTGGGAATTGCTGGTGTGGCTTCCCCCAAGCTGCACAGATGCTGGGCAGATGTGCAGAGGTCCTTGAAGGTGCTGGAACTGCTCTGGGGTGTCCATATATATCTTTGGCAGAGGAAGAAATGCAGCTGATTATGTGTCAATCAAACCTTCCTTTCTGTAAAACCAGGATACCACAGGTATCTAAAATGGAAGCAACCAACCCAAACAGGTCAATGATCAAGAAGAATCAGAGTTATGCATTTGCTGTCTTTATTTAGTCAGAAACAGTTAAGGTGTGACAAAAGGGTTTAATGAAAACAAAATACGAACCACAAACCACAACACATTGTATATATATCTCTTCAAAACTTTCCTGTTGTTTTCACTGCTACAGTAGCTCATTTCATTGATCAATGGTCTAACTTAAAGATGTACTATTTAGACACCAGACCTAAAAGTTAAGCCATATTGATTTAAAAGGTGGGTTATTCTATATTTCAGCAACTTTAAAATCTTTCTTTTGGCTTCTTTTTAACAAGATGACTTCCTGGTGAACTGAGATCCACAGTTGCAAGTAGCAGAGTTCTGAGGACCTTCATCAGATATATTTAACTGAGAATTCTTCTTTAATGTGGGAAGAATTGCCTTATATTTAACAAGAAAATATGGACAACATTGTATAAATTCCATTTGAACTCTTTTTTTATACAGTTATATAGTTTGTGTTCCACTTCTATAATGTTCCCTCCAACTTTTAGGGAACAATCATTTCTGGCAGACAGAATTGAAGTAACCCAGAAGTGGCAACAGTAATAAGGGTTATGCACTGGGTCACAAGTAATGGGAATATCACAGAAAATGTGGAGTAGATGGGAGGAGATTAAAAACAACATTAGGGCAGGTGAAAAATGAGAACAAATGGTCTACATTCTTAGTCTTGGCTGTGATTGGGACTTAGGACCATGGAAGTGATTGAGAATGTCTTTGGAAATGGCTGGAGGAGTCAAGATCTGTGGAAGAGAGATGGGGAAATGGGAACACTGGGTAGGGGACAGTTGGGGTTACCTGTGCACTCACCTTTGAGTGAACAATAAAACACTGTGAGCAGGATCCCTGATCCCCTACATATTTTCATTACTTTTCCCATTCTCTTCTCTCCCCCCTATCCTTTTTGCTATCATTAATATGGGTACATTTTATAATGTTATTGTCTCACTCTGCAGCTTTCATTGGTTTAAGAGCCAAAAATCACCTTTTTACTGCAAAGAAAATATATCCAAGGAAAACAGTTGGGTTACACAGCTCTCTCAGAGCTAGCATGTAAGTCACCGGACTGGAACATAGTAAACCTGCTCAGTGAAATGCTAGGAACTACAATTTGGATGAAAGTAATATATTAAAAGAAGTGTTGGCACACATGATCCTAATGAATGCAAGTGATCATTTCTCTCCTGATTTAGGTTTGAAGATTTTCTAGGTGGCTGAATTTTGAAACAAAGAAAAGGCCTAAGTGGCTATTGAATACTGCTATTTCTTATATTTTATAACATAATTGATTTGCCAAGGACTGTCTTTCATCTGATGGAAATTGGCTCTTCAGTTAACTTGTGACACAGATACACAGAGCTACTGAAATACATACTTAAGAGGCAAAATACAACATACAGCTTTGACTTGGCAAAACAAACATGTAAGTTTTAATCACAAGCAGTGCTGATGCATTGCCGGTAAAATTTGGCTATGATTGTTGGACTTCATTTGCACAATGATATCCAGGTCTGCATGCAGAGCTGCACCTCTTTTTGTTGGCCCTTTCCAAGAATAAAAGTGGTCCTGGCTCTTTTCTTCTTTGCTGTTGGATTAGGAGCACTAGGTGCCCAAGGGACGCAGATCAGATCCAAAACCTGCCTGGCATGCATTGCTGGCGACTCTGCTCATCAAAAAAATGTGGATTGGCTTGTCCCACACAGGCAGGTTTGCAAAGATGAGAGCTTCTCTTTCAAATTTTCCTCATGGGTATTTCAAATATTCCATCTTCAAGCTTTTTTTGCTGTAAAAACAAAGACCAGAACAGTTTGGGTTTTGTTTTCATGGACAAGAGAAGACATTGACATAAAAACAACATCTGCTGGAGAGGCACATTTGTAAGAGGGAAAATACAGCTGTAGTTTGCCTCAGTGACTGTGCCAATGATAAACAACACACATCTCAAATCTTGATGCAGGTAGATGTCAAACAGGCCACCACTGGGATGTTTGCTTTTATTTATCTGTACTTCCTTTGCTTTGTGAACTGCAGAGAAAACCCCACAATCAGCTGTTCCAAAAAAAAGCTTTTCGGCTCTTCCCAGTCCAGCTTAAACCAAGATGACCCAAAAAGAGACATTCCACTGATATTTTCTTCTGAACTTCATTTTCTCAGCTGGTCCTGGGAATGACAAAAAATGTCTGCTGCCAGAAAGCTTCAGATTAATTTTTTCTGTTTTAACCAGATGTGGGTTTTTTCCCCACAGTTAGCATGGTTCAGACATGGTACACTCACTGACTAGGACATGAGTGGGAGAATATCACTTGCATGGCCAGAATTCTAATAGGTGAGGGTTTTTTTAAACAGTCAGTATAGTTGTGGCTCTGATAGACACCCAGTAGCATCTTGGTTACATGGCAAAAATGAAATGGCTCAACAGCAAAGAAAAAGTGACACATGGACTTGAAAGATCTGTTAGTAACAGAAATGTGAGCATTGTTGGCATTGAGTTTATGATCAGAAGATCAGCTTAAGATTAGAAGGTCAGAAGATCACTAGATCACCTGTTTTGACCTCTGATGCAATGCAAGCTGTAGTGTATGAAATGTATGGATTTCTGTGTATGGAGAGCAAAGTCTTGCCTTTGGAGTGCCAAAAGTGTGTCCAGTTTGTCTTTACAATTTCAAAAGATAACAATACCAGACAATTCCCAAGGTCCTTGGCTCTTTCTCTCTCTCACCAGGCGAGAAAGATGGTAGCAGTGGCAGAAGTCTGAAACCCCAAATCCATTATCAGCTATGAAAGCAGAGAAGTGTCAACAAAAATGCAGTAAATCAGATAATAACAGAGAAGATGAAAAATGCCGAGGAATGCCGAGTGCTACTGAAAGTGTTGTCAATAGTAGCGTTTCATCAGAAAACTTCAGAAGAAGATTCGCTATCCCTAGAAAAATCAATTAAAGATACAGAGAGTACAGTGTGGCAAAACCCTGATGTTGGATGGGGGGGTGCTTCTTGTTACTAATCTCTGAATAACGTCTCTACCTCCTGGGATTTCTTCTTGCAGACACTTCTTGTCACAGCTCAGTAGATCCTCTGATGAGGTGAGATTAGACTTGTTCTTCAAACGTGCTGGGGTCAAGTCTTCTGTCTGGTCCTACTTGGGTGGCTTTGCAGCATCCAGAGCAGATGTACCTCAGGAAACACAAGTAAGTGCTCACCGATAGGACTGTGGTGACAATGACAATGACTGTAGCAGTAAGAGCTGGTGACATCATATCTTCCAAAATAGAGTAGTGTCCTCCTGCTGTGGGGAAGGGAGGCAACTCTGTGTTCTCACCTAGTGATGACAGAGTAGTCACAAATCAGAAATTGCATCAGGAATTGAACAAAGCCCACAACATAGGTGGTATTTAAAAAAAAAAAAAGGCACAAAGTAGGACATACTAGCATTTATCTCAGTTAACTTTAGGCATTTGCAGTGTACATGAGAACATCTGAGCTAGTATCTCTCAGCTTGCTTGCAAGGAAGAGCAAGAAATATATTTTTGAGGGCACAATTAACTTGCCTAATTTTTACTGTCTTTACCAGGAGACAAAGTGTCTCTGCAGACAGTCTAAAGGAAGTTAGAGGGTGACTAGCTTGGAAATAAATGGCTGTATTTAGTCAAATGATTCTCATGCCCGATGTCTTTCATTCTTTGAAAAAGAAAACATAAAACAGCTATTGAATCTGATTCTGTAGAAATATTCTTATGGATGGCACAAGAGTTAAAAAAAGAAATTAAAAATTATTGCCGTGAATATGAGGAGAGGCAGCTATAACACCTTAATTGTGAGGGCCTGATAATAGTTTTGGAGTAGTTCTATTCCTGAGGGAAGTTTGACACACTTTGACCTTGATTTATGTTAATCAATTAATTGGGGCTTCCCGTGACAGTGACAATGACACTTACCCTGGGGTTAGGTACTTGCTACATGCATACAGATTTCTCTAGAACTGTGGACACCCAAGATGTGTCACTTGGAAATCCACTCCAGACAAGTGATACTATTAAACTGGATTTTTGTTCATGGTCAATTTACAAGTGTTTTTTTTTTTTTTTTTCTGAGAATACTGCACAAAAGCAGCTCATGTGTCCGGCAGCACCAATTATGTCACTCTTTTCCACTCTTATCCAAACCAGTGCCAGGCACCTCCTGCTTCAGAGCCCTCTGGTACTGTCCCTCACTATGGGCCTTCATCAGGAGTGTGCTCAGCATGTTATGCACATATGTGCTCACCCTGAAATCCTGTGCTTGGGTTAATAATATGACCAGATTGCTTTAAAATCTATGTCTGAGCCTACTTTCTGTTTACCTTCCCAACTCCTGGTTGACATTTCTGTGTAATTCGTCCCTACTTTATAGACAAATCTCACATTGGCATTAATTTTTTTAATTATCTGATCACTGCCACAAAGAAACCCCAGGCTTGATGCAGCATGTTTGTCCCTCTGCCTAAGCAGTGATACATGTGATTTTTGCACAGAAAGCCATATATATTCTCTCAACAGAAGTGGGATGATTATGCAAGACCTGACTGCAGAATCCTACTCTCAAAGTAAGAGACAAGTAACAAGACACCCATTCCATTTTTCCTGGTCCTTTTTAACCCTAAGCTTGTTTCCTTTCCTTTGGCATAGATATTATTTATATATATATATATCTATATAAATATATATAAATATCTATATAAATATATATACATAGTGTTCGGCATACCTATATCTCTCTGTTGACTCTGTTAGCAAAAAGAATACCAAGCTGTTATGTTTTCCATAAGGAATTTCATTTAAGTTCAAAGGACAGCACACTGTGTTTTCTAAAGGAGATATTCTTATGTACATTTCCATGGAGAATCTACCAAAATGAGGAAACAGGAGCTTTAATAGGATTCTCCTTTGAAAACTGCATTAAAATCACCATTTTTCCTGTGAGTAGAACTGTGATTATGATTAAAATTTTTAGAAGTCTGAAATATGCTATGGGGTTTATTGTGGTGTTTCTCTTCTAAGGCTTCTTTCTTCAGGGCTCAGGCTACTTTAAAGGGCAGGTCTGGAAGTGTAGCCACTACTCCTACTGTTCCAATATCGCACTGATTTCAAGATCATACTAATTAGAGGTTCACCCCTGTTATGATGCCAGACAAAACCCTCCCCCAGCAAAGCCAGGCTGTGAGAATGCCAGCCTTGATTTTTGCTACAATTAGCAAGCTTCTAACTAGGTACATTTATGTTAATTTCACTGTTTCTTTGTCCTTTTCAAGTATTTTGTTTTTCCTTGCCCTTTTGTCTGGCCTTGTACATGGGCTGTAAGCTCTGCTGTACAAGCACTCATTAAATGGGAGCCCAGTGCCTCAGAACAAGGAAGGTGGGTGGGTGAACGGGGGCCACTTCTTGCTCCTCAACACAACAAGCAGCAGCACAAAGGCTGAGATCAGCCCTCGCATTCAAGTAACAGGAAAACAAGGTCGGTCCAGAACATGAAGCGCTGCCAAAGAACCCAGGCGGTGACACCAGGGTGAGAGGTGTCTGTGAGTGCCAGCACGAGGGCTTTGCCTCCTTTTGTATTGTGCTCAGCTGCTCCCAGTACAAGTTCATTTTTCACCTAACTCATCTTTGCTTCTGCATCTCAGCGACTGTAGCGACGGATGCATGGCAACGCCTCCAGAAGAGGGAATGCAGCTGCACCGTGTTCATGTCCATCTAGGCTGCCGCTGCATGCAAGCCCTCTCTTTCAGTGAACCAATGACACATTAATTGCACACCTGCCCTCCCCATACAGGGGCAGGCTCTGGGGGAGCCAGGCCCTCTGCAAAGGCAGAACAGAGGGCTGTGCAGGCTTCTTTCTCTGCAGGACAGACTTTTGCTGCTCAGTTATGCTGCCTCCAATTTTAATGGCAAAGGGATTGCCAGCTCAGATAGCCACAGTGCTAGCTCCACTCTTCCTTGTCAGACTGATGGGGAGCAAGGCTCTGCAGGAGAGGGAATGAGGTTGACATCTCTGCACCTCAGGCTTTTCCTCTCATCAAGCTCCAGCTATGTGTCCTCAAGACCCTCATAGCTCTGCTCTGACTGGCCAGCTCTCATCTCTCTTCAAGTTGCTTCTGATAAAGCCAACGTTATCCTGTATTTATATTTCCCATGATCCTATTTACACTTTATATCTCATCCTTAAACTTACAACTTTTCTCTGGAATTCCTCTTGGAGGCCTAATTCTCTCTTCTTTTGTAAGAAATCAGCCAGCACATCCCGGATGGACTGTAGGGCAGTTCTGCTTTGTTTACAGCATTTAAAATTGAGGAGCCCACAAACATCCTGATGTTCCCATCTTTTAATATAGCTGAATAAAACCAAGCAGCTCTGACACCTTTGAAAATACAGGCTGTTCATATACTTTGAATGGTGTGTACTTTGACTATTTCCTTCTCACCTACTCAAAAAAAGCTTTAGAAATTTTTGGGACAAAACTGCCCTAATGTATTTGGTGATTTACGATGCAAGGGTACGTGTATGCAGAATTTTACGGGACTTTTGCTATTTTTTCCTTTTATATAAACAATGCACTAAAATTAATCTTCCCCCTGAGTACATGGAGTGATTTGGAAAGAAGTTGACATCAGCATTTGAGGGCATTTCTATAAAAAGTCACTGTGAGTACTGTCTACTCTGGGTGGGATCAAAATGTCATTTCCAAATCTGACTGCGCTGGAGTCTCTCTGACTGAGGTTAAGTGCTTGTCCTCTTAAAAGATGTCACTTCTATCAGGACAAATTGACTTGAATGACCCAAGTCCAGAAAAGTTGAGCACTTAGCTCTTTGAAAGCAGAGGGGATCGCCTTATGCAGGCATGCTGCTGGAACAGGGCTGCAGGGTATGCAAACAATCTGGGCACCTCAGGATTTTTATCTTTTCTAGTGGCTGAAAATACGGGTCTGTCCTGATATTTGGATCTTCCTGACCACAAGGAAGTGGAAGTCTGCTTGTTGGCTCTGTGAGAACCGAATCTTGTTGCTGGGACTTTGCTGAAATAGCCACATGGTAGCAAACAGAGTTCATACCCCAGCCCTAAGGAAAAGATTATGGGATGTGGCCTTGAAAATAAACTAGTGATGAATCACTGCTTAAATTCTGAGTCACTGGCACTAGTAACATGCTTTTACTGAGATATAAAAATGGCTGGTGTTACCCATGAAATAACATTCAGTAATCATGAAAGACAGAGCACACGGTCCAGAGATCACCAACCCTTCTTTCACTCCCTGTAGGTGCCAGTGTGAATAAGTCCAGGAAAAGGAGCCAGGAAAAGACTGCAAATTCATCCTGCAGCATAAAATACAGTATTTGCCCGACACCATGGAAGTGCCAGCTGCTGCTGGTTTATTAGACAAAATGAGATGTAGGCCCTAGCTTTGCAAGTATCTTTGTCAGATAATTCAGTTGTATTCATCAGTTCAGAATTTCATTTCTTCAACAGTTTTCATAGTTCTTCCTATTGTTAAGATGGGAAAGGGTAAAACAAGGAGAAGTGGGGCTAGATACTATGAAAATACAGGTCTGGAAAACCCACCAGACTCATTTTGGAGGTGTATGTCTGGATTTCTGATGGGAATCATTTCACATGTTAGAAAACTAGGGAAGAATGGCAATTCATATATAACAAATTGTTTGAATATACACACAAAGATATGGTATTTGTATATATTTTTATAGGTGTGTGCTTAGCTGAGGAATGCAGATTTTCTAGCTTTTTTTTCTGTTTGAGGACAAATGTACCATGCTTATTGAACATTTTTGTTTGAAAACCTTCTTGTGCACAAAGACTATACACAAAGTCCTACTTCACTGTAGAAGCAGAAACAAAGACAACCCATTAGCCATTGTTCAAATTAAAGACAATTGAACAAATTTGTTCAAAACTTCAAGTACTCAACCCACAACAAGTTTGGCTATCAGCCGTGTGCTAAGGTCAGGTTTGTTGCTGCTCTCATGCTCTTGGCTTTGTTTTCCTTTGGGACTGCAGCTCTTCGAGGCAGACCCAAGCACACCAGTTGTGCTCGTGCCAGCTCTTTCCCTGTGCTGATACTGATACAGGGCTGGCACAGACTGGAGCTCTGGATGAGTACCAAGGAATGTACAAGTGACATATATTACACAACTGTGCACTGTGCCAGGCTCAGGGTCATTCTTTGAGGACAGGCAGACTTCTTTAGACCTGGACTGTCACCTTCTTGCGTCTTACCATAAACAAGTTCCAGTTTATCTTCCTAATAAAAGAGATAGGTGTTGCAGCTCTCTGTTACTCCTCACACTGTAAGAGGGAAAAGAAATGAAACCCTGGGAGCTGGTGAATGTCTGCAAGGTCTTCCTGTAGTGCAGGACTGAACTAGCAGACTTGCATGCCCAGAGGACTGGGTTGTGTGCCAAGTGAAATCTGACAACCACATTTTACTACAAATCATGTGATTTTTCATTACTAGGAAATGAGCTTCAGGAGATCTTTAAGAATACACAAGGTCAAAAACTCCTTTGGTACTCAGTGGAAACAGGCTACAGTATCTTCTTTACTCAGATGTGATAATGTGAAGACCAGGAATTATCTCTCCCCTTGAATGCAACAAAGGTATAGGACCCTGGAAGGTACATACTTAGATCATGTGGCTCCCTGTAAGCAATTCTGTGTGCCCCTAAGCCCTTTCCCACACAGAGGGCCTATGGGTCTCCCATTTCCTCACACAATGTGGATTTTATGCTTAGGCATTTCTGGCTGGTAATCAGGCACTGTAATACCTTCTCTCACAAAGGTGTATGCCAAGAACATCTCCCTAGATCAGACAATTAGCAGTAGAGTCTCCAGCTGTTCTCAAAGGTCTCTGTCTGCAATTTTCTCTCTCCAGCCCTGAAATTCACCCTGCAGCTCATCAGAGCCAACCACAGCCATCCTTCTGTTCACCAAATCCTGTACAGTGACATGGAACCCCTTCTTGGCCTGGGCAAATGGCTGTTTTCAGTCATTGATAATTTCACAATGCCTGTGATCTGTAAAAATGTACTAGAGGAGCAAAACACAATAACCTCAGGTATGAGATTGCCCAGAGCTGCTTCATCCCACACAGCTGGCAGAAGGCGGCTCTTTGTTTGTCTCCACTGGGTGTGAGGCATTCAGTATAGATAAAGGCAGAAAAATAAAGGGTTTTGTGCCAGATGTGGATCCGCTGGATCTGGGCAAACAAACTCAGCAAGGAGGAAATCAGGAAATATCACCAAGTTACAGTGGAAACAAAGAAGGGAGTGAACGTACTTGAAAAAGAAGTACTGAATTCTGTTTGTGGAACCAAGATGTGTGCTCAGGGCCCATGTACCATCAGGCTGGTGGTACTAAGAGTAAGGAAATACAAAGGTATTTAGCTGCACTGTGCCAAAATTGGTGATTGATATCTAAGCACATTACTGCAGAAGCAGGACATGGGTGCATCACTCCAATTAGCGCTGAAATGCAAAGGTAGAGCCCTCACCCAGAACTGTTCACAAATATTTTTGCTTTTACTTAAGAGGATAAAACCTAAAGTTTTCATGAAAGTCATTAAACATCTTATCACAACTTATATTTTCTGTTAGTATTTCTATTGTGCATTTTTATATTAGAGCCTGGTACCACATTGGTTTGCAGACAGTATTGTAAAAGGTGGACTCTCCACAGCTGCTACAGAGGGAACAGAAAAAATAGAAGCCCCTCCATGTATCTACCTGAAATGAAATTTAAACTCAACACTGAATAAGTTACCACAGCTTTATACCCATGAGAAGCACTGTTGCATTTTAATGGCTGGTAGGCAAACAGCAAAGATGCCAGGACAAACACTGGGCAGCAGTAAAGATTTTCTTGCCCTTTCTCTGCAGCCATCTGTGACACAAGAGTTCTCAATCCCATGGAGCTAGTCCAGGATATTCAGAAACCTAGAAACACAGCCTAATATTTTATTTTTCAAACCTGAACCAAGGAGAAGGTGAAAATCTCAGAAGTGGCTGTGGTTTTGACTGAATCTCCATAGATTTCCTGTCCTGAATGATGACCTTCAGCAACTGAAGAAAATAACTTGATGTATCTTCAAATCAAAACTAATTCTCATGAAATACCTCCTTAACTCCATATTATTAACTGGAGGAATGAATCTGGCTTCTTTGAAGAAAAAAAAAATCCTTCCAAAGAACAACTAGATTAAAAAAATTGACCATCCAAATGTATCTTATTTACTCAAGATATTAATCTACAAATTCAAAAAGGAACATGCATTTCTGTAAATTAAATGATAATTTGATGTAGGGGGTTGTTGCAACAGAGCAGTTGTCTTTGGAGGATGTGACTTCACCGTTTTTTGCCTTTTGGCTTCATCTTCTTCTCTGAGGCCAAATTTACTTACAATAGGATTACTTATGCTCAGACAAGCTGCAGTTACAGAATAATATCATTTCGAGACATAAGTACCAGGAAGATTTGCCAGCTTCAAAAGACCAAGCAGCACCAGGAGAGCCTAAGCTCTTCAGGGTCCTTCATAAACCTGTGTATAAGCCCAAACCTGTGGACGTAGAAAGTCAGGACTGGTTTTACAGCTTGTGTGCCACATGCCAACTAAGGGCACTGAAGACAAACAGAGGAATCCTAGTCCAAGATTCCAGCAGTAGCTTGCTTCAGTCTGGAGTAAGAGAGTGAAATGTATGGCTACACGGGTGAGAAACAGCAGACAATGATTAGATTATTTATAGCAGCCTTCCAGACCTTCTAGCACCTTCCAGCACCTAAAGGGGATACAAAAGAGATGGAGAGGGACTTTTCACAAGGATGTATAATGACAGGACAAGAGGGAACAGCTTCAAACTGAAGGAGAGTAGGTTTAGATTGGATATTAAGAAGAAATTCTTTACTGTGAGGGTGGTGACGCACTGGCACAGGCTCCCCAGAGAAGCTGTGGATGCACCATCCCTGGAAGTGTTCAATGCTGGGCTGGATGGTGATATGAGCAACCTGGTCTAGTGGAAGGTGTCCCTGCCTATGGCAGAGGAGCTGGAAGTAGATGATAATTAAGATCCCTTCCAACACAAACCATTCTATGATTCTGTGATTGATTCTATGACACCAGAATGCATTAGATAGCTACTAGTTTTGACACTATTTTCCTTCCAACACAAAGAAGTTCTTTTTTGGCTCTTATCTTCAGGCATGAATAATTGCCTCAAGAAGAAATTTTGGAGTTCATAAACTTCCCAAAGATGTTTTTCAGGCCTTCTCTTTCCTTCCAGTGTTACTTTTCCTCTCAGATCCTGTAAGCAAATTGCTATTAATTTTACAAAACCACACACTATATATTGAAAAATGAGCAGATACCGCAAGATTAATTTCCATGGAAGTATTCAAACCTCAGGACTGCTTTCAGCTGTTCAGTCTAGTTTCAAATTGCCAAACCTTTCCAATTATCCACTCTGTATAATAACCTTCCCGCTTAGCCTAGCACACAGAGTAGTTCCTCAAAGCATTCAATACAAGCAAGGAAGAAACTCCCTTTGTGTTACATTTTTGTGTGGACAAACTGTGCTCCTCAAATGTGATCCTCTGTCTACTCCAGAGCCACTGGATATGGGTTCTCCAGCACCCTATGGGACTGATTCATCTCCCTCACTTTAGCAATTAAAAAGGGTGTTAAACAGTTACAGAGCAGCCCAGATTCTTAGATTACTATTTTTAGATTACTAAATTCAGGTAAGAAAAATACCAACTTTAGGACTATATTTTACATAAGATAAATCAAAGTATTACCAAGAAATAGCATTAAAACTGCAGAGGCTCTTAGGAAATTCAAGCACCAAGTGAGTTCTTCACTCCACACTTGTATGTGATTCATGTTTCTAGCTGTACAGGCTTGCAAGCTCCCTCTGCCTGACACCTCAGGTTCAGAGCCGCAGAGCTCCCAAAATGTACTCCTTACACAAAGAAGCCAGGACCACACATTTCTCATTCCCATGAAAACCCCCACACCGTGTGGCTTTACCAAAACTGTCTAGATCTTTCAACAGAGTAAAAGGGAAGTATTATTTTTCCTTGCATGTCTTTCTATCACATAGGCTCAAGGTAAAGAGAACTTTAAAATCAAATCAGATCAGACATATCTCAGTGAAAATAACATGAGGTACAAGCCATGGAGAGTCAGGCCCAACAGATGGACACATTCTTATGGCATACAAATATGTTTCAACAGCAAAAAGTCTATTGAACTCCAGTAGAAGTATTCATCAGTGAAATCGTCATCCTATTTTTGGATGAAATTATGATGAAAAGGAGTGGGGCAGGGGGCACAGCCACAGGCTTCTCTGTGTCATGGTATCAAAACAGAATGGTCATGATAGTGTCCAAGAACAAGCAAAATTATGAGTTCATGTGGAGCTCAGCCTTCCTAAGAGAAGAGGCAGGTATCTTCTATCTTCAGCAGTGGACAAAATTCATTTAACTGGAGAAAATCAGTGACTTTGAATATCAGTTCTATTAAAGCAGGAACAGCAACCAAAGAAACAAACAGCCATCTGAACAGGCTTTATCTGATCCTTTTCAGACGTCATCTGTCCCCCTTCAGACTTCAGCAGCATAAGGTACACACCTGAATGAATCAGAGAGTTTATCCTGATGGAAAGCAGAGGGATATATGTACTTTGCCAGGTGGGAGTCACTTCATCCTAGGATGGGTGTTTCTAACACAACTGATGCAAGTGCAATAAGGTGAGATGACTAGCACAGAAATAAACATCTACAGCAGGGCTGCCTGAAATTGAGATAAATTCCAAACTTACTAGTACAGAGGTACAAGAGCTAAAAAGTGATTTTACAAGAGTAGCAAGAATCATCATTGAATGATGATTCAATGGGTTGGAAGGCACCTTTAAAGGCCATTCTAGTCCAATGCCCCTGCAATGAGCAGGAACATTTTCAATGAGAACAGGTTGCTCAGAGCAATATAAATGCCTGACACAGGAACAGGACATGCTCTTTTCTCATAGTTACAGCAGAATTTCAAAGATGTAATGGAAGAAAAGATGAAGAGCTACTTACTCTGGGCTGTTGATGAAAGGAACAAAAAGGAAGGACACCCAGGCATGCTCTGATTGACAGACTCAATTACCTTCACTGCTGTTAAGCAGGTGGTCATAAGGGCTGGACATTGAACTGTGGATCTAAAAACAATGCACTTAACTCTTTCACTTTTCCACCAATGCCCTCTGAAAAACAACTCAGAGTACTTATTTCTTGCATATTATCTCCTCTGCACTCTTAACTGAAAAGGATATTCTGTTTCTTGTGTGTGCCCCAATATTAAAATAGATGGTTTGAAGCACTGGTAGTTGTTTTCTGTTATTTTTCACTTTCCTTTCAAATGTAAAATTCCGCAGAGCCTGTTCACTCCATTTCAATGAAGACTCTACTTCTGGTTCACATTTAAAATGATTGTGAAGGAAAGAAGTGCTGTGCAAGAGGAAAGGTAATGATCTCATACTAGAAGACTCAGATGGAGTCTAGGAAGGGTTACAGGTTGAGTTGCCCCTTTTAAATGCAGTATAAACCAACAACACATTTATTTAGGATTGTATGGATTTATATTGCAGCTTTGTTGCAGCACTGACCCAGTGAGCAATCCACGTTAACACACTGCTCATATGGGCTGCAACTGACCAACACAAAGGCAGTAATGAGCTTCCAGAAATAGGGAGTAAACAAGTCATTAATTAAACATTAATGACACAATAATGATTATGTTAAAAGTATTTTTGAAATCTAGCCACATATAATGTAATCTAATGGCAGTGCTGTGGGAAATAGAAACTAGCTATGTATGTATTACATACACAGAATACGTAATTTTAAATTTCAGAGGGACCATGTGCCATGAGGTAAGACTATGAGTAACAGGATGAAGTTATGTAAAGGAAACTTTACAATGAATCACAGGAAAAATTAATTAACTCTGCTGAGGTAGTTTAGAGTCATATGTTCCCAAAGGAAGCAGGAAAGTCGCTATTTATTTGTCATCTAAGACCAATATATTATATATTCTAGACAGTGGATGTTTGAGACCAGTCCCTTACTGGTCTCTGGATTATGGTAGATATCTAATAGAATATTTTAATCAACTCAGCTTTTCACCAGCCTGTTTATCTAAAGGCTCAGACTTTCTAGCACATCTGCATGCCTAAAGAAACATGGAGCTGCCTAGTGGGATTTTAAAAAGCACCTTATAAGAAAGATCATGTGTCCTATCTGCCTTGTTTTTGGAGTGTAATCTCTAGTGCAACAGTGAAGAGTGTATGAGTGCCATTAAACCAAACTTCCAATGAATAAAATTATCTTGGTCCAAACATTGTTAGGGAAATGATAAACAAGACACTGTAGTGGTGCATCCCCCCGCCCCTCCTCAGGTCTGCTCTATGATCTCAGGGATTCCTGTTAGGCCTTGGCTTTTGTCTAATGAGCTGGGTGGTGAAGTGTCCCTTGATCATATCAGGTACTACAGATGCCTGACTAAATGAAGGACAAGAACAGGAATAATCAGTCATCCCCTGACAACCCTGGAACATTCCCCACCTGAGTCACTGTTTCCAGTACCACTGTTATTGCCAAAAGCTTCTGCATCCTTCCTCTTTGTACCCTTGCCTTTTTTGATCCCTGACTGCTGTGTAAATGATTCTAAACTAATTCTGATCCCATTTTCCTTTGTGCACTTCACCCATGCAATCAGAAATAGAGTGAGCCTTGCCATCAAACTGTCTTAAGTCACACTTCCACAAACTTGTATTAAAACCTGTTTTTTTAATACCTTTGAGGGTGATTCTTTAAATGGCCTAAACCACTCATTTGGAATAATTGGCATAGTCAGGGGGATCTAAATCAGGATTTGTGACAGATACTATACTTCAAATATAAATTTGGAATTTCTGGTATGACAGTTCATTTCTATCTTATAGAATAGTGAATAGAAAATTTTAACTGAGATTGAAAAGACTGTTTTCCAGCATCTCTCAAGTATGTGGGATTAACAAGTAGGCAGTTATTGCTTTGGGGGTATTTCTAGGGGTCATGTCCTTGGTGGTGAATGATGAAATGGTGTGTTGGTTTAACAAAACCTGGTTCGTGGGGGCAGGGAAAAAAAAGCTGTTCAAAACTTCTATGTCTGGCACAGAGCCAGTCGCTGAAGGCTCTGACGATGGGCAGGTTACTAGCCCAATTAGACAAGTTGGTGATGCCTCCGTGATGACATATTTAAGAAAGGAAAAAGCGTGAGAAGTTCTCTTTCTTGATCCCCTCCGAGGGGTGATGAGGGGGTCCCCAGGCCTCTTCCTGGAGAGGGCTGCCAGGCCCTTCCCAGCGCGGCGGTCGGGGCCACGCTACCGGCGGAGGGGGGGCACCGGGGCCCATCCTGGCGCAGGCCACTGGGAGCTGTGTGGCCGGAGCCGCCCGTGTGGTGCTGGCAGGGACCACGTGGCCAACAGTGAGAGCCATGGTGAGCAATTCCCTGATGCGGAGCCTGGACGAGATCAACCTCTCAACTGCAACTTACAGACACCAATTTTCGTCCAAGTCAGAGAAAAAGGAAAAGTGAGGACGTGTGAGGAAAACCAACATGGCGGCACTGAGGTCAGTGAAAAAAAGGAGAGGGAGGAGGTGCTCCAAGCACCGGAGCTGAGATTCTCCTGTGAGCCATGGTGAGGATTGTAATACAACAAACTGTTTCCCTGTAATTCATGAGGTGCATGGGGAGGTGCAGAGATTCACGTGCAGCCCTTGAAGAAGAGTGCTCATGCTGGAGCACGTGGATGCTGAAAAGCTGTAATCTAGTGAGGAACTCGAACAGAGAGAGAGGACCCTTGCTTTCAGAGATAGAGGAAAAGAGCCTTCGCCTCCAAATTTGAACCGCTCATCCTGAAAAGACTAAACCCCATGAACTAAAATGACCCACACTGGGCAGTTGTGGGAAGACTGCTTGACCCATGGGAGGGATTTCACATTGCAGCAGGTTCGGGCAGGACTGCTGCTTGTGGAAATTAAAACCACACTAGAAAAGTTCACAGAGAACTATCTCCCGTGGGAAGGAACCCACAGCACAGCAGAAGAAACTCTTTTCCTTAAAAGATATTTTCATACTGAAGAAAGACTTTTAAGAAGTGAAATACTGACCAAAACCCCATGTTTTGTTTCCTTGCATGGTCGATAGAAAGAGGGAGGGACTGGGGAGGAAAGGTGTTCTGGAAGTTTGCTTTGGTTCTCATTACCCTTTTTACTTTTAATTCTGTGAATAATGAATCTTCTTTATACTGTTTAAGTTTTGAACCTGTTTTGCTTTAAAGTGGTTTTTATTCAATAATCCTTATCTCAACTCATGAGGTTTTAATTTCCCCTCTTCTGCTTAGTTATAGCAGAGGAGAATGAGTGAACAGCTTTTTCGTGGGTGCCTGGAGCGTAACCAGCGTCAAACCGCGACAAATGGACAATATTTTCCACTGAATTTGGATACTTCTAATTATTTATAAGTTATTATTATTTAATTTTTTTTTTTTATGACCAGAGAAAACTGTGATCCTGATTCTATCTAACATATTCCAGCTGAATCTTGGTTTATTTTTTTGGGGAGCCATTTAGGCTGCTAATAATTA